>NW_028230455.1:6817337-7131529 GCF_043228905.1 Azolla caroliniana | reverse complement strand
ACATTGTAATGAGACGACGACGATGATGACGATGACGAGGAGACGATTGTAATCTCTGAGAGAGAAAAACACGTTGTGCAGAAATAAGAAGCTTTCCATTAAAGCGTGCAATTGTGTAAGTCTATATCTGCCTTCTCTATCTTCTGTGTGTATGTTGTTTGTTGTTCTAGCCATCAGATCCGAACACACACTTCCGCATAACTGTCGACATTAACCAACAAGTGGTATCAAAGCAGTGTTTTGTTGTGTGGCGGCAACAGATAACAGAAGAAGAAGCTGAAAGAAAAGACCAGGTCAGAAACATCAAATCCACAAAAAGAATATGGCTTCAACATCCGGAACAGGAGTTGAAATTAGAAAGTTCGACGGCAAAAACTTTGCCCTGTGGAAAGAGATGATGCAAGATGTGTTGATTATCCGAAGACAGGTCGAAGTCATTCGGCATAACAAAAAGCCTGCTTCGATGACAGCAAAAGAGTGGAGATCAATGGACGAAATAGCACGCTCCACCATCGGAATGCATCTGGCTGAAAACATATATTTCAGCATGGCAAAAGAGATGATAGCGTTTTCATTGTGGGAGAAATTATGGGTCGTATATGAGAAGAAGTCTTCATCTTCAAAACATATCTTGATCAAACAATTGTTCAACATGAAGATGAAAGAGACCGATCCGGAAACCTCCCACATCAACACCTTCAGCCGGGTGTTGTCGGAGCTCTCGTCCCAAGGGATCAACTTCGAAGAAGAAGTGAAAGCCCTTGCCCTCCTATCGAGTTTGCTGGCGAGTTGGGAGGTATTCTGTACAACACACGCCAATAACCGACCGATCCTGAATTTGGACGAAACAACCGGCCAAGTCCTCACAGAGGACATCAGGCGAAAATCGATGGGACTATCCATCGACGAGTCGGTAGAAGCCCACCACTCAACTGAGTCGTTCGACCGAAAGAACAAGCCGACTGAACCGGTCAACAATATAGTTGATCAAGAACGACGGGAGACCGACAACGGTTGAAGTCGAAAACAAGCCGAACAAGCGAGTACTGCACACACTGCAAGAAAGCTGGCCACAATGTTTCCAACTACTGGTCAATAAAAAGAAAAGAGAGTGGTCGACGATCCGAGCAGAATCGGGGACGTTCCGACTCAGACCACGCCCCAGTTGGCAACCAGATCAATGTTGCCAACACCCAATTCGGAGAAATCCTCTCCCTAGAGGATTCAATGATCGGAGAAGTCCTCTACAGTGCACAAGTTGCACACACGTGGCTACTAGACTCTGGTGCCACATTTCACGTGACCCCCAACGTTGAATGGTTCTCGAACTATTAAGCAGACGCCAGCGGCACAGCCCGACTGGGAAACGAGCAGGAGTGCAAGATAGCCGGAACTGGGGAGGTTCCCATCAGATTGCCAAATGGTAACACAATAACCCTGCACCGAGTTCGGCACGTACCTGATCTAAAGAGGAGTCTGGTCTCCATCATCATGTTAGCCAAAGATGGGTATCAAACGACTCTACATGAGTCGACATGGGTGATCAGCCGAGGAAATCTCAAAATCGATAGTGGGCATAAGTATAATAATCTATACCCATTGATGGCGATCAACCCTGAAGGGGCTGTGAATGTAGCCAAAAAAGACCGACCTGAACCTATGGCATGGCCGACTCGGCCATATGTCACAAGCCGGACTTGATCGGGTGATGTCGGTCGACTACATGATGAAACTCCAAGCAAAGACAAACTTCTGCGAGCACTGTCAATATGGGAAACAGATCCGAAGTCCGCACTCTCTCCACCATGAGATGGTACGACAACCCCTAGAGCTCGTGCACACAGACATATGTGGGCCCATGCCAGGGCGATCACTAGGAGGCTCCCGGTACTTCATCACATTCGTAGATGACTGTACACGGAAAGTTTGGGCATACTCCATCAAGTCCAAAGATGAAGTGCTCGAGGTCTTCACTCGATGGATATCTAAAGTGGAGAACCGGTCGGGATACATAGTGAAGATACTTCGATCCGAGAATGGAGGTGAGTACACCTTTAGTGCCTTCAAACAGTACCTATCCAACAAAGGGATCGGGCACCAAAAGACCGTTCCCTACACACCCATGCAGAATGGGGTGGCTGAACAGATCGACCGAACGATCCAGGAGAGGGTGACGGCAATGCTCCAGCAAGTCAGACTGAAGCTGGAATTCTGGGCCGAGGCATTGCAGACGGCAGTATACCTGATCAATCTGGCGTCGTCAAGAGAAATCAAGCTCGAAGTGCCACAGGCACTATGGTCAGGCAAACAACCGACCTACAATACGCTCCGTATATTCGGATGCGAAGCCTACGCGTTCATCCCCAAGGAAAAAAGGACGAAGTTGGCACCCCATGCAACAAAGTGCATATTTCTCGGTTATGGAACCGATGGGGACTTCGGCTACCGACTATGGGACCCTGAGAACCGGAAATGGATCTGGAACAGCGACGTAGTCTTCAATGAAGACTCTATCTTCTCTCAATGGAACCAGCCGAAAATAGTGGGCAAGAAGGTATCCTTCGAAGATGACAACCAGATCGTAGAAAGATCGACCCACCGGGCCGAATCAGAGAGTCAACAGACAATTGAACTCCAACCAGCTGACACCGAATCCGCAATAAGTCCCAACGTCGAACTCAAAGACAAAGTCATCAAAGACAGAGCCGAATCGACAAAGGTCGATCAAGGCAGAGTCAACAAAGGACAACTTAGAAAAGAGTCAACAACAACCGCAGGGGAGAACAACCAGACACAACCGAAATCCCAAACCGGGGGCGGAATACCAAACAAGACTCCTGACACAATTGGTTCAAGAAATACAGATCGTCAATCGGAACCGATCGAAGGATCCGAACCAGATATTACGGCACCTAGGAGATCTGGACGAGCTCGAAGGCAAACAAAGTTTTATCAACCGGGTCTCGACTACATCAACTACACAGATGCAGGCAAACCAAGCACGTATGACGAAGTTATGGCCGCACCGTACGCCGAAACATGGCAACAAGCCATGAAATCCGAAATGGACTAGATTCATCAGAATCAAACATGGGAGTTGGTCAAACTACCGGTAGAAAGAAAGCCGCTACCTTGCAAATGGGTGTTCCGATACAAGTATGTATCTGACTCAAAGAAACCCAAGTACAAAGCTCGGCTTGTCGCGAAAGGATTCAAACAAGAATACGGGGTTGACTTTGACGAGATCTTCTCACCAGTAGTCAAGATGACCACCCTCTGACTCCTACTAGGAGTCGTGGCGATAGAAGATCTAGAGCTCGAGCAGTTGGACGTAAAGATGGCATTGCTACACGGAGATCTGGAAGAAGACATATACATGTCTCAACCAGCAGGCTTCACGGCGACGGGGGAGGACAGTCACCTCATATGCAGACTAAAGAAAAGTCTATATGGCCTCAAACAAGCGCCGAGAATGTGGTACCAGAAGTTCAACTCCCACATAAGGCAGCTTGGATACAACAGATCAGACTCCAACCCATGCATGTATGTCATGCGAAATATGCGGAATATTACTCGGCCACAACCGAGTCTCAAATCGTGTCATTTAGAATCGAACACCACGAATGGGAATAGAGGTGAATACACGTACACACAGACAATATGAGAGAGGGTACACAGTATGTTAACATGGAAAACCACAGGAGCCCACGGACTCCAAACTATCACTATGTCAAAGAATACAACAGGGGGCACAAAGGCGACGACCTCGCGCTCACACTCTTCGCCTGGTGGCGGTTACAACAAAGAATCACTCTGTATCTCTTTCTCTCTCTCTCTCTCTCTCTCTCTCTCTCTCTCTCTCTCTCTCTCTCTCTCTCTCTCTCTCTCTCTCTCTCTGCTACGCTCTGTACAACAGTTACACCAATAACTCTATGTCAAAAATGACAACACAATGATACACACACATATACACTCTATTTGCCCTAGGTCATAATTATACTAATATGACATTAGGACTATTTATAGATATAGCCCCAATGGGCTCTCAGAAACATATTTCCATATATGTCCCTTCATCCGGTGAGAGCTTCTGATCGAGATTGCATCATCCAATTCTCACCGGGTCTTCCTTGCCGGGTACTCATCATCCCATCCGGAGGGACCGAAATCCTAACAAACTCCCCCTTCACTCCAGCATGGGATGCCTCGTCAGTCCGATCCACTTCCCGCATGCATCCAGCTTGTCGGATGTCAGCACCTTGGTCAACATATCTGACCCGTTCTCCTCCGTGTGGATCTTCATCAGCACGAACTCTCGATCTTCTACCCGTTTCCGGATCCAGTGGTACCTACGCTGGATGTGCTTCGTTCTGAACTGGTATGATGCGTTCTTTGCAAGGTGGATGGCACTTTGACTGTCGCAATAGAGCCAGTATTCCTCTTGTCGAATCCCTAGCTCTCCGATGAAGTCCATCATCCACAGTATTTCCTTGTTGGCTTCCACTGCTACCATGTACTCCGCTTTCATGGTTGACAACGCAACCGTCTTTTGCAGCCTCGACTGCCACGAAACAGCTCCCCCTGCATATGTCATCACGTATCCGGATGTTGACAGACTGGTATCCGCATCAGCCAACATATCCGAATCGGTGAAACCGTCAAGTTGGGGTTTACCGGAGCCGAATTGGAGACACATACTTGAGGTGCCTTTCAAGTATCGGAGTATCCATTTTACCGCATTCTAGTGCTCCTTGCCGGGATTGCTCATAAACCGGCTCACTACTCTGACTGCATATCCGATATCTAGTCGGGTACACACCATTGTGTACATTAAGCTCCTGACGGTAGAGGCATATGGTATCTTCATCATATCCGCCTTCTCTGCCTTCGTCTTCGGGCTTTGCTTACCGGATAACCTGCAGTTTGCTGGGAGTGTCGATCCGACCGGTTTCGCATCTGACATGTTGAACCGCTGAAGCACCTTTGTCACGTACTTCTCCTGTGACACCCACAATTTCATCTTTGACCGGTCCCGGATGATATGCATCCCTAGTATCTGTCTTGCCGGACCCAAGTCTTTCATTAAGAAGGTCCGGTTCATAGCCTTCTTCAGCGTCCGTATCTTGACTTGGTCTCGTCCGACGATCAACATGTCGTCCACATAAAGGAGGAGTATTAGGAAGTCTGCACCTTCAAACTTCTTCACAAACACGCTGTCGTGAAGATTTTCGGCAATAGTGTGAAAATCCTATAAAACGTACGAAATCGAGTATGAATCATGTAGTACAATAATTGTGAAGATAACATTTTTAATATCTAAGTACAAAATGATGGAGGTTTCGAATGCACTTTATTACACGAGAAACGGACAACTAAATGTCAAGATATGAGGGTATAAAGTTTGAAAAAGGAAAGGAGAAAATTGTGAGATATCCCACATAGGCACGACAAATACAGCTCTCATCATATATAAGGTGGAGCAAAAGATATTATCTTTGTGTCTATGTGTAGAGCATAGAGAGTTCAAGGTAACTTGAACTAAGAGTGGAGGTGGCTAGCTACTTGTAAAGGGTTTTGGCCAACCAAAACCGGACCGGCGATGGAGCCGATGATCCGACGGCATCCGACCGCAATCCGGCGGCGGCATCCGGCATTGGTAACCGACGGCATCCGGCGGCGGCACCGGTATCCGGCGAACCGGCGTCCGGCGACTAGATAAATAAATATATAAATATATATACATATTTACATATACAAGGAGGGCAAGTATGGATTCGAACCTTGCACCTCCAAGTTAGGAATCAATTGGCTTACCATTAAGCCATGCAATTTAGTTGAAATTATATTTCTATCATTGTAGTTTTACATGTAAATTCTCATACATGAGAGCTAAAATGAGTGAGCATGCACCACATGTAATTCTTAAGCGCCAAATGGCAAACATGCAATTTATGCATGTCTTGTACCCTCACATGCATCATATGCATGAGAGCATCTATAAAAGAGGGAAGGGGGAGGAGAAAAAACACGAATTTTTTTTATGAAAATTAAGAAGAAGAAATTCGTTATCAAATCAATCGTGTAATCTCATCTTCTCTCTTTCTCAATCTATCTTAAGTACTTTCTCGCCAAAGCTTGTATCGACTCTAAATCCTTCTGGTCTAGAACCCCGGCGGTTCCGCATCACGATCCGCGCGTAGTGACGGATCTTCACGACATAATTAAGTGGTGAACCCGACATGAAAGAGGCGGTAGGAAGGATCAAGTCAAGATTAATACTTGGAGATGGCGTCCTCAAGCAACCAAGCAGGAGAGCTCGAAAGGATGATGCTAATCGTCGAGCAAATGATGAGATCTCGGGACAACGACGCGAGCGTGGAGAAGGCTGTCGATCGTGTCGTAGAGCTCGAGGGCCAATTCGATGGAAGGAACGTTACGAAGTTCCTTGATGCATATAAGAGGGAGATGAATCAAAGGGACGTGTCCGAGGCACGTCAAATCGCAAGCTTCAAGAGAGTTGTCGCCAACAACATCCAAAGACGCGTCATCGAGCTTCAAGAAGGAAAGACAACATGGTCCGAGTTCGAGAAAACGATACTAGCGGAGTTCGTGACTGAAGACTCAACGAGGATGACTCGACATGCCCTGATGAAGTGGATAGAGAAGAAGAATAAGAAGATGAGCGTCTCGAGGGTGTACGACGAATTCGACCAAATGTTTAGTCGTCTCCCCAATATGGACCAAGTATTGCTTGAAGAGGACAAGACTTTGTACTTCTTGAAGGCCGTGGACATAAAGGATAGACGGGAGTTGGGGACTCTTCTCGAAGATGATACCCAAGCAAATGGGCTCGTAGCGGACTGGATCGCGGTGAAGCGGGCATGCAATAGGCTCGACAAGCATCGCCAATGGGTTGATGACACCGACTTGACGGGACCGACTACCACGGAGAAAGCAAGACCGCCGAAAGTAGCTGAGCCGCCAAGACAAAGTAACGTGGAAGAAAAGAAGATTGATGACGACATCATTGAAGAGCTAGCGAAGAAGTTCGAGAAGGTCACTCTAGCCAACATGAATCATCGGGGCCCTAAAGGAAAAGAACCCTTTAGATGCGTGTGGTGCGATAGCATGGACCACATGAGAAGGGATTGTGCGAGCCTTCGAGAGGCGATTCGACAAAATATCGTATACATAGAGGACAACATGATCTGCTCAAGCGAGACTAGAAGACCCCTACGGGTGAATTTCGGAAGAGGAGGAATGAAGAGATCTATGGAGGATGCCGATGCGACTCATGTGGATGCGATGCACTATGCTGCGTCGGCCGGAATAAGAGTCGGGAAAGACAAGACTGAAGCTGCTAGAGCGGGAGCAAAGTTTTGGACTTCCGTTCTCGAATATGAGAAGAAGGGAAAAATCACATCGAACGAGGTAGAGCTTGCGGACCGAAGCGTGCAAAGCATAACCGGGTGGTCGGATCCGGTGGACGACAACACCATACTCGCAGAGGTGATGTGCGACAACCACGAGGTGTTCGTCGAAGAAAAGAGAAAGAGAATAGAAGAGCAAGGGCCATCAAAAAGACATGAAACAAGGAACGCGAAAAAGAAGGACGATGCGGAGACGAGTCGACCTTTACAAACGGAGGAACGAGAATCAAGCCAAAAAGGGGAGCCGAGCATACGAGTTGAAGAAACGGTTCGGCCCGTGAAGGTTGGTGTCGAAGACCTCGCTCGGAGGACAAGGACTATACCTACCTATAAGCTAAGGTCGGACATAGAGCAGACGACGAACCTAAAGAAGATTCTCGAAGAACGAGTTCTTGATAGCCACATAACTTTGTCCTTGAGGGAATTTCTTGGCATTACGAAGAAGGAGTTCCACGACACGATCGTGGACCTTGTAAAGAGAAAGAGACAACAATCGGACGAGGAAGAAGAGAAGCCGCAAAAAGCAAAAACGAATGCCATAACGATGGCAAGAGACGAAATCGATGAAGATATGGTGGACAGCCACTACACTCGACCTCATTGGGCACGAGCGACAACGGAGACGCCGGTGAAGATCGGGGAGAAGAAAGAGACCGCCGTAGCCTTGATCGACCACGGCTCGGAGATCAACCTCATGTCAACCGACTTCTACAAAAAGGGAAGATGGCCAATCAATACAAACCACGGATGGAAGATTTGCGCGGCAACAAAGTCTACGGAGGACTTGTACGGAGCTTGTCCCAATGTCAAAGTCACGATCGGGGATGTGGAGATGGATCAACACTTCTTCGTACAAGAATCGGCGTCGCATCCTGTCATCCTAGCGCAACCTTATATCACATCATCTCAGATGGAGACCAAAGTGTTCGATAATGGAGCAGCCATCGCACGAATAAAGAGTCTTGACAACCAAAGATCGGTCCAATTCCTAATAGTGAGAACATAATAGAAGAAGGGGAGTTCGTGACTCATATTATGGAAGAAGCCTCATTTAACGACACCATCAGCGAAATCGAGGACGTCGTGGACTTGAGCTATCTTCACAACCAATGCGTGATTTCGGTTAACTCTGTCAACATGTACGCTATCATCGATGAATACCGTCTTGGCATCTCGATGAAGGAAGTTGACATCAACACGAAATATAAAACGGTGGATAAGAAGATCAAGCCAGTTGCGGTTCCACTACCGGAAGATAGCTGGCAAAAGATGAAGGAAGTCGCTAACGATCCAAGCTTAAGAGATCCGAAGAAGATAGGTCATGACTTCACCAAAGAGACGAAGGGGAAGCTACGAGTTGGAAAGGAGGATTTCCTTCTCCCTGAAGAGGAGCGAATGTTTCGCGATATGCTTGAGAGACATGGGAAGGCTTTTGCATTCTTCCCACGAGAAATCGGATGCGCCGACCCAAAGGTTATAGAGCCAATGGTGATCTTCATGGTGCCTCATGTGCCTTGGAATTTGAAACCGATACCGGTTCCGAGAGCACACCTTCCGAAGCTGATCGAGCTCTTAAAGGAGAAGGTGAGTATGGGAATTCTAGAACCGTCGAATGCTCCTTATTCCAATAGGTGGTTCACGGTGCCGAAGAAGAATGGATCATTGCGATTCATCCAAGATCTTCAACCCGACAACAAGGTGACAATTCGAAATGCCGGAATCGGTCTGAGCGTGGACGAATTTGCCGAAGCGTTTGCGGGCCGGTCCATCTACTCCATTGGCGATCTCTACTCCGGATATGACCAATTCCAGTTGGCGATCGACAGTCGGGACATTACAACCATGAGGACTCCGATCGGGCTTGTGCGGATGTGTACCTTACCCCAAGGCGCAACGAACTCGGTGGCTCATATGGTGAATGCCATGAATAAAGTCTTGAAGGATTGCATTCCGGACATCACAATGCCATTCTTGGATGATATTCCGATAAAAGGATGTTCGGATGAGGAGAAAGATGAATCGAAAGATAAGGAAGGTTGTAGAAAGTTCGTTGCGGATCATATGAAAGATTGCGAGAAGGTGCTTCAAAGGCTCGAAGATGCGAATTTGACATTTTCGGGAGAAAAATCCGCATTCGGGCAACCGGAGATCTTGGTGGTAGGTCACTTGTGTGGAGCATACGGCCGGAAGCCCTCGCCATCCAAAGTGAACGCAATCCAACACATGAAAGAAGAATGCGAAAACCAAACGAAGGTTCGAAGGTTCCTTGGAGCGTGCGCGTTTTATCATATATGGATTCCTCACTACGCTCATGTCGCCGAACCGTTATATGGACTACTAAAGAAAAGAATAAAGTTCGAATGGCGAGACGAGCACACAGAGGCGATGCGAAGATTAAAGAAACTGCTTCTTGAAGCTCCGGCACTAAGGAAGGCCGACTATGCCGAAGGGAAACCAATTTACGTGACCGTAGATACGAGCCCAACCGGAATCGGGTGGGTCATCTATCAAGAAGGTGAAGATAATGCGCGATATGCCGTCCGGTTCGGAGCAAAGGTTCTCAGCGAACGGCAACAAAGATATGCCCAAGTCAAGCGGGAACTTTGGGGTATTGTGTCGGCAGTGAAGACAGACAAAGATTACCTGATCGGGTCAGAAGTGATAATAGAGACAGATTGTCTCCCAATTCTCGGAATGATCTCGGGATGTGCAACCCCAGATCTTGCTATGCTAAGGTGGATCGCCTACATCAAGTCTTTAAACCCAGAGATCCGTCACATTGCAGGGAAGAAGAACGCCATGGCTGACATGCTGTCGAGGGCAAGATTTTCAAATGGAAGTAACATGGTTTCGGAAGATGAAGATGTCGCCCTCAACTTCTTCAAGATGGCTCGATTGTCGGTAGAAGACCAGGACACGCAAACCCTCCACGCCTTCAACGAGAACGAGTACGAAGGAGAGTGGTTACTCATCGGTAGATTCCTAAGAACATTGACGACCGATGCTTCGTTGACAAAGGAGGAGGCCCTACGAATCCGAAAGAAAGCTTATCGATACTTCTTGAAGGGAGGATTCCTTTGGCGACATCCAAAAAGAAGGACAGGAATACCACGTCGAGTGGTGGTAAAGAAAGAAGAGCAAGAGACGCTGATGACCGAATTCCACGAGAGTGCTTGGGCAGGTCATAGAGGGACATGGGTGACGTTCGAAAAATTGAAGGAGAAGTACTGGTGGCCAAGCATGTACAAAGATGTACTCCATTTCGTGTCCACATGTGAAACTTGCCAAATATATTCAAATATACGTCATCGTGATGAGTTAAAGCCGACATACCCACTCACTATTCACTTCAAATGGATGGTGGATCTGGTCTCGATGCCAATGGGAGTGGGACAAATGAAGTACTTAGCGCTGGCAAGGGAAGACTTGACAAATCAAGTGGAAGGACGAGCCTTGACAAATAAGACGACTTCAGCCGTTTGTAAATTTTTACTTGAAGATGTTGTTTGCCGATATGGATGTGTAGGGAAGATAGTGGCCGACCGAGGGGAGTTGGACGCACACGAAGCGACGGAGCTCTTCGAAAGACTAGGCGTGAAGCTCTCCCTCACGACTGCCTACAATCCGGAAGCAAATGGGAAGATTGAGCGAGGGCATGGACCTATCGTTAAAGCCATCGTACGGGCATGCAACGGTCAAGTCGGGAATTGGCCACAACTATTACCCTATGCCTTGTGGGCCGATAGAACGACACATAGCTCGGTGACAGGGTATATGTCGACAGAGCTTATGTATGGACAAAAGCCGATTATGCCCATCGAAAGGACGATCGCCTCATGGGTAGCGATACCATGGGAGAACGAGATGAGCCGAGAAGAGTTATTAGCGGCGCGGATAAGGCAACTTGAAAGAAGACCTGAAGATTTAGAAAAAGCGCAAAAGATGATGAAGGCAGCCCGAGTAAAGAACAAAGTTCGGTTCGACAACACGCATCGACTTCGTCCCAAGAAGATTGAAGAAGGGGATTGGGTTTTGGTTTACGACAGCACCCTTGACAATCAACATAGTACAACAAGGAAGTTCGCAAGAAGATGGTTCGGGCCGTATGTGATGACAAGTGCCAACGATAATGCCACATACTACCTTGCGGAACTAGACGGATCAAGGTTGGCCGTACCCATTGCGGGAAAAAGAGTAAAGCTTTTCAAGAAAAGACAAGACAAGGATCCTGACCTCAATTACCTCGACGATGAACATAATAGGCCGGATGAAAATGAAGACATGGAGGAATCTAATTGATCATCGTAGCCAAAATCTCACTTCTTCTCTTCTTGGCACGTACCGGAGGACGTGCGGTTTGGTGGGGGTGGATGTCGTGAAGATTTTCGGCAATAGTGTGAAAATCCTATAAAACGTACGAAATCGAGTATGAATCACGTAGTACAATAATTGTGAAGATAACATTTTTAATATCTAAGTACAAAATGATGGAGGTTTCGAATGCACTTTATTACACGAGAAACGGACAACTAAATGTCAAGATATGAGGGTATAAAGTTTGAAAAAGGAAAGGAGAAAATTGTGAGATATCCCACATAGGCACGACAAATACAGCTCTCATCATATATAAGGTGGAGCAAAAGATATTATCTTTGTGTCTATGTGTGGAGCATAGAGAGTTCAAGGTAACTTGAACTAAGAGTGGAGGTGGCTAGCTACTCGTAAAGGGTTTTGGCCAACCAAAACCGGACCGGCGATGGAGCCGATGATCCGACGGCATCCGACCGCAATCCGGCGGCGGCATCCGGCATTGGTAACCGACGGCATCCGGCGGCGGCACCAGTATCCGGCGCCGGCATCTGGCGACGGCACCGGCGAACCGGCGTCCGGCGACTAGATAAATAAATATATAAATATATATACATATTTACATATACAAGGAGGGCAAGTATGGATTCGAACCTTGCACCTCCAAGTTAGGAATCAATTGGCTTACCATTAAGCCATGCAATTTAGTTGAAATTATATTTCTATCATTGTAGTTTTACATGTAAATTCTCATACATGAGAGCTAAAATGAGTGAGCATGCACCACATGTAATTCTTAAGCGCCAAATGGCAAACATGCAATTTATGCATGTCTTGTACCCTCACATGCATCATATGCATGAGAGCATCTATAAAAGAGGGAAGGGGGAGGAGAAAAAACACGAATTTTTTTTATGAAAATTAAGAAGAAGAAATTCGTTATCAAATCAATCGTGTAATCTCATCTTCTCTCTTTCCCAATCTATCTTAAGTACTTTCTCGCCAAAGCTTGTATCGACTCTAAATCCTTCTGGTCTAGAACCCCGGCGGTTCCGCATCACGATCCGCGCGTAGTGACGGATCTTCACGACAATGCAGTGATCGACCTGTGTCTTGTGGTATCCTTGATCCGTCATGAAGGAGTCAAACTTTCGGTACCATTGTCGGGGAGCCTGCTTCAAACCATAGAGGCTCTTCTTCAACCGGCAAACCAGGTGCTCCTTCCCTTTCTTCACAAATCCCTCCGGTTGTTGCATGTAGATCTCCTCTTGAAGGTCGTTGTGGAGGAACGCCGTATTTACGTCTAATTGCTCTACCTCGAGGTTCATGCTTGCCGCTATGCTCATCACCGTCCGGATGGAAGTCATCTTTACTACCGGGGCAAATATCTCGTCGAAGTCCACTCCCTTCTTCTGCTAGAAGCCCTTCACCACGATCCTGGCTTTGTACCTTGGGGGGTTGCCGGAATCTCCCGGTTTCAACTTGTACACCCACTTACTCCGGAGTGCTAGCTTTCCTTTTGGCAACTCCACCAGTTCATACATGTGGTTCTCATGGAAGGAATCTATCTCGTCCTGCATGGCACTCAACCACTTGCGGTTGTGGGTGTCCTCCTTTGCTTCTTCGAAGCTTTCCGGCTCCCCCTCATCGGTTAGCAACATGCGCTCTCTGCATCCGGAAATGTCTAGGGGGGGCCTTCACTCTCTAAGAGGATATCTACATCTTTGGTTTCCGACAACCGGCTCCTCTGTTTGTTCTTCATTCGAATCCAATTCGGGATCTTGGCCAGTTCTGGTTCTTGTTTCCTCTTCTTCTTCTACCGGTTCAGTTTCCTCTCGATAACTGGCTGGTTCTTCAAGTGTCAACCGGCTCTTAACCGGGTAGGTCCGTATCTCATCGAACCGAACCTTACTGGTCAACTCAGAGTTCATTATCTTCTTCTCCGACTCCTAGTCGGCAAGGGTCTTGTCCTCCATGAAGATAATATCTCGACACCAGAAAACCTTCTTGTCGATCGGATCCCACACTGACAGGAACTACACGCTCCCGATGAACAACGTTCGGCCACAACTGAGCCTAGAATAAAACATAGAAAATAGGGAATGAAAGCACAACACGATAGAGAGAAGAGTACACAGGATGTTTAAGTGGAAAACCCAAACTCGGGAAAAACCACGGCAGCCCACAAACCGCAAACTATCACTATATCAGAATGTACAATAAGAAAGCACCAAGGCCACGACCTCGAGCTTGCTATCTTCACCACAAGCGGCGGTTACAATCAGAGGCAACGACCTCTTCCTCTCTCTCACTCTCTCTGTACACAGTTGCACGCTCTAATCTTGCGCCAACAAGAATGACAACCACCACGCTAAAAGAGTTTGCCCTAAGTCATATTTATACTAATATGACTTTTCGGCTATTTACACATATAGCCCCGATGGACTCTCAGAAACATATTTACGAATATGTCCCTTCATCCGGTGAGCGCTTCTCACCGGACCTTCGCCATCCGGCTCTTGCCGAGTACTCATCATCCGGTTCTCACCGGGTCTTCCATTGCCGGGTACTCCTCATCCGGTTCTCATCGGGTCTACACCATCTGGCTCATCTCAGGTACTCCACATCCGGTTTCTCAGTACTGTTCTTCTCACTTCCCATCCGGAGGGACCTGTTTCCTAACACACACTAAGTAGAAGAACTCATCATCGCCGTATCCGAGTAATATGCAAGCTCGGGACTTTGGATCCAACTTTGCTCTCCGGTCCTTTGCAACATGCATGTAAGCGCGACACCCAAAAACCTTCATATGCCAGTAAGACACTTCCTTACCGGTCCACACTCTCGGACATCGAACAACAAACGGACTTGAAAAAGGTGTTCGAGGAGAGAATTCTTGACATCCGGGTAGAGTTTTCGCTTCGGGAACTACTCGGAATAGCCAAAAAAGAGTTCTATGATCTTCTTGTGGATCTTGTAAAAAGAAAAAGACAAACTACAGAGGAAAATGCGCCGATGGTCAATGCAAATACCGTTCTGATGAACGACACCGAAGTGGAGGACGAGATTCCGAATTCCCACTATACAAAGCCACACTGGGCGCGTGCAACTACGGAGACTCCGGTCCGAATTGGCAACATCAAAGAGCCCGTGCTAGCATTGATTGATCATGGATCGGAGATCAATTTGATGTCCAAAGAGTTCTACCGGAAGGGGAAGTGGCCTATTAACACCAATCATGGATAGAAGATCTGGGCGGCCACTAAAGCAACAAAAGATCTATTTGCGGCTTGTCCGGATGTGACGGTGAAGATCGGGGATGTCGAGATCGACCAAAATTTCTTCGTACAAGACGAGGTTGCACATTCCGTGATCCTCGGGCAACCCTTTATCACGGCTTCACGGATGGAGACAAAGGTGCTCGATAGCGGTGCGGCTTTCGCACGAATTCGGAGCCAAAACGGAGGGAAATCCGTCCAATTCCTAAATGTGTTGGCAAATCATGAAAGGAACAAGAGAGAGCTCTTGTCCCAAACAAGGATGGATTTTTAGAGCGGACTGTTGCGGAGTGGGGAAGTGATAGTCCGAGAAGCCCTGATACCCTACACAGGAAGAAAACTCTCGGAGCAAAACAAGTACGGCCGTCTACGTACACGGCCGTAACCAGAGGAATGAAGAAAGAATACCGAAAAGTGGAGGATAAGTTACGGTCGGCATCAATAATAAAAGAAGATGAAGAAATCGTGGGAATAGTTGAAGAAATGTTCTATGGGAGCACGCTACAACGGCTTGAAGAGCTCGTGAAAGATACAAGCCAGGGAGACCGGGTAGTCCCGGTGGAATCGGTCGAGATGTACGAGATCATTGTGAAAATGGGGCCGGATGCGCTCCGCAAAGAAGAAGCAATGGTAAGTACGAAATACAAGACCATGGAGAAGAAGGTGAAACCGGCCGCAGGACCACTACCCGCCGATAGCGAACAAAAGAGGAAAGAAGTCTCGGAAGATCCGACACTTCAGAAGTCCGTGGATATTGGACATGCCTTCATGGATGAGACCCGAAAGAAACTTCGGATTGGTGGAGGTGGTTTCCTTTTACAAAATGAAGAAGAACGATTCCGAGGGATGTTGGAACAACTTGGGGAAGCATTTGCATTCACTTTGAAGGAGATAGGGTGCATTGATCCGAAGATAGTGGAGTCGATGGTGATCTTCACGATTGACCATGTGCCGTGGAACCTGAAGCCGATTCCGGTGCCGCGGGCGCATATTCCCAAAATCATCGACTTGCTCAAGGAGAAGGTGGCGATGGGGATTCTAGAGCCATCAAACGCTCCGTACTCAAATCGATGGTTTACAGTTCCGAAGAAGAATGGGTCACTCCAATTTATTCAAGATTTGCAACTGGTGAACAAGGTCACGATCCGGAACTCCGGAGTCGGTCCAATAGTGGACGAATTTGCGGAAGCATTTGCCGGTCGCGCGATATACTCCATCGGAGACCTATACTCCGGATATGACCAATTCCAACTAGCCGTGGAGAGAGGAGACATCACTAGCATGTGGACACCTATAGGATTAGTCCGTATGTGCACACTACCACAAGGCACAACAAACTCGGTCGCACATATGATGAATGCAATGAACAAGGTGCTCCGGGACTGCATTCCAGAGATAACGATGCCGTTCCTAGATGACATTCCAATGAAAGGATGCGCGGTAGAAGAAAAAGATGAAACTATGGATGATCGGGGATGCCGAAAGTTCGTAGTCGACCATATTCATGATTGCGAGAAAGTGGTTCAAAAATTAGAAGATGTGCAGCTAACACTTTCGGTGAGAAATCGGCATTCGGGCAAGAAGAAATATTGGTAGTCGGACATCTATGTGGGCCGTCACCAATCAAGATCGATGTGATTCAAGCTATGAAAGAAGTATGTGAGTCACAATCCGAAGTCTGAAGGTTTCTTGGAGCATGTGTGTTCTATCACATATGGATTCCGCACTACGCACATATTGCGGACCCACTCTATCACTTGTTGCGGAAGGGTAAGAAGTTCGAATGGAAACCGGAGCATACCAAAGTTGTGAAGAGGCTCAAGAAATCACTACGGAGGGCAAAAGCACTAAAGAAGCCGAACTATGACCGACCGATCATAGTAACGGTTGACACAAGTCCAACCGGAATCGGATGGGTCATCAATCAAGCCGACTCGGATGGTTCGCGATATCCAATCCGATTCGGAGCAAAGGTTCTCAACGAAAGGCAACGCGGATATGCACAAGTCAAAAGGGAATTATGGGGAGTCGTGTCAACAATCAAATCGGATCGAGATTATTTGATCGGAGCCGAAGTAGTGATCGAAACAGATTGTGTTCCGATACTCTGGATGATGCGGTGTTGCACGATACCGGATGTGGCTATGCTAAGATGGATTGCATATGTTAAGTCGCTTAATCCGGAGGAACGACACATCTCCGGAAAAGACAACGCGGTAGCGGATATGCTATCAAGAGCGCGGTTCGGAGATGACATAACTGAATTCGATAATGAAGAAGTTTTCGAAGACTACTTTGCTTCGGATCACATATGCCAGGTGAACGTAATCCGAGAATTCCGGGAAGAAGAATACGAGGGAGAAAGCTTGCTGATCGGGAAAGTGCTACAAGAAATCGAGAAATCATCAGACAATAAAGAGAAGAGAGCCGAGATCCGAAGTAAGAAGCGGCAAGTCCGAAAGTTCTTCTTGAAAAATGGATTAATATGGAGGGAGCCGAAAAGACCGGATGGCATACCACTTCGGGTAGTCGAGACGAAAGAGCAACGAAACCGGATCATGTCCGAATTTCACGAATCTGATTGGGCTGGAAATCGAGGAACATAGGCAACTTTTGTGAAAATCAAACAAAAATATTGGTGGAGGAACATGTACAAAGATATAGCGAAATTCACGGAAAGCTGCAAGAAGTGTCAAATCTACTCCGGAGTTCGACACCGAGATGAGTTACATCCGACATTCTCACCGACAATCAACTTCAAATGGATGGTCGATATTGTAGCCATGCCAACCGGGATCGGACAAAAGAACTACTTGGTGTTAGCTCGGGAAGATCTCACAAACCAAGTAGAAGGTCAGGTGCTACGAAGGAAAACATGTTCTACAATATGCCAATTTCTTTTGGAGGAGGTGTTTTGCAGGTACGGGTGCGTAGGACAAGTGATTGCGGATCGAGGAGAACTCGACTCTGATAAAGCTAAGGAATTCTTCACCAAACATGGAGTTCGGTTAACACTAACAACGGCATACAATCCGGAAGCCAACGGGAAGATCGAACGAGGACATAGTCCGATTGTCAAAGCACCTACGAAGGCATGCGATGGAAGGGTGAAGGACTGGCCGCAAATGCTTCTGTATGCACTATGGGCGGATCAGACGACGCATAGCTCCGTAACTGGTTCTAAATATAGATGTAATACGAATAAGACCTTTATTTACGCCAACCTTTATTAAAAGGAAAGTCATGCATTTTTTAGAATGCGTGAATACTTTATTTATAAGAAAAATGTACACCAATAAAAAATGACTCGTGCACATCTAACTGTTGGGAGACAAGTCCCTCCGGATGGGAAGGGAGAAGAACAGTGTTGATGAACAAACTCGGCCAAGGCCGATAGGCCGAGGCCGAAACCGGATGAGTACCCGGCTACAAAGAGCCGGATGGTGCAGACCCGGTGTGAACCGGATGAGGAGTACCCGGCTATGGAGAGCCGGATGATGCAGACCCGGTGTGAACCGGATGAGGAGTACCCGGCTACGGAGAGCCGGATGGTGCAGACCCGGTATGAACCGGATGAGGAGTACCCAGCTATGGAGAGCCGGATGATACAGACCCGGTGAAGAACCAGATGAGGAGCACCCAGCTACGGAGAGCCGGATGACGCAGACCCGGTGAGAACCGGAGGAAGAGACATATTCGTAAATATGTTTCTGAGAGCCCATCGAGGCTATACTTGTAAATAGCTGAAAAGTCATATTGGTATAAATATGACTTAGGGAAAATATGTGGTGTAGTAGTTGTTCATTTCTTGTTGGTGCAAGAAAAGAGAGTGTGTGTGTAACTGTACAGAGAGAGAGAGAGAGAGAGAAAGAGGTTGTTGCCTCTGTTGTAACCGCCGCCTGTGGCAAAGATCTGTGAACACGAGGTCGGTGCCTCAGTGAACTCACGGTTGTATATTCTTACATAGTGACAGTTTGCAGCCTGTGCGCTGCCGTGGTTTTTCCCCTAGTTTGGGGTTTTCCACGTAAACCTCCTGTGTACCTCCCTCTTCTTCTCGTCGTGTTTTATTTCCCGTTTTCTGTGTATGATCCTAAGCTCGGTTGTGGCCGAGCGTTGCGTATAGGGAGCGTTGAGTTCCCGACACTAACGAGTATGAGCACTATATTTAGGAAATAAAAGCATAGTGTAAAAAGGCAACTCATGCACATTTAGTGTGCATGAACACTTTAGAAAAAGCATGAAACTATGCTTAGCCTCTTCCATCCTTATATCAGGAGGAGAGAAAGATGTATGGGTTGTTGTTGATTATTTTACAAGGATTTTGATCAATCTAATATATTCGTGGGATTCACAATTTTTTTCCCATCTATTTCTCTCTTACATTCTAAGTATCAATTAATACACTATACTCGTGGGATTCACAAGTTTCATATCTTCCTTCAAATATTTTTCTTTCTTGCAATCCATTCATAAGGAGCCTTATCTCGTATTCTTCTTTCTCCTGGTCCAAAACCTCAGTGGTCCCCACCCGACTCACACAATGATCCGGAGCCGAAAGGCACGATAGCGTGTCTCCATCCAAGGGCACTAAGGGTGATCTGTTTATCACGTACGTCGTTGTCACCACCGCCTCAGCCCAAAATATCTTGGGTAACTTTGCATGTGCCAGCATACTCTGGACCCTCTCCATTATTGTCTGGTTCATCCTCTCGGCCAGCCCATTGAGTTCCGGCGTCTTCGGCACGGTAAATTCGAGCTTGATTCCCTTCGAGCGGTAGTACTCCTCAAACTACCCACGGTATTCTTCTCCGTTATCTGCTCGAACCGCCTTCAGCTTCTGGCCGGTTTCTCTTTCCACTCTCGCGTGGAGCTCCTTGAAGATGGATAACACTTGATCCTTCGACTTCAGCAGCGAGACCCACAGCTTCCGGTTGTGGTCATCTATGAACGTCACGAAGTATTGCGATCCGGCATGTGACTTCGTGTCCACTTGACACACATCGGTATACACCAGCTCCATTGGTGCATTACGTCTCATCGGTGGCCTTGAGCAGAAGGAGGTTCAGTTTTTCTTACCGGCCAAGCAGTCGGTGCACTTCTCAAGATGCACGTCTTTCAACGGAATGAGGTTGTCATCGGCAAGTCTCTTCATCCCCTTCTCGCTCATGTGACACAGGCTCTTGTGCCACAACTCACCGGTAGTGTTGGATGCAACGTTCACTTCTTCCCATCATAACCGGGCATTCATTAGCTACAAAGTGTTAACTTTCCGGGCCCGAGCCACTATTAGACTCCCTTTGCTAAACTTCATGACTCCATTCCGGATGCTACCCGTGTAGCCTTCATTGTCTAGCCGATCGGCTGATATTAGGTTCAGTCGAACCTCCGGAACGTGTCGAACATCCTTCAGCAGCAACTTGCATCCGGTTGGTGTTGTCAACCACACTTCTCCTATGCCGACAATTCGGCATGTACCTTCATTCCCCATCCGGACACAACCGTGCTCACCGGCTGTGTAGGATGAGAAGCATTTCCGGTCTGGGGTCATGTGGAACGACGCTCCGGAATCGACAACCCACGTTGTCTCGTCGCCGGCAAGGTTCAACTCACTCTCCTCAGTGATGAGCATCAACTCTTCTTCACTTGCCGCAATTCCCGTCGTTCCCTTCCGGTGTGGTCCCCTCCGGTCTTTACTATTACAGTCCGGTGACCGTTTCGAATCGGTACTATCAGTTTCCTTGTCTTTTCGGAAATGCCGACAATTCTTCTGGAAGTGCTCCGTCTTGCCGCAATAGAAGCAAGTAGGCCTCCCCCTTGACTTTGACCGTGTCCCCGACTTTTCCCAGTTCTGGAGACTACAGTTCCTTTGTCTTCCGCGTTCCGATTCGGTAAGAAGCGCTTTGGAGTCGAAGATTGTATCCTTGTCTTTCCGACGCGCCTCCTCATCTAGCAAGCTCGACTTGACTCTTGCTATGGATGACGATTTTCCTTCCGGCCCGGCGTTGCCCAAAGTGACAACTAACGTCTCCCAACTATCCGGGAGGGAACCGAGTAGGAGTAGAGCAAGTACCTCATCGGTGAGAGGTACTTCCAATGAGGTTTCATGCTGTATCAGCCCCTGGAAGGCATTCATGTGTTGCGCCATGCTGGAGCCATCTTGGTACCGGAGTCTTACTAGCTTCCAGAATACCGAAACCTGATTAACAGCATTTTTGTTCTGAAACATAATGCTGATTTTCTCCCATAGCTCATGAGCCCTACTCTCCTCATTAAAGTTGTTGTACATGCTCATTTCGATGAAAAGTCGGATGTATGTCGTTGTCTTCATGTGCATTACCTCCCACACTGTGGTGTCGATCTTGTCTGGTCTCTTGTCCATGAACTGAACCAGAAACCAAAGATCCTTAACCACGAGCATGTCCCTCATCTTTGACTTCCACATTGAGTAGTTGGAGCCGGTGAGCTTGAACATGCCTCCCAACGAATCTTCCATTTTTTGTGTCCTTTCACTCTAATACCAGATTGACGCGAAATATGTGGAATATTACTCAGCAACAACCAAGTCTCAAATCGTGTCATTTAGAATCGAACACCGAGAATGGGAATGGAGGTGAATACACGTACACATAGACAATATGAGAGAGGGTACACAATATGTTAACATGGAAAACCCTAAATGGGAAAAACCACGGGAGCCCACGGACTCCAAACTATCACCATGTCAAAGAATACAACAAGGGGCACAGAGGCGACGACCTCGCGCTCACACTCTTCGTGTGGCGGCGGTTACAACAAAGAATCACTATGTATCTCTCTCTCTCTCTCTCTGTGTGTGTTATGCTCTGTACAACAGTTACACCAATAACTCTATGTCAAAAATGACAACACAATGATGCACACACATATACACTCTGTTTGCCCTAGGTCATATTTATACTAATATGACATTAGGACTATTTACATATATAGCCCCAATGGGCTCTCAGAAACATATTTCCATATATGTCCCTTCATCCGATGAGAGCTTCTCACCGAGCCTGCATCATCCGGTTCTCACCGGGTCTTCCTTGCCGGGTATTCATCATCTGGTTCTCACCGGGTCTTCCTTGTCGGGTACTCATCATCCCATCCGGAGGGACCGAAATCCTAACAGTATGTTCGGCAACTGGCCGACGAGTCCAAGATCTATCTGATCGTTTATGTTGACGACATGTTGATTGCAGGGAGCAATCAAGCAGAGATCGGAAAGCTCAAGCGGAGCCTTCACGCAAAATTCGCGATGAAGGAACTAGGACAAGCCCAACACATATTGGGCATGAGGATAGAGCGAAATCGGACGACCAAGACGCTCCGACTCTCCCAATCGAACTACATCAGCAAGGTGCTAAAGCGCTTAAACATGGAGAATGCAAAGCCAGCACCAACACCACTTCCGACGTCGATCAGACTATCGGACAGAGACTCTCCTACAAACGACAAGGAGAGAGACCTTAATGGAAAGATACCCTACGCATCGGTAGTAGGAAGTATCATGTATGCAATGGTGGCGACCCGACCCAACCTAGCCTATGCCATAGGGGTGGTCAGCCGGTACATGTCAAACCCAAGAAAGAAGCATTGGGAGGCCGTCAAGCACATCCTTAGGTATCTGAAAGGAACCACAGATGCACAGCAGACATTCGGTTCGACAACATCAACCGAAGTCGAAGGCTACACCGATTCTGACTACGCTAGAAACACAGATAATCGGAAATCGACATCAGGCTACATCTTCACCTATGGTGGCGGTGCAATATCATGGAGGTCGAAACTTCAGAAGTGCACGGCTCTGTCTACCACAGAAGCCGAGTACATAGCAGCAAAGGAAGCGATCTGGTTGCACCGACTGTCTACCGATTTCGGAACTACAAACAGAATAGACCAACCAGTGCCGACCATCTATTGCAACTCACAAAGCGCAATACACCTCATCAACAATCCCGTCTACCATGCGAAGATGAAGCTTTCCATTAAAGCTTCCAACTGTGTAAGTCTATATCTGCCTTTTCTATCTTCTGTGTGTATGTTGTTTGTTGTTCATAACCATAAGATCCGAACACACACTTCCGCATAATTCTCGACATTAACCAACATTAGCTACATCTAAGCTAATTAGTTGATAGACTATAGGTTGGTAGTAGCTAATTAGCTACATCTTAGCTAATTAGCTATTCTTCCTAACTATGGCAGTAGCTAATTAGCTACCACTCTTGATACTGCTTAGCTAATTAGCTATTCTTCTTAATTATGGTTGTAGCTAATTAGCTACCACTCTTGATACTGCTTAGCTAATTAGCTATTCTTCTTAATTATGGTTGTAGCTAATTAGCTACCACTCTTGATACTGATTAGCTAATTAGCTACATCTTAGTTAAATAACTGCTAACTTTAGATTGACAGTGGATAATTAGCTACATCGAAGCTAATTAGCTATTCTTCTTAAGTATGGTAGTAGCTAATTAGCTATGATAGTAGCTAATTAGTTGCTAGACTATAGGTTGGTAGTAGCTAATTAGCTACCACTTAGCCAATTAACTACATCCTAGCTAATTAGTTGCTAGACTATAGGTTGGCAATAGCTAATTAGCTACCATTTAGCCAATTAGCTACATCTTAGCTAATTAGCTACTAGACAATAGGGTAGTAGTAGCTAATTAGCTACCACTTAGCTAATTAGCTACATTATAGCTAATTAGCTGCTACACTATAGGTTGCAGTAGCTAATTAGTTACATCTTAGCTAATTAGCTACTTAATAATGGTAGTAACTAATTAGCTACCACTCTTGATACTGCTTACCTATTTAGCTGCTAGATTATAGATTGGCAATAGCTAATTAGTTATTCTACTAAGTATGGTGGTAACTAATTAGCTACCACTTAGCTAATTAGCTACTACACTATAGGCTGGCAGTAGGTAATTAGCTATTCTACTTAATTATGGTAGTAGCTAATTAGCTACCACTTAGTTAATAAGCTACATCTTAGCTAATTCGTTGCTAGACTATAGGTTGGCAGTAACTAATTGTAAAGAACCAAGAGATGGATTCTTGTGAAGCGGAAGAGATATGAGTTATGTGTGTGTGTGTAAGAGAGAGAGAGAGAGAGAGTGAGAGAGTGAGTGAGTGAAACACAGAGAATACGCAAGGTAAAAGTATATTGACAAAGGAGAAAGACTCAACATTATACAAGGAGGGGGGAGGGTGCTTTATATAGTCACCCTCTCTCTTCATTAACTACATGACTCATGAAGCATGGGGAATGTGAAAGCTCATAAGTTATGTGTCATAGAATATGATTCTATGACTCATACTAAATGCTAGAATACAAAGAGGTGACATAATGGTGACTCTTGACCGTTGGAGTGTCTATTCACTCTCAAGGTGAGTTCACATACTAGACCAAGTTGAGCTTGATTCTCAACACGCCACCTCAAACTCAAGTCGGGTTGGTTTCAGACGGTATCCGAAATCCGCTTCGACTCGCGTTCCGGAGTCCGTGTCAACTCGCGTTTATGCGGAGTTGCGAAATCCGTGCTCCATCTTGCGTTGTGCGTAGTTGCGAAGTCTGTGCTTCGGCTTGCGTCTTTCTTCGCGGCTTTGCACAGTAGATCAGCTCAGTGTGCGTGGTTTGCGGAATCCACGCGTTATTGCGTAATGTCTTCAGTACTCCCCCTCAAGCTTGGCAGGTCAGGGATCGTCAATCCAAGATCGGTCATAAATTGCCATAGCTTGTCGGCTCCTAAGGCTTTAGTGAAGATGTCGGTCGTTTGAAGATTGGTGCTAATGTGTTGTAGGTCGACATCGCCAGCTAGAACGCGCTCTCGGATGAAGTGATAGTGCACTTCGATGTGCTTTGTCCGCGCGTGGAACACCGGGTTCTGAGCCAGGTAGATATTGCTCATGTTGTCGCAATAAAGGGAAGTCAGATCCTTGATGGGTACGCCCAGATCCTTAAGTATCCTCTTGAGCCATACGGCTTCACATGCGGCCACTGCCGCGCCCCTGTATTCCACCTCTATGCTTGAAAGAGCGATGGTTGGTTGCTTTTTGTTGCTCCAGGATATTGCTCCGGTGCCAAGGGAAAAAACAAATCCAGAGGTTGATCTTCTATCGGCTTTGTAGCCGGCCCAATCGGCATCTGTGTACCCCTCGAGGCGTATTGGCATCGCGGTCTTGTAGAGGATGCCGCAATCCATTGTGCCGCTCACGTATCATAGAACTCGCTTAGCGCAATCCAAGTGAGTATCACGCGGTGTTTGCATGAATTGGCTAAGGAGACCGACCGGATAACTAAGATCGGGTCGTGTGATCGTGAGGTAGATGAGACTCTCGATGAGTTGCCGATACTAAGTCGTCTCACATGCTTTGGTGCCGAAGTTCGCATCTAGTTTGAGATTGCGATCGAGCGGGGTTGTCGTGGATTTGCACTCAGCCATCCCGAACTTGTATAACAAGTTGAGGATGTAGTGCCGTTGAGAGATCATGATTCCGGCCAGAGTCCAAATTACTTCAATGCCGAGGAAGTCGTGGAGCTCCTTCATGTCCATCATCTCGAACTTGTCGGAAAGGAGGGATTTGACCTTATTGATTTCGACGAGATGCTCACCTCCAATGATTAAGTCATCCACATATAAGATGATGACAAGCGGACTTGCAAAATCGCTTCGTATGTAGAGGGAGTTGTCCGATTTTGACATACGGAAGCCAATTTGATGAAGATATTGCATTATCTTCGAATGCCAAGCACACAGTGCTTGCTTGAGGCCGTAGAGTGGCTTCTTGAGTCAGCATACAACTTTCGGATGGGTGCTTGAGTTGAAGCCGGGTGGTTGTATCATGTACACCTCCTCTTCTAATTTGCCTGGTAGAAAGGCATTCTTGACGTCCATTTGATGGAGGTGCCATCCTTTCGCCGTGGCAAGCGCAATTACGGTCCGCACCGTCGTCATCTTTGCCACCGGGGCAAAGGTCTCTTCGTAGTCGACGCCATGCGTCTGAGCGTATCCTTTCGCTACGAGTTGAGCTTTGTAGCGGTTTACGGAGCCATCGGCATTATACTTGACCTTGTAGATCCATCTGCATCCAATCGCCTTTTTGTGTGGTGAGGTGGGAACGAGATCCCACGTCTCGTTCTTCCGTAGTGCTTGCATCTCCTAGTTCATTGCTTTGATCCATCGCGGGTCCTTCGCGGCTTCCGAAAAAGTTTCCGGCTCCCGTACTGTCGCTACCTTCATCATAAAGGCATAATGGTACGCCATATAATCGTTGTAGCTGAATCGGCTTACGGGGTTCTTTTCACGAGTGGATAGGCAGAGCTTTTCATTTGCAAAGATGAGGGCTTTCTTAACTCCGATTGGTACCTCGAAACCGCCGAACTCACTGTCGAGTGAGTGAGTCGACTCATCGTCATTGAACTGATCGTCTTCGTATTCTGACATTTTTGCCTTGCCTTTGTCCATCTTCGGGCTAGGTCGTGATGTGCTTTGATCGCTCAAAGGCTCTTGTGGTCCGCTCAATCGGGTCGTGATCGGACTTTCTTCGAATATGCGCATAAGGCGATCTTCATCCTCGATCTCTTTTTCGGCGAATTCCGGGTCGAGAGGAGTCGGAGTTAGAGTTGTCTCTGGTGCGTACCAGGATGCGGACTCGTCAAAAACGACGTCTCGACTTACTCGAGATTTTCGAGTTGAGGGGTTGTAGCACTTGTACCCCTTTTGCTCCAATGAGTATCCTACGAGGATACATTTCTCCGACTTTGGGTCAAGCTTTTGACGCTTCTCGTTGGGGATGTGCACGTACGCTATTGCGCCGAATATCCGGATGTGCGATAAGTCCGGATTCTTTCCGAAGTATTTTTCGTGCGGAGTGACCTCGTGCACGCCGGATGTTGTGCACCGGTTCATTAGGTAGACGGTCGTATTTACAGCTTCGGCCTAATATGACTTGGGCATATGCTTCTCGTTCATCATGGCTCGCGCTACTTCGAGGATGTGCCGATTTTTGCGCTTGGCTACTCCGTTTTGTTGCGGAGTGTGTCGGCAAGTGAATTCTCACCGAATTCCTTCCTTTCGGAGATACACCGTGAAATCGTCCGAGAAGTACTCCTTGCCGCCATCCGATCGAAGGCATCGTACATGTCAGCCCGTGGCTTTCTCAACTTCATTCTTGAAATTTTGGAAGTGTCCGAACACTTCGCTCTTTTGCCGCATCGGGTAGATCCAAGTGTGCCTAGAGAAGTCGTCGATGAAGAGCACGTAATATCGGCATCCGCCGAATGTAGCCGTCTGCGCCAGTCCCCATACGTTGGAATGGACTACGTCGAGTAGACCTTTGCTCACGTTCCGCTCTTTCGGGAATGGGTGTCGGTGTTGCTTGCCGAATTGGCACGCTTCGCATACACCTTCAATCTCCTTCTCTTTGAATGTCGGGAGTCCGATGACGACTCCTTTCGATTTCATTGCTTTGAGTTTGTTGGGATTGATGTGGCCGATTCGCTTGTGCCATATCTCTATGTCGGAGTCGGCTTTCGTGTTTTTCGCGAACATGGCAGATTTCATCTCGCGTGAATCGAGAATGAACATCCGGCCCTCTCTTCATCCGCGTGCGATGAGTCGGCCTTCTTTTTCGATGAAGCAACCGCCTTGATTAAATCGAACTTGCATCCCTTGCTCTACAATTTGGCTGACGGAGACCAAATTCTTCGTAATGGTCGGTACATGCAAGACATTTTTAATGTAATTTTGCTTACCTTCTTTTCCGAATGGAACATTGCCAATGTGCCGAATCGGGTGCATAGTGTCATCTCCGGTTTCGACATAGCCGGGTCGGTCCGGCTCTCGAAGTTCTCAGAACCATTCTTGATGCGATGTCATATGGTTCGAGGCACCGGAATCGACGAACCATACGTCTTCCGGACCGGAGGCACTAGTTGAGGTAGCGGCCGACATAGAGTTTGCTCTATGTTTCATCATGAACATTCCGCCACGGTTGGAGTTGTGCGCATACATTCCGCCACGATCTTCGTAGTCGGAGTTGTGCCCGTACATTTCGCCACGGTCGGAGTTGTGTGCATACATTCCGCCACGATCTTCGTACTCGGAGTTGTGTGCGTAATTCGTGAGTTGTCGGCTTGTGGAAGCCGATTCACGCATCTTCTTTCGGCACTCTTCTTCGTGGTGGCCGAGCTTTCTACAATATCCGCATTTAGTTGCGTTTTGACGGCTCAGGCCAGAGTGGAAGCTCCCCCTTCTTGCGAAGGTTCCTCGTTGGCCTCCGTTTTGCGCCGAAATTGGGAGTTGTTGTCGTAGGTCGGACCTCGTCTGCCTTGTCCTTGGCCGAATCGGCCTCTCGCTCGTCCGCATCCTCTTCCTCCATTAGAGTGCGTGTAGAGCATGTGTATTATAGATCATAGTACTAACGTAAGCTTAAGATAAGGATAATGAAAAGATAGATAGAAAGGAGAAAGAGAAAGAAGGGTGCCGATCCACCCGACCACCCCTGAGCGAAGGGATCGAGACGGACTCGAGCCTCGATCGGCGTCCCATACCACCGCCGTGGCGTCGAGTCGTACCTGGTGCTGGCGCGCTCGCTACAAGAGTTGACCCACCACACGAGCAGAGTCTCGATGTAGTCAAAAGATGATCAAATGAGGGTAGCTAGGCCTCTTATTTATAGCGAAACCCAAGGCCCCCAGGCAAGTTCACACTTGACCTAATGGGTTGTCTCAATCCCGAGGATTAAAAGTAATCCTCCCCTTCTTTACACTCTCATTTAACCCTCACACTTATCCACGTGTATAGAATACTACGGTAAATTCTTACCACGAGATATTATATGGTCATGCCCGTAACATACTCCCCCTCTTTAAAACATTGCACTCTTGCAATGGAAAGTTAGGGAAGTTAGTTCTAAGAGTATTTTCGCGTTCCCATGTGGCATCTTTTATTGATTTATCCATCCATTTTATTTTGAATTCTCGGATTTCTTTAGTACGTAATTTTTTTGTTTTAACATCGAGAATTCTTTCTGGTACATGTGGTTTAGAAGATAATTCTTCAGAAGTAACCAGAGTTTCAGTCGTAACTGTATTGTCGCCAGAACCTAGAAGTTCTTTTAGACGACTCACATGAAAGACTGGATGAATTCCGACACCATCGGGAAGAGCGAGACGATAGGCTGATGACCCAATTCGTTTGAGGACTGTAAAAGGTCCACAAAACCGTGGGGCTAACTTAGCGCACTTACCTGTAGACAATGTCTTAGAATTGTGAGGTACACGTAAAAATACCTTCTGTCCAGGGTTGAATACACGAGGTTGCCTATGATGATCGGCATAAAAACGCGCTCTATCTTGAGCTGTTTTTATATTATCTCGTGCAATATGCAACATATCTTGCATATCCCGAAGAAAGTTTTGCGTACTTCGCAACTCATCATGATGTATAGTAACATCAATCGGGGCTCGTGGCTGAAAACCATACATCAACATAAAAGGACTATATCCCGTCGACGTATGCTTGGAGCTGTTATAAGCAAACTCCAAAATTGGGAGATAACGTTCCCATTTTGTTGGTTTTGCACCAACGTATGCTCGAAGCATGTCCTCAATAATTTGATTTACTCGTTCTGTCTGTCCATCGGATTGAGGATGATCCGTGGAGCTCATGCTCAACGTAGTTTCTAACTTCTTAAAGACTTGTGTCCAGAAGTCACTAGTAAACTTTGGATCTCGATCACTCACGATATCCATCGGTAACCCATAAAAACGAAACAATTCGTCAACGAATTGGTAAGCCAATTCAGGAGCTGTTACCGTGGTTTTAGTAGCAATAAATCTGGCCATTTTAGTTAGTCGATCAACGACAACCCAGATGGCATCATGACCTTTTTGGGTGCGAGGAAGGCTAACAATAAAATCCATGGATATACTTTCCCACTTATTATTGGGAATGTCCTGGGGATGTAAAAGTCCTGCGACTTTAAGTCGCTCGGCTTTGTTAACCTGACACTGGTGACATTTAGTCACATAGCTATGTATGTCAGGACGCATCTTAGGCCAATAAAATTGAGTGGAGATGAGAACGAGTGTACGATGTATTCCAGGGTGCCCTGCTGAGGGTGCATCATGGCATTCAAAAAGAATCCTCTTTTTGACCTCGGGTAAATCTGGAACACAAACCTTCCCATTACGGTAGAGCAAACCGTTAGCAATGTGGAAGTATTCCTTCGAGGATGTGGTGGTGTCTGTTCCAGACTCAACTCTTGCCCAGTATTTTGCGAAATAACTGTCATCAGGATACTTTCCTCGAAGGTGATCATAAAGATCTGATGATATTTCAGTGAAGCTAAGCGTGTTAACTTCACGGATGCGACTTAGTGCATCAGCGACAGTGTTCATGGAACCTTTACGATATCGTATGGAAAAATCAAAGTCCTGGATGAGATCAGCCCATCGTGCCTTACGACCTTTCAGGTCTTGTTGGTCACAAAAATATTTCAAGGACTCGTGGTCCGTAGTTACCACAAAGTGATTTCCATAAAGATAATGGCGCCATGTTTTGAGCGCATGTATAACTGCAAATAATTCCTTTTCTTGAACTGTATACCGACATTGAGCAGAATCAAGTTTCTTACTCTCGAATGCTATTGGTTTACCATCTTGATACAAGACAGCACCTATAGCATAATTGCTTGCATCGGTTTCAACCTCAAAAGGTTTTGAAGGATCAGGTAAAAGAAGTGAAGGAGCCTTGCAAACTAGGTCCTTGAGTTCCTTAAATGCAAGGTCTAGTGTAGCATTCCACACAATAGGTTTTGTAGACTTACGCGTTTGACCTTTTAAAAGATCAGTAAACGGCGTCGTCAATTGGGAGTAATTACGAAGAGACTTTCGCAAAAACCCCACAAAACCAAGGAATGATCGAACTTCTCGAATATTCCGAAGAGTGGGCCAAAGCTTGATTTTCTCAATGCGAGAAGGATCAATTTCAACTCCTCGTTCGGTTATGAGATGTCCTAGATAAGTAATTGATTTCTTGAAGAACTCACATTTTGAGATCTTCGCATAAAACTGTTTGTCACGCAATGTTTGTAAAACAAAGCGGACATGTCTGGCATGTTCTTGTAATGTACGGCTATAAACTAAAATATCATCCAAGAAAATAACAACAAATTTTCCAAGTTGTTCTCGGAAAATGTCATTCATTTCTTGTTGAAAAGTAGCCGGAGCATTGGTCAAACCAAAAGGCATAACCAAAAACTCGTAATGGTCATAGCGCGTACGAAATGCCGTTTTAGGAACATCGTCCTCACTTATTCGTATTTGATGGTAGCCAGTACGGAGATCAAGTTTCGTAAAATACCGAGCTCCCTGGAGACGGTCAATTAGATCGTCAGCCCGGGGCAATGGATACGAATTCTTGATCGTCACTTTATTCAAGCGTCGGTAATTAATACACATACGCCATGTGCCCTCTTTCTTTTTAACCAAGAGAACTGGTGCACCCCATGGAGATTTACTATAACGTATATAACCCATTCGTAAATAGTCCTTGAGTTGCTTAGATACCTCATCTTCTTCGGATCGACTTAAGCGATACGGAGGTATACTTATTGGTGCAACACCAGGTACAATATCTATACGATGGTCTATATTACGTTTAGGAGGTAACCCATCAGGTAGTTCACTTGGAAAAACATCATGAAAATCATTTAAGATTTCATCAAGTTGTTGTTGTTCAAAATATGTTAATTGAATCGGGACATTATCGATATTGTAAACGTGAATGTCCGGATCAAGTACACAATAAAATAACGTAGAACAAGACAACTCGGATATTGATGGACACGAGGAAACAATCGAGAGGGATTGTTTTTTTACACATTGAATAAAATGCGTACAATCGTTCAGTACAAAAGAAATGGAATGACGAACCCAATCAATAAATAAAGAAGAGTTTTTATTATAAAACCAGGGATAACCCAGTATTACATCGGTGGTACAAAGATTCATTACATGGAAGTCTACTTCCTCTATATAAGTATCAATAGAAATTCCTAATGAATGAATTGCCCCGTTGATGTATTGTACTCTTCCATCAGCCAAGTGCACCGTGTAGGTGTGATCACTTACGGTGGGTTGGATTCCCCATATCTGAACCAAACGATCATTCACAAAATTGTGTGAGCTTCCCGAATCAAATAAAAATTGTACGGGAGATCCATTGATATACCCGTTTGCACGTAGTAAATCATTGGGACCCAATGCATAGTGAGGAAAAGAACATTGACAATTACTTAAATGGTGTGTATAGACCTGAAGGACATTAGGAATCTGACCTTTATGGTCTGCAGCTTTAGCTTTGTTGTCGTGCTCTTTCCGTTGGAGCTTTCGACATTGATCTTTTGTATGACCCTTCTTTTTGCAGAATACACAAAAAGGATGTTGTCGCTTACAATCGCGATCCAGGAATTCGTTGGGTGTCTTGCGTTTCCCAACAAATTGCGACTGCTTAGTCCCGGGCGCTTCGTTGGGTTTGTTATGGTCCTTCTTCGAAGTGCGTTGATAGCGAAGAACTATTTCAACGGCCTCTTCGAAGGATTTTGGATCCTTATCGTGCACTATCCAGTGATAGTCCGAATTGGGGATGCCATTGACAAAACAAGCTATCAACCAATTGTCCCCTTCTAGACCCGATTTTTGGATTTGGGTTCTAGCATGGTGAACATAGTCTTCTAGCAAGGAAAATTTCCTGCTAGAGAGGTTCATTAAAGCTTGTGCTGCCTCGGTTCGAGAGGGAGGTTGCAGAAATTGGCCCTTAAAAACCGTGACAAAATCTGTCCAGGTATCGGGCAATTTCCCCATAGTACGGAGGCCACGCCACCAGGCGGCGGCCTTACCCCCGAGTTCTCGGCCGACATATGCAATCTTCGTACTATCTGGCGTGGGATAGAGCTCAAAATGAGACTCCCATCGTCCCAGCCATGTGCAGATTGCTTCTTCGGTTCTTTCCTTTTTGTCTCCCGTAAATGGCTTAACGACAAATGATGGTTCACCTTGTCGCTCATCAGGTCTATTAGTCTCACGTTGTAGACTAATGACACGTGCCTCAAGAGCACTCTGAGATTGCCGAAGTTCGGTCATCTGTTGAGCGGTGAAACTAAGGAATTGGGTTATTTGTGCCAAATACATCTCAGTGGACATTTGTCCAGGAGGATTCCCTTGAGTTCCTTCCGCTTGAGCGGATAACATTGGGTCGTTAATTTGAGCCATTAAAGATTATTTCTGGAAAAGAAATAGGATAAGGTCAGAGATATAGTCATAACATCATGTCGTGATGTAAACATATCATGGGCGAGCATTAATCGATATCATTATCTCACGTCAATACCCCTCTAGACGTATGAGATGAGGTTCAAGATCAGGTTACTATGGTAACACCAAGGTGTTTTAAAAACCATGGGGGTGACAAATAAATGTCTTTCCCTGATCTCTATATCGATTTTTTCATGGTGGCTCCCCGAGGCTCAACCATGTATGTTCGCGTCATGAATAGTTTATACACGAAAAAAATGTTAACAATAAACTATGTTTCGGTGCCCACATATGTGGTTTCGGCTCTTTAAGTCCTATTACGAGGACCCCGAGGTGCACTTAGACCTTAAGTCTAAACATGTGTTATAGTCATATGTATCAAGGATGTTGTATGGTCTTTGTCATATTTGAACTCGAGACCTCGAGAACAAATACATTAAACACTTGAGCCAACCAAATAAGTTGCTCTTCTCGAATGCTTAATGTTTGATGCGTATAAGAGATATGCGAGGCAATTGATCATATATGTTTTTTTAAAAGAACATATATGGCAAGGGTCCTTATTTCGCCCTCATTTACCAAAACTATGTTGGTACGTTACCTAACCTCAAGTCTCGTAATTACGATGGCATACGCCAAAGTGCAACCTAATGGTCAAGCCAAATGAGCCCTTGTTTCGTAGTAGGCTCACGTGGGCCATCACATGGTCACGTCATTACGAATGCCTCTCGTAAGAACGAGCTCATGGTGGCATCGTATCCATGTAACGAGGGAGGGATGTTGGATACGTGCGTCATTGGAGCGACCTCACTTGAATTGGGTCAAGCCCTACGTACTCAACATCATTTTGGCTATTCGCGTTTCTTTACGTAACGAAATCGAGGTCGTCAACAGGGTTATCAACAATAAAAAAAATGTTGAAAAAGGGATGGTGACAACGCCATTCTCACAAAAATGCGAGGACGGCCACCAACATCCTTTTCCCGACCATGACAACTTTCGATATAATCACGTAATAACGAATATACACATATGTTTACTTATCACATATATACGATCAAATACGTATATATGTGACCACATATGCCTATATTAAACATATCGTTATAGTAAATAGCCACAAATGATGTGATCGAGATACGTAATCGAGGTATATACCTCTACGCACACGAAACATCCACAAATAAGAGATCATCGTAATACGCAATGGAGGTATTGACCTCTTACGCATACGAGACCAAACGCATATCGTTTACAACAAATCAAGGTATTAAACTCATACGCAAACGTAACATATGTTCGTGAACGTAATACGTAATTGAGGTATTAACCTCGTACGCATACGACACTCATCACATATTATTAACATGTCAAACGAGGTATTGACCTCGTGCACATATGTAAACGTTTTAGATAATCAATTAAAGACCACTACAACATCATTGACTTAATGAAAAAAATTACATATAAACTAAACACATGATTAGATGGGAGAAGAGAGAATAGAAAGAAAAATTCTGGAAAGAGTTACCGAAGTTCTTTGTTGATCGTTGTCTGGATCAAGGCCAACCGCACAACGATCGATCAGCATCAATCAAAAGACAAATGAAAAACAAAGAAACATTAGTACAAAGCTCTGATACCAAATATTATAGATCATAGTACTAACGTAAGCTTAAGATAAGGATAATGAAAAGATAGATAGAAAGGAGAAAGAGAAAGAAGGGTGCCGATCCACCCGACCACCCCCGAGCAAAGGGATCGAGACGGACTCGAGCCTCGATCGGCGTCCCATACCACCGCCGTGGCGTCGAGTCGTACCTGGTGCTGGCGCGCTCGCTACAAGAGTTGACCCACCACACGAGCAGAGTCTCGATGTAGTCAAAAGATGATCAAATGAGGGTAGCTAGGCCTCTTATTTATAGCGAAACCCAAGGCCCCCAGGCAAGTTCACACTTGACCTAATGGGTTGTCTCAATCCCGAGGATTAAAAGTAATCCTCCCCTTCTTTACACTCTCATTTAACCCTCACACTTATCCACGTGTATAGAATACTACGGTAAATTCTTACCACGGGATATTATATGGTCATGCCCGTAACAATGTGGCCTTCCGACTCATTGCTCCTTGTACGCACGTGGTTTTCTTCGACCAATAGCATTGATTGGAGCTCGAAGAAGGAGGGAGATTTCTCCTGTGCTAGAACAGTGGTTCGCATCGCGCCGAACCGTGGTGCGAGGCCGCCGAGGCATATTTGCAACATTTTATCATCATCTATACTTACGCTTATTGAGCTGAGCGAGTCGCAAAGCTCCTTGATCTTCAAGGTGTATGTCATGATGGACACGTCCCTTTGTTGAATGTTGTTCAACTCTTGGCGGAGTTGAAGCTTCCTCGCGGTCATGTTGGCGGCGAAAATCTTTCGTAGATTTTCCCACGTTTCCTTCGGCGTCTTGGCTTCTTGAATGTAACCGAGCATGTGGTCGTGAACACATGTCGCCAAACAATACATCACGCGGCTTGTGGCTTGCTCCCATGTCGCGTATCCGGGAGCCGCTTCGGCGGGTCGGTCTTCATGCGCTCCTTTGATGTAGCTCCAATAGCCTTGTCCGACAAGGTATTGGTGCATCTTGTACTCCCAAGATTCGAAGTTGTTTCGATCCAACTTCTCGGTAGGGAGAGCGCTCCCCATTTGAGTATTCATTATGTCGATTCTTCTTCTTCTTCTTCTCTCTTCGAATGCGAGCTATGTAGCGAAGCTACGATAGCTATGAGCCGGTTCTTGGTCATTGGCGTAGAGCACAACACACGATCACAATGAGGCGAATGGGCTAGATCGAGCTACCAAATCGCTCTGATACCATGTAAAGAACCAAGAGATGGATTCTTGTGAAGCGGAAGAGATGTGAGTGATGTGAGTGATGTGTGTGTGTAAGAGAGAGAGAGAGAGTGAGTGAGTGAGTGAGTGAAACACAGAGAATATTCAAGGTAAAAGTATATTGACAAAGGAGAAAGACTCAACATTATACAAGGAGGGAGGAGGGTGCTTTATATAGTCACCCTCTCTCTTCATTAACTACATGACTCATGAAGCATGGGGAATGTGAAAGCTCATAAGTTATGTGTCATAGAATATGATTCTATGACTCATACTAAATGCTAGAATACAAAGAGGTGACATAATGGTGACTCTTGACCGTTGGAGTGTCTATTCACTCTCAAGGTGAGTTCACACACTAGACCAAGTTGAGCTTGATTCTCAAAACTAATTAGCTACATCTTACTATAGTAGTGTTGAGCTTTATTCTTCTTAACTATGGTAGTGGCTAATTAGCTACCACTTTTGATACTACTTAGCTAATTAGCTACAATGTAGCTCATTGGCTGCTAGACCATAGATTTGTAGTAGCTAATTAGCTACATCTTGGCTAATTAGCTAATACCTAGGTTGTAGCTGATGAGCTACTACACTATTGAACCATAACAACTAAATAGATACTATACTTTATACGGCTTAGCTAGTTAGGTAAGATGTAACTAATTAGCTACTGCTTTATAGAGACAAGCATCAATTTTACCTGTCAGTTTTCTCCACTCATCTGGGAGAGTTGTATTGCAATCCCCCAAACAGACTACAGCAATGTGACAGGTATATTGAAAACAAATGATATGGTAAGTGTGTTGGCATGTCATAGGTGTACCAACAGAGTAGCAATTTTGTCCTCTACGCCTAAGCTGCAAGCGATGCAACGTGCTTGAACAATCAATATATCGTTGCCTGGTTCTCCTTCGTTTGGTCAGGGAGAAAGATTGTTGAGGTCCAATTCTTGTCTACTCTTTACCATCCCCTCCACAAGATGTAGTTGCTTCTTAAGGCAGCTAACTACTTCTTGACGGGAGTATTGTTCCTAGAACACAGCCGAGAAATTACCGATTTATCATTCCTTAATGAGGAAGATAGAACAACACGAAACAAGAATCATTAACTTACTTGGAGGTTCTCCAAATTGTAAACAACGACAGTAATTACACCTAAAAGGTCCAGGTTCATTGAAAGAACCCGGATCTCTGTCTGCAGTTGTATTTTCCATTGGGGATCTAGCGGCCCCTCAATTTTGAGCTCATGTTGAACAACCTTTCCAGATAATGCCTCACTAAGCACATTTTCATGTACAAGTTATTTATAACATGTTACATACTAGCAAAACAATATCTACCTGAATCTTATTTTTTATTGTTGTCACTACCAAAGTGACTTTGCTCACCATCGCAGCAGCCAATGTTGCTTTCTCTAAATCAGTCTTTGTTGCTTCTAATGTCTCATAGGCTTCATGGACATTTTTCAGTATATAGCTAATCAATGTCTCACCTGCATCATCGACATTGGCCTTCATTATGTTTTGGTGTGGTGTATACTTGCGGGTTTGTTGGGAGTCAGTTGTTACATCATCAACTGCCATACACCGGAATCTTGCCATTTTTTGTTGCAATCTCCCCATCTTCTAACATCGTTCTACCGATGCCTCACCATAAATAGCCCAAGCTACCCTGTACATTTCAGGGTCCGTTGCTTCCTTCGTTGTTTTGCAATATTCGTATGCAAAAGCTCTCGCGAATGAAACGGAAAACTTGTTGTTGACCGGGATATCTTGATGTACTTTTTGGTGGAGCCTCATGCAGTCAAGTTAGGATTTCGGACCCTCCGGATGGGATGATGAAGGCCTGGTGAGAGCCAGATGATGAAGGCCCGGTGAGAACTGGATGATGAAGGCCTGGTGAGAGCCAGATGATGAAGGCCCGGTGAGAACCGGATGAGGAGTACCCGGCAAGGAAGACCCGGTGAGAACCGAATGACGCAGGCCCGGTGAGAACCTCTGACTGGATGAAAGGACATATAGGTAAATATGCTCCAGAGAGCCCATTGGGGCTATATCTGTAAATAGTCCTAATGTCATATTAGTATAAATATGACCTAGGGCAAACAGATTGTGTGTATCATTGGCAGAAGAAGAAGAAGAAGAAGAGGAAGCTGAAACTGGAACCGGCCAAGAGACCGAATCGGATTCGGATGAAGAACAAATAGAGGAGCCGGTTGCTGAAAGCCAAAGACGGAGATATCCTCTCAGAGAAAGAAGAGCCCCCCGGAGATTTCCGGATGTAGAGCATGTGCTACTAACCGATGAGGGGGAGCTGGAAAGCTTCGAAGAAGCAAAGGAGGACACCCACCCACAGCCGCAAGTGGTTGAGTCTCATGCAGGACGAGATGGATTCCCTGCATGAGAACCACAAATATGAATTGGTGCAGTTGCCGAAAGGAAAGCGGGCACTCTGGAACAAGTGGGTGTACAAGCTGAAACCGGGAGATGCCGGCAACCCCCCGAGATACAAAGCCAAGATCGTGGTGAAGGGGTTCCAGCAAAAGAAGGGCATGGACTTCGACGAGATATTTGCCTCAGTAGTAAAGATGACTCCCATCCGGACGGTATTGAGCATAACGGCAAGCATGAACCTCGAGGTAGAGCAGTTAGACGTGAAGAGAGCAATCCTCCACGGTGACCTCGAAGAGGAGATCTACATGCAGCAACCAAAGGGATTTGTGAAGAAAGGGAAGGAGCACTTGGTTTGCCGGTTGAAGAAGAGCCTCTACGGTTTGAAGCAGGCTCCCCGACAATGGTACTGGAAGTTCAACTCCTTCATGACCTACCAAGGGTACCACAAGATGCAAGCCGATCACTGCGTATTTGTGAAGAAATTTGATGGAGGAGACTTCCTTATATTGCTCCTATATGTGGACGACATGTTGATCGTCGGACGGGACCAAGCGAAGATTCGGATGTTGAAGAAGGCCCTTAACCGGACCTTCTCAATTAAAGACTTTGGTCCGGCAAGACAGATACTAGGGATGCATATCATCCGGGACCGGCCAAAGAAGCAATTGTGGCTATCACAGGAGAAGTACGTGACAAAGGTCCTTCAATTGTTCAACATGTCAGATGCGAAACCGGTCGGATCGACACTTCCGGCAAACTGCAAGCTATCCGGTAAGCAAAGCTCGAAGACGAAGGTAGAGAAGGCGGATATGCCTCTGCCATTGGGAGTTTAATGTACGCAATGATGTGTACCCCACCGGATATCGGATACGCAGTCAGAGTGGTGAGCCGATTCATGAGCAATCCCGGCAAGGAGCACTCAAACGCGGTAAATGGATACTCCGGTACTTGAAAGGCACCTCAAGTATGTGTCTCTGATTCGGCTCCGGCAAACCCCAACTTGACGGTTTCACCGATTCAGATATGTGGGCTGATGCGGATACCAGTCGGTCCACATCGGGATATGTTATGAAATATGCAAGGGGAGCTATTTCGTGGCAGTCGAGGTTGCAGAAGACGGTTGTGTTGTCAACCACAGAAGCGGAGTACATGGTAGTTGTGGAAGCCGGCAAGGAAATATTATGGATGAAGGACTTCATCGGAGAGCTAGGGATCAGGAAAGAGGAATAGTGGCTCTATTGCGACAATCAAAGTGTCATCCACCTTGCGAAGAACACGGCGTATCATTCCAGGACGAAGCACATCCAACGGAGGTACCACTGGATCCGGGAGCGAGTGGAACATCGAGAGTTCCTGCTGACGAAGATCCACACGGAGGAGAACGAGTCGGATATGCTGACCAAGGTGCTGACGCCCGACAAGTTGGACGCATGCCGGAAGAGAATTGGACTAACCAGACATACCATGTCGGAGTGAAGGGGGAGTTTGTTAGGATTTCGGTCCCTCCGAATGAGATGATGAAGGCCCGGTGAGAATCGAATGATGAAGGCCCGGTGACAACTAGATGATGCAGGCCCGGTGAGAACCGGATGAGGAGTACCCGGCAAGGAAGACCCGGTGAGAACCGGATGACGCAAGCCCGGTGAGAACCTCTCACCGGATAAAGGGACATATATGTAAATATGTTCCAAAGAGCCCAGTGGAGCTATATCTGTAAATAGTCCTAATGTCATATTAGTAAAAATATGACCTAGGGCAAACAGAGTGTGTGTATCATTGTGTAGTCATTTTATTTTGTATAGAGTCATTGGTGTAACTGTTGTACAGAGCGTAGGAGAGAGAGATCTAGAGATATACAGAGTGATTCTCTGTTGTAACCGCCGCCAGGCGAAGAGTGTGAACACAAGGTCATTGCCTCTGTGCCCTCTGTTGTATTCTTTGACATAGTGATAGTTTAAGTCCGTGGGCTCCCGTGGTTTTTCCCATTTAGGGTTTTTCCACGTTAACATCCTATGCATTCTCTTCTCTATTTGTGTACTTGCTTCCATTTCCCATTTCTTCTGTGTTTGATTATCATTAAGTGATCTAAGCTTTGGTTGTGGCCGAAGATTATTCCGCATAGTTCCTGTCAAGTCGTCATACAGCTCCGGTCTTACATGCTTGAGCTTCACCTTGCCTTTCACTCTGGGCACTTTTATAGACTAATAACCAGTCTACATTACTAATCAATTTATCTGTTAGAACAACAGGGTCAATACCCTCTAGTGACAGACCATATATGTTGTTAAAGTCCTCTTTTGTCTCGCAAAACTTTGCAAAGTTCAGCACTCTAGGATATGGAGAAACGAGCCACCTGAAATCAAAAATCAATACATGTTACCTCTGCTCTACTCGGACATGTGTATTTAGCACCGTAATTGGTAGGGAAGAATCAAGAATAAAAAATCAACCACATTCACCCAAATCCTAAATCAAGTTTCATGGAAGTTTACACACACAGCCATTGAAATTAGAAATGTGAATTGGTGCAAAATTCAAACACTAAATCTGAAATTTTCAACAATCAAAAATCAACCGCTTAAAAAATCAAAAACCCTATTTAGAAACCTTAATCAAAAACTAACCGCTTAAGGAAATTTGAAACCCTAATCAGAAAACCTTAATAAGAAACCCTAATTAGAAATCAATCGCTTAAGGAAATTTGAAACCCCAATCGTTTAAGGAAATTTGAATTGGTGCAAAATTCAAACACTAAATCTGAAATTTTCAACAATCAAAAATCAACCGCTTAAAAAATCAGAAACCCTATTTAGAAACCTTAATCAGAAACTAACCGCTTAAGGAAATTTGAAACCCTAATCAGAAAACCTTAATAAGAAACCCTAATTAGAAATCAATCGCTTAAGGAAATTTGAAACCCTAATCAGAAACCTTAATAAGAAACCCTAATCTGAAATCAACCCTAATCAGAATTTTTGTCAATCAAAAACACACTTGCTGCTACACCCGATCTTCGAGACATCCTTTTTTGGGACTCCAACAACTTCGCCCTAATTGTTTTTTATAAAAGATGAACAGATGACAAAGTTACAGTTATCATAAAGGGAAAATAAAATAAAATAAATGTGTAACTGATACATACCTGGATGAGGATCAAACTAGTGGTGTGTTGTAGCTCTGACGGTGCAATGTCGATATCAGAGTTTTTGTGTTGTTGCGGAGCTTCGTCTACGTTCATGGTCAGAGTACTCCATCTGTTTGGATTTCAAACTCAAACTCAAGATTAACAAGAATTTGGTGACATTCAAGTTGAGTTTAGATGAGGGCACTATTCCCCAAGTTCCACCACGTCAAAAACCAAAGTTCAAATTTTTTAGTATTCTCATAAATTAAATGACATATATTTAACTAATAAAGCATAAAATTTCATAAATGATCCTTATGATTTGCCCACAAAAAACTAGCTAAATAGCTATGGCCATTTTACCAACTAATTAGCTATAATAGTGATTCCACTCGCATGCTTTTAGCCACAGGCTATCATCCTCACTAGTGTGTATTCGAAGCTCCTGAATTACCCACAAATCCTAATGCACATGATCATTTAGAGTGACTACGCAAGATTCAGGCAGTACTATCTAACTACCTACATCAAGCCCAACAAACACATAAGCATTATGCATATTGTCATCGGCTTCCATTCTGTTTTGATATTGGAGATCGAGTATGGCTATTACGACGAAACATGAAGACTACTCGACCATGTGCCAAATTAGATTATCAAAGGTTAGGTCCTTTCCATATTAACAGAAAAATCAATGATGTCACATTTCGACCTCCACCCCCAATTGAACTTGAAGATGGACCTGAGTACGAAGTTGCTACCATCCTCTATTCAAAGATTGTTCGCAACAAACTCTACTATTTGGTAGATTGGCTAGGATATAGTCCAAGCAATCGTACTTGGGAACCAGTAGAGAATGTGGCCAATGCCCAAGCTCTTCTAGAGGATTTCCATCGACAATATCCAGACAAACTAGGTCCTCAATCGAAGACAACTCATAACACCACTCGTCGTTTAAAGGGGGGGATAGTATCATGATATGGCCCCAAACGAAATTGAACATGTGACCTTATGTTACATGATTTGAGGCCATACCATTAAGATGACAATTGTAATACGAAAAATATTATTTTTATTTATTATTTCATTATAGAAAATTATGTATACTCAATTACTCTAGAACATTCTAGAAACTTCAGGAATACTCCTGATCATACTATAAATAGAGGTATATGGCATTATTCAAACCAATTCAGTTCAACGCCAGTCATTAAGCCTCTTAGCTATCCTTGTACTCTTTTTCCATATAATATATTCTCTTTGTTATCATACTTCTCTCTTCCCCTTTAACTCTCTCTCATGATTCTCCCATAATCTCTCTCCCTTTTATCTATATCTCGTACTAATTCTGATAGTACTCTCTCTCTCTCTCTTTTACTCTATCTCTAGTACTAATCCTCTCGGTTTCTAGTACTACTCTTGACAACCAAGGGTTATTTGCATGCTCAATTCTCTCCTTTTGTCTTGAAACGAATTTACAACAAAGGTTTAGTCCCACATGGTCTATCATAAGTTGAAAGCCTTTAGCCTTTTTCATAATATAAAGGACCTTTCAAACACTTATTTTGCTTTTTCTAATCAAGAATCCCTTATCTTCCTAGCATTCTGCATGCAGTAAAACTTAGAAAGGAAAGAAGATAAGTTGTGGCTCCAAAGTATGTGTATTAGCACACTCCCTTGAAGCAATTTACACACTCAAAATTAAGTGATAATTTCAGCTTGAACACTCAAAACACTCGAGATCATTCAATCCCAAACATAAGCATGCAGAAATGATAAATAAATCAAATAGATTATTCCAATACAAGAAAAGGAGGATAGGAAGGTGTTTACAAAACTCATAACTGGATTTGGGTTGGGGTAGGCTAGACAAAACAAACAAATTCCATCCCATCCAACACATGTTAGCCTAGAGGTGTGAAAGAGGATGGGTGTGGGTGTGGGTGTGGGTTTGTGTGCCTGGATGATCCTTTGCAATCTGAAATTCTCTAGCACTAAAACCTTGTCCTCATTTATTGGGTAAAAAAATACCTCTCTCAAAACTCCCCAAGAAAAAGGAAAAGGAAGCTAAATACCTCTTCAATCCAAGTCCTACAATAGAGAAGTCCCACCTCAAATTTGTCTATGCAACCTTTTATAATATGTTGGGTATTTTCCAACTTTGTTAAACTTGGGATTTGCTTATTTAATAAGGCAAGGCCATTCTTCAATGTATCATGTTGCCTTTCAATTTTGTAAAATCAAATGCATTTTTGGTTCAACTCGAACTTGTGCTTCCGCTTTTGTGGAATTAAGGCAATGCTTAAAGTCTTATGTTAAGTCTTTCATAAACTCTCCAACAACTAAACACCTCTAGAACTCATAGAAGCATTTAGATACTAGGAAGGATCAAAGATCTCCGTAACGGGGGCTTTGACGAGCAAAAAATGAGCGTTTTTGTTCCCTGATGATCCTTAGCTTTTTGCTCTTGAATATCATTGCATGATTATAATTCTATAACAATTGTTGCATGGTTCATAAGCTTTTGGTAATTTTTTTATGGATGAAGTGGGTGGTTGATTTGTTTGTTGTGAGTTAGTGTTCCTAGAGTGGTAACCTTGTTTACATGGATACACACTAGCCATTTGAATGCCTACGCTATTAAAACATTTTAAGTCGTTGCATAGGTTCATGTGTTTGCACTATGATTTCTTAATATGTGCACCAAATAGATCGTGCCGTCTATTCAAACATCTCTCCCTATTAACTCTATGGGATGAGTTTATCAAAGTATAATTTTCAATTCTTATTTATTTAATACATTTCAAAATGTTAAGTATGTCGTGAACAAATGTTTTATGAATAAAAGAACAAACGTAATGCATTAAATTTGTGATAAAACCATGGTAAGAGATTTATTTATAAACTAGCCTTCATTGTACCTTGTATGGAGACTTAACATATAGTAAATGCCTGAGCTCATAATCAACAACCATTCAGTTAAGTGTGCACTTTGAACACAAGGAAGAAGTGCGCACTTAAGGGTTTTTTGAAAATGTTTAGGGTTTTTTTGAAATTTCTAGGGGCTTCTGAAATTTTTCCCCTCTATGCTCTAACCATACAATTCTTGATAAGAAAAGTGATCAATTTATGTGATATAATTGACCTGAAACATATCTTGTTTCAGCATACTCTCTTCTTTAGCATTGTTTCTTTCCCGATTCCCGATTACCTTTAGTTTTCTCCTTTCTGCTAGGCTTGAGGAATGCATCTGTTATCTTGAAAAGGAAATGGATAAATAGGTTAGTAGAAAGTTTATTTTCTTTATCACAGACTCGTAGACACACACACACACAGAGAACACACGACACTCAAACATACGCATTGACACTACAACTAGACTCTACCACTCCTTAATTTGTTTTCGTTTTGACGTTGCATTTTTCTCTTCATTTTTTCAACAAACCGCACCCACCATCGTGTAACAATTGTTTTTTATTTTATTTTTTTCAGAAACTCCTTTTCATATCTTTTGGGTGTCTGGAACATAGTTCAAACTTGGTTTGATGTAATTTCGTCATGAAACAATGTAATTTTTTTGAACTGGATTTTGACCTCTATAAAATACGCACTTAACCAAATGGTTATTGTACTCTTGAGGTTTTGACATTCCTAGTACTCTCTGAACTAAGACAAATTGCACAACTCACCAATATAGGAAGTCATAGGTGTCTTCATGGAGATGGTATGCATAGATAAATGTTTAAATTTAAATTCAAAAAATTAAATAGCATAAAAAATTAGCATCTAACTACATTGCTTCAACTAGGAAACCAGATTAAGCACCAACCAAACATTGCTTCAACATAATATAGGTATGTATTGGATTTTATGATCGTACACAAAACATATTGCTATATCAATGATCAACATTGACTTCTACATACAAAGGGACCATACTCCTCAGGTCGAGAGGGATTCTATGAACGGAGTTATTGTACATTTTCTAAGTTCAAGTTTGGGATATTTAAATTTTTCTTAAGTAATAGTTCGATCGTCTCTCTTTGTCAAATTGTACTCTTGCACTTGTATACTTTATCCTATTGATGGTATATATGTGTGTATAAATGGATCACAAGATTCATTGGTTCATGCTTAGTTCAATGTCCTTACAAATCACCTCACCTAGGTTTTCTTTGTCTCAACAAGTTTCAGAGAGATCAGTACAATATTAAGCTTTTTATTCCTAGATTCCTAAATAATGGCATATACATATTTGTCATATTACTTGATCTAGTTCAAACCCAAGATAAATCATTGTTTGTAATTGTTTAAGAATTAAGAGGTTGACTAAGGGGGAGATTCATATTGTTTATTCCATCAATAGATTGGTTGGATATCAAAACCAAAGATACTCGACAACCTGAACAACATCAATCTGTTTGCCTTACATACTTCACTTTATTTACTTGAGAATGTGTGCATCCACTTCCTTGTAGAGCTTATCTCAATATCCACTTTCTTGTAACATTGACCAAAGCATCGAATATGCATTCACCCATTTCCCCTACTTATTAGCACGGCATCAACTACTTGAGATCAATATCCTCTATTCAGCACTAAAGAGAGGTCTTACATACTACAAGCACATAACTGGGAGTGCACCCAAGCAAGATATGAATACTGAAACAATCTCAACATCCATCATGTACTTTACAATGATTGACATTATCCAAAACCACTACACTAGCAAGATCCACATTGCCCTTTTCATTAGGGGGCTCTATCTTCAAATTATCTTTGTTTGTATCAACTCAAGATTTGAGTTTTCAATCATATGCTTGAGATGACCATCAATATGCACAACACTATCATTCCTCCAATTGTATCATATGCACATTAAGAGAGATAAGTATTAAAGAAGTCACCAATTGTAATCATCATAGCTCAATGAGATGGACCAAGGTGTTTCTAAGATATTGATGATTGCGAAATAAGTCTAATCCACAATATAAACTATGACTATCTAATCCACAATAACCCACACTTAGATTAGAATCAACGATTTTAAATCACCCGATGATAAGTCCTCACCAATGGGTGAGCCTCAATGATTTTACCATCCACTCCAAAGACTAAAATGAGTATGTTATTCGTCTTGTTTCCAAGTCAATGTCTAATATAGTTGGTTAAGTGGGAACCGAGTTCCAAGGGTATGCTTTACATGCATATACAAAACAAAAAACACACATATGACGGCCTTTTAGTTAGTTAGCTAGCACTGTCCACCTATCAGAGTCATACATCAACTGAACCACCCTACCCCATCATGTTGTGATCTGTAATAGAATTTACATATATGAATGTATGTTTCTGCATACATTAGAAAATGTGTATCCGGATTTAATGCTAATTTATATCTCAATCAAGTGAAATTAATATGAAGGAACTAGAGGGTTGTTAATTCCAAGGCACATTCATGCATGCTCCAGATTTATTTGCTCAGAAGTAGTGTCACTATATATATACATATAATGTCACTATATACATATTGATATATATATATATAACTATCTGCTACCTAAGATACAGAAAGAGCAGTCCCACAGCTCTCTCGAACCTATAGAAAAGTCATAGTTTCTTTATAATGCCAACCCACACCATCATCATCTGATCGATTCCCATGACACCCACATATTTGCAGGACCGGTTGTGGTGCAGAAAGAGGCAGGATTCGCAAGCAACACAAATAAATCACGCAGGATATCAGCTAGAAGTGCAGCAGGCATTGGAAATCTGTGTCTTCTTGTACATATATGTATACAGTTGGCTGGTCTATATATCTACCGTATAATCTTTCAAACCAGACGTTAAATCTAGTATGATGTATCATAGAGAAAAAGGTTTATAATAAATGTTGTGAATGTTTGTTTAGAGTATTGGAATTGGAGACTAGTGCTCTACATGAAATGACCACCTACTTAAATGTGTAGAGGCTATGGGAATCATCATAACTACTTACCAACATCATTCATTGCAGCATTACACACTACATTCACAAATCTAATCTAATCTGATCTAATCTTAATTCCCTTTAAATTTGCAGCTTGTCAATCGGCTCGAGTCTCGAGGTACTCGATTGATTTAACATTATTAACAGTAATGACAGCTCTTCTTCCTCTTCTTTTCCTAAGTACAATATTCCATGACTGCTTTGATATCTTCACCTGTTATTCTCATTCTATAGACACTGCACAGTATATATATATATATATATATGTAACAAAAATTAAGCACACTAAAAGGAGAGCTCACATCAGGAAGGAATTTCATTGAATACATGGAAAATAGCACATATGAAAGAGTGTTTCAAACTTTGAAAGAAATCACCACTCCTTAACTCGATTTCGTTCTTTAGAGTGTGCTTTTCATGAATAAAAATGTTAAGGAAACAAGGTCAATAAATGTATATGAGCACATCCATTTCACCCACTACATTCATTCATCGATACATTGTCTTACATAAATTACCTTAACTTTCTTCTGCTTATGAATTTTTACTAGGAGTTGTGAAAGCTCCCTCTCTCAGCTTTGTTGTGGGTTTGAAGAAATACATATTACAGGTGACCAACAAAAGGATTAGAATATGAAAGACACATTACATATGGAGAGCACCTCCATATACATACATACATACATACATACTTATATATATGTGTGTGTGTATGTGTGTGTGTGTGCGTGTGTACTTGATCATCCATAACGATCAACCGAATTGGATTGACTTGACTGTACCGATGCAGATGATGCATCACGAAATGCCAAGTCTGGCTATATCAGTGTTATGATTCGCTATCTAGAACTGAAACTGCGGGGTTGATTGGGCAGTATACCTGCATATCTGTAATTACCATGCAGACGTCTACCAAGAGCAGTTCCAGATATAGTTGCGCTCGCCGACACATTTGTAGTTATGGTGGAAGATTCAGGGTTCCCACTAATGCTGTTACTGCTTGAACTGTTAGGATCTGCTATCCTTACATTAGAATTGGGCAAGACTATATCCGGAACCCCAACTGATATAATCTCCTTTTCAACTACATCCACACCATTGTCGATACATTTGTCCATGTTTTGAGTACAATTATTACTTGGGTCATTCACAACATCCTCTGGGGGCCCCTTAGTAGTGCTTTCCTTGCTACAATCCATCAACATTGAGATTTTGAATCCGAGGCGTGGAGGCGAGAACACGACAGGCAGGTATTCATCCGTGTCACATGCAAACCTTGAGTTCCTGAAGTGATCCTCCAGAGCTTCACGTCCCTGACATTACACGATACAATTCCTCAAACAGTGAGAGTCATATGATATAGTGGAAGGTTTTGCCCAACATTTTGTTCCTCTCGTAATAGCAACAAAAAAAACAACCAAAACCATTAAGATCTTAATTTTTTTACTTGCAGCCTCGCGTAGGTTACTTCGCAAATCTTTCGAGAGTTGAACTCATCCCACTGCCTGCCATGAAAGGCTCTGTGCAAACGGACAGTAGCTTGAGGGGAAGTGAGGTTCACAAATGCATAGCCAAGGTTACATCTGTTTCTGATTGCATAAAACCAAAGAAAGTGACGAAATCAAGGAAGGGGGCCGACAAAACAAGGACATAGGGAATGACTGATATCATAGTAATATGCATTACTAATTAAGTAACAAATGACAGATCATTATCGTTCAACTCACTTGAAATCAATTGGCAAATATACAAAATCAAAACCAGAGAGAGGCTCATTCGTATCGATTCTAGTTGTGCCACCTTCCCCGCTATTGGTCAGCCGCGTGTTGCACTCTAGGCAATGATCATCGAGCATCGCAATGAGCATCTGTTGTCTGCATAAACACTAGATGGTGATGACAATGATGGATAGATACATACATACATACACACATACATAAAGAACAGAGATAATGCAATAAATACATAGTATTACTAACAGATGTAGACGAGATTTTACGTGTATTTGTTAGGAATGTTGCGAATCATCAGTGTTGTTCTTCCAGGCTTAGTAGTAGGAGATGGATTTGTTGAAGAAACTCCTTCCTTGGATGTAGGATCGGTAGGGGAGATCTGCACTGCTTCCGTCTCATCGAATTTGAAGTGCTCCTGGGTTACAGAGGACGAAGATGAAGGAGAAGAGGAAGAAGTAGGTCTAGTTCGATGTGAACCATTGCCTCTCCACAAAGCTCCACTGTTATTATTGCTCATGCTCCGATTGCTGCTACTGCTACTCTTCTTCGCCAATAATCTGCGATGAGGGGGTGGCATATTGGCCCCACTGCAAGCTTCTCCTCCATCTCCACTCTCTGTGTTACCACTGGGCTTCTTCTTTGGCTCAGAATAAGGCATTGAGCTCCAGGTGTTAGTGCTCTGGCCATGGCACTGCACGTTCTGCAAGTAGTTCTGTGGATCATATTGCTGCTGCATCATCTGCACAGGATGCCTACTATCGCTCCAGGAATTCTCATATCGGTTCACTTCATTCGGGGGAAATGGCGGCACAAATGACAGTGGCACATGGGAGGATTGCTGGGCCGGAACAGTCGCACTCACCGCATGTAATCCTTTCCCTACGAACAAGAAAGGAGTCGGGTGGAGATTGCAGAGATCCATCCCTTCAGGGGAGGAGGGCAATGCAGCTCCGCCATAGCCTAGTAGTGGGTGGTGGATAGCAGGGTTATACGGCGGAGGTCCAGGAGGCAACAGCAGCGGCAGCTGAAACTGAGAGGAGTTGTGGTGAGGATGGTAGTGGTATAGGCTGCTGCAGATGCTATTGCCTCCTGGAGATGGCATCCATGGCGGAGGTGCAGAGCTGAGCTGCTGAAACTCCTGATGGTTATGATGATATGAGCTCATCATCCCCATGTAGCTTCCCTGATCTGTTGCTTGTGGAGGAGGCCATCCCCATGAGTTGTAAAAACTCGGACAAGACGTAGCAGCAGCCATGCTTATGTGGTCACTGCTGGCTATGGCGGAGCTGCAAGCTGCATAGGTCTTGCTACCACTATTCGTGGAAGGCACAGCAGTATGGGGGACGTGCATTAACAGCGAGGAGCTGCTGTTAGGGTTACTAAGAGTGCTGTTAGTATGCTGCGCGAGCTTTCTGCCATATCCTACCGGCCTGCTGAACTCAATCTTCAGCTTCTTCCCGTCCAGCTCTGTTCCATCCAGGGCGTCCAGCGCTGCTGCTGCGTCCCTCACATCATAAAACTCCACGAATTTGTGTTGCCTCCTCATTGGAGCTTCCCTTACTTCTTTCACAGGTCCTGCAAACAAATCAAAACCCAAATGGGAAAAGCACAGACAGACTCTCAGAGAAGCAGGGAAGAAAGAAAGCGACAGAATATACAGGTTTCTATTTTAGGGTTCCTCCGCTCCATGGAACCAACAGCATGATGATGCTGATGATTAGAACTATTATATTAGCGTTCTTCAAGCGAGAGCGAACACTTGCCATATCTCTCGAAGATGTCCCTCACTTCTTCAGCCTCCATGTTCATATCTAGATTAAACACCACGAGAGTGCCTTGATTCATACAATCGTCAGTCTGTAGGTCGACAGGTATGGTATAATGCGCCCAGATCGCTTTGCCGCCGATTAAACCTTTGCTACTACTAACCCCGCCTGCGTGTTCAGAATCGATGGCAGAAGCTTGAGAAGGATCAGTAATGGCAGCAGGATGAGCTGTATGATTCGATTCTGTCTCAGAGTCATTGATTTCGAGCATTTTCATATTAACTAGGGCGTCTTCTCCTCCACATGCATTCGGTTCTACTCCCTTGTCGTTAATCTGGTCGGAGAATTCCTCGGCGAGCCTCCATAGCTGCTTCTGAACTCGTTGCTGCTGCAGGAGATGCTGGTGCTGAATGTCCGTTAACGCCGACCGCGCTGCACGAATGTCGTAGTAATGGACGGTGAGGAGCCCATCGCTGATCTTCTCCAGCTGCAGGGCGCGTATCTCACCCCACTGAGAGAGGTCCCTGATGAGGTCCGCCTCTTCCATGTCGGGACGGAGCCCCACGAGCTGGAGGGCTCGGGACATCCTGTCGCGGAAATAGAACGGCCCTGATGTCGTCCTGATGGGCTTCGATAGGACCGATTCAGGGAGCTCAGGAGGTGATGGATTGGAATACACGGCTGGAGGTGGAGAGGCTGCAATCAGACTGAAGCTTGTGGTAGGTGCTGCAGGCAGCAATGCGTTTCCCTGAGCAGCGGATATAGATGATGAAACAGACGATGGAATCAGTGGCAGATTGACAGATGGAGGCGGGGATGGGGATGGGAGCAGGGAACAGCTATAGAACCGGCTGTCCTGGCATAGAGGTGTAGCGCTGTGCAGAGACGGCGATGGCGATAGTGGCTGCGGAGGAGGAGGAGGAGGTTGCAGAGCTGGAGTGCCGTAATGTGCAGGGAGGAAGGGCACCACACCTCCAGCAGCTTCCCATTGATTGGAACTTGAATCAGGCACGGGCATGAAGAAGAGATGGGGTACTAGGCCGTAATTAACCTGCGCCTGGCCGGCTGATGGTAATGCAGGCGATGGATTGAAGAAGCTCGTATCGCGATAATTGCTGCGATGGTGAACAACCGTCCGAGAGGCACTGATGGCGGCGGCTGGCATTGGATCAGCACCTGCATTCATGGAAGACGACGACGACGACGACGATGATGATGATGATCCATGGCAGACCTTCAACTTTACAGAGCTATGGACACAGTTATCTTCACGATCCAGGCCTCGCGGTATGTCTCTATTACCCGTAGAGCCTCCACCTCCTGCTCCGCTAACATATTCTGCAGAAAAATCAATACGAAACGCGAATCAGAATTAAATACAACTGTCCGCTGATTTTAGGATGGATATACTGAGAGCTATCAATAAACATCCGGGCTTCTTTCCTTTCCCCCCCCCCTTCTGCAATTACTTCACAGTGGTAATGCTAGATAAATGACTGTTGAGGGAGTTTACAAAATCAGACAGCTGAGAGATCAAGAGAGGGTAAGTGTAACGCTAAGCGCCTACAAAACAGAAGATTAGCGTGCATATGGAGTATGGACGCAAGCATGGGAATCAAGAGAGATAGTATTAACAACAATCAAGGAGAAGAAGAGTAAGAGTAAGAGAATCGGGTAGTCGCTTCCATCACCTGAAGAGGAGGAAGTAGTAGAGAAAGGCGAAGAGACGACGCCATGGCCAGCATCAGCGGAAGCAGCAGCAGACGAAGAAGAAGAAGAAGAAGAAGAAGAAGAAGGAATGAAATCCTGTGCAGAAGGATCGAGGGGTCTGCAGGAGGAGGAGGAGGAGGATGAGGCGGCCATGGCAAAGCTTCCTTTCTTTCTTTCTTCGCTTTTTTTTTGGGGGTTGTTTTTTTGGGTTCTGGATGCTTTTTCCGGGTCGTGTTGGCTTTTTATTTTTATGTTGGGCTTTTTTTTTTTTATGTTTTTCTTTCTTTTTTTTTAGAGAGGAGCTTTTCGAGGAAACAAATAAATAATAAATAATATAAATAAATAAATAAATAAATAAAAGCTAAGCCTCCTTCCGCCTCCTCTTAAGATGAGGAGACAGAAGGAAAAATATGTACATAATAATAACACACACACACAAAAGCATTTAATCAATTATAAAAACGAGTAAATAAATAAAATATCTCAGAGCCGTCATTAATCATATAAACTTGTGTGTGTTGCCTTCTTTCTTTTCTCTTCCCACTTTTTTTTTTTTTTTAATCTTTTTGGACCTACCCAAAATATTTATTCTTCGTATTTATCCTACTCTACGTATGTATTTAGCTATTATTATTAACATAATTCATTTCTATTTATTGTTACAAATAAATGGCTCTTCATTAAAACAGATCATCTTTCTTCACTCACCCAATAACATAGTTCCTATTTATGTGCATACATATATATATGTATACATATACTACATACACACACATTTATAATGTTGTATGCGTTCACTACTAAATTATGAAGGATGAGCACCCCTCCCCCCTCTCTCTTTGTTTTCGCCCTTCACTCATATAAGGGTAGGGATGGATGTTCCCCATTCCAAGGGCAATCCTTTACTCATTTTTATTTCTTAGCGAGAAGAAGGAGCACTTCTTCCTTACTCGCTTTTGGGGCAATACATTGCCCTTTTCTACTCCTTCCCTTCTCCAATCATAATCTACCCTTCCCTCCCTCGCTATCTTTATATCGTCTTGCCTCTACATAATGTGCGTGTGTTTTATCGATGTTTACCTATCTTTAGCGTGCCTCCATGTTTGTACGAGCTCGCTATCTTTAGTGTGTACATGTATATGATCACACATAAACCGAAAGGGCTTTAACACCTCCATTTTTATCATGGTTTTCCTTGCTCACACCTTTTAAATCCCTTGATGAAATGGCCAAAATAACAAAGGGAGAAACGCGACAAAGTTATGCGTCAATGCATGCATCTGCATATTACAAATTAGTGTATGATGTTGTATGTGGATCACAACATTCTCTTTTCAGAAACTCTTAGGGCTAGAGCTATCCAACATACATTGAGCATGTTTGATACCACTTCCATGACACATTCAAACCCTCAATTACAGATCTATACTTTATGGCACACCCCTTTAGAACATCCATGTAGCTAGAAAGGGCTCACATTGAGCCTTGTTGCCAATACCAAGGTGATGATACTTCGCACTATCCTAGCATTCTAGGCAATTTCACTCTAGCTAAAGGTCAAATAGATGTGGAGCTTACCGTCATATATCAATCGGTTTCTATGCACATCAAACTTTGAGTTCATGAATGCCAATTACCAAGAGAGTCAAACTAGATTAGCTTCATTTGACATGGGGTTTTAGTCAACATCATGAGACTTGTGCAAACATCTCTTTATTTTGCTTGCACCTATCATCGATCTCATGATGAATATACACATAGAGTGTTAAAACTTACTAATCTCTCAAGCATTTTCAACGGGATTATTATGAATAAAAAGTTTGAGACCATGATTGCTCTACGACCGTTGTGACTCTTCGGAAACCTCGTTGGTGTAGCTCAACATTATGGGAAACCATGACACATGCATATTTCTTAATTTATAACTAGCTCTTTTGTCAAATCATGAGTAGTGATAGTATAGAGTAAGGAAGCAAAATGTGCCATCCTATTATTGATCCACCATGTCAAGCAGCAAGGAAATGTGATCTTTTCGTTATTGTTTCTAGGGGCAACATAATATCAACAAACTCGAAACATGTCAAAATTTGTGCCGATGGTGTTTATGGTCAATTGACTCAAATCTTGCCCACCATCCAATTCTTGTGGTCATTGTTAACAATGATCTTGGTTTATTTTTATCAGCTTCAAACTATCATTAGATGCAATTACTCATCACCCCCAATATACAAGAAATACATCCCCAAGTGCAAATTCAAGATATGTCAAACTTTGGGCATGAAAGTCTTGGTTAGGTTTACATGGACCAAAAGGGAGGCAAATATTAGAGATCTAGGTACTAAAGTAAGCTTAAGATAAGGATAAAGTAATGATAGATAGAAAGGAGAAAGAGAAAGAAGGGTGCCGATCCACCCAACCACCCCTGAGCGAAGGGATCGAGACGGACTCGAGCCTCGATCAGCGTCCCATACCACCGTCGTGGCGTCGAGTCGTACCTGGTGCTGGCGCGCTCGCTATAAGAGTTGACCCACCACAAGAGCAGAGTCTCGATGTAGTCGAAAGATGATCAAATGAGGGTAGTTAGGCCTCTTATTTATAGCGATACCCAAGGCCCCTAGGCAAGTTCACACTTGACCTAATGGGTTGTCTCAATCCCGAGGATTAAAAGTAATCCTCCCCTTCTTTACACTCTCGTTTAACCCTCACACTTATCCATGTGTATAGAATACTACGGTAAATTCTCACCACGGGATATTAAATGGTCATGCCCGTAACAGCAAATGTGAACACTCACATTAAGATTTCAAACACCTCGACTATGGACATAACATGACCTTGGAATCATTCTTGAAGAACATTTGCTAGAATTTGTCACTAAGAAACATTGCACATCATGCATAGAAAACATTGTTTGCTAGTATAGAACCATTGGAATATTTGTGAGATCCATAGAGATAGCAAGCCTTCATTTCTCTGGTTTGATGTTGAGGCCATAATAATTTATGAGCTTGATGAACATGGATGTTGTGCTACTCTCAAGTCTTAAAGTCGATCAAGATGTCATCAAGAGAAACAAGGGTGTCGTGAAGTAGGAAAGCTTCACATTAAAAGTCTACAATAAGATAAATACATAACTACAATAAAAAGAATCTTGATAGTGTTTTATACATATAGATCATATGAACAAAGCACTATGATAATATTACACACACTGTGTAGAGGCAAATGGGCAAGAGAGGACTTGAATGGACAACCTCCACCTTATGAGCCTCAAAGCCTACCATTTACCCAATACTCACAAAATGTTTTAAATTATTTTATTTGTTATTTGACTTGAACTAGCATTGTATAGTCTAAACCATGTAATGTACTACATGTGCACCATATAGCACACGCACAAGAGCCTGTCTACATGTGCGCCACATGGCCCACATGTAGAACCATCCCTTTCCTATAAAAGGAGAATGGAGTATAGTCACAAGGAAATTAATCAAATCGAATAGAATTATATTGTAAGAGATATCATAACAGAGAAAGAGGCAGAGACGGTGAAAATTATATACAATCCTAAAAGATAAGAGAAGAACTAGCTTGGCGGTTGTGGTGCTCAACTCGCAACGAAAGAGTGGAGGTTCGAGCCTTATCTAAATCAAAAGGCAGAAGGAAAGATTGTGGTACCCTTAAGAGACAAAGTGCAAAGATTCAACGACGCTAGCTCTTTCATGAAATTATTATAAATTTCTTATATTCCCCCAAATATCATTCTTATTTTGTCATATCTCGTGGATCTCTCTTTACTACATCTTTACTCTATTCGTCTCTTCCGTCCAAAATCCTATTGATTCCTTCCTCACTTTCACGTTATCTTCCGTCCAAGCAACGCTATGCTTCTAGGTGAGCCATGCCACGACAACGCTAAACATGTGCAAGAAATCTAGAGAAATATTCTATTCAACATGTTGAAAAACTATTGGCAACTCGTGAGATTGAAATGCATAACCATGTATTTGAATTGTCCATATTAAGTATGAAGTTTTCATTCCTTCTTAGATAAATTCAAACAAGGCCATATACACATTGAAGATCTAACAACATGCAATATTTGGATCCATTGAGATGCTCTGAAAGACTTAAGATCAACGATACAAGGCTATCAATTTCAAATGGTGACCTTATTCAATCTTTAATAATCCACTAGCAAATGAAATGGAGCTACAAGACCAAAGCTAAAATATTACACCAAATATTGGCATTATGCTAGAATGGTTTGAAAACATGGTTATCTTCCCTATAGGTAGTACTCTTAGTCTTATGCTTGTTCACCACCTAGTTGTGATGCATGTTGTTGGCGGTCCAACAATGCCACGGTGTGTAACACAAGAAAAGAAAATATACTTTAAGAGGATGTAAAACTAAATTTGGATGATAGTGATATTTGGTTATGTGTACCATGAATAAGCAATTAAAGTTTAGTGGAACCTATATGAGTCGCTCAATGGTAGCATTTGTAATAGAGAGATGTGAAATAAAGATTTAAGCTCGTTTTTTTTCATATAATTTCCTTCTCTTCAATCTCTACAACTAATTTGTGTTTCTCATGTAATTGGTACTTAGTGTGAACTAACATGTGTTGCCACATTAAGCTACTAGTAGTCACTTAATCTTCCCTTTAGGCTCATGCTCTAAATAATGTAGCACCTAGATAGTGCCATCATAGGTAAGAGGTTCAAGCATTGACATTAATTCAAGCAACGAGGTAGAGAGCCATTGAGGGTACCTTGCCCTCCTCCCAAGTGACGTGGAGAGTACGAAGATCTTCAGATAATGCTAATTCAAGCATTCTGATCGATCATCGTTGTTAGTGGATGTTTTATAGGATATGCAAATTGACAAATTATTCGTTGCTAAGGAAAGTTAATGTACAAAGCCAAAATTCATGACAATGATAGAGAAGGCTTATGACACTTGGAGGACACAAAGAGAACTTCCCACTCTTCATTGGACTAGACCAAGTTGTATCCAATAATAGACACATGAGTGTGACACAAAGAAACTTATCTCTTCAGGCAATCAAGTCTCATTGTTGAGTTTTAACAACTACACATGATGTTGCACTAGAGTCACATTGGTCTTTAGCTGTAACTTGTATTGGTAGAAGCTCTTTTTTTTTCCATAAAAAATATCCTCCATTGGTATTGTGGTGTCCCTTTCATGCAAGAGCATGCATTTGAACACACCACTCTTTTAGCCACTCCCGTTTAGCACATCACCCATTTTAGCCCACCCTTTTAGCACACCATTTTGGGACACGTGTAGCTAGGCCGTCCCAAAATGGGTTCTTTGTATCTTCTATATATTGAATGATAAGTATGAAGCTAGCTAGGCTGGTTTGGTTTCCTTTTATGTGCATTTCACATAATTGGTGGAGAAGCGGGCTCAAATTTTAGCCACTACTACATTGTTCATGGCATCCCAATTCCCTTCCGCCGCCTCCAACGTTGATACCCCGATGGAGCCTGAGTTCTCGCAACCTCACGCACGACCTCCCCCTTTCCAAATGGAGCAGCTCCTGGAACTCGTCTCCAACGCCATGCTTCAAATTAGCCATACGAATCAAGCTATGCTCTCCTTCCTCTCCGCTCACAACGACCGCGCGCAAGATCGTCCAGATTCCAAGGTGCGCCCGAAGTCCTTCTCCGGATTGCCTTCCGAGGATGTCTTAGCTTGGTTGGATCATTTGAGATGATCTTTAGTTACCATCGATGGTCCGACGAGTGCAAAGCTTTGGAAGTTCGTACCTTGCTCGAAAACATCGCCGCCACCTGGTATGTCCAACAACCAAGCGACGTGACCGAGAATTGAGTGATCCTTCGGGATCTCCTCGTACAAAACTTCGCCCATCAAAATTCAGCCCAAACGGCGTTACAACAACTCGAAACATTGCAACTACAAGCACACGAACCCGTGGGCCAATTTGGTGTTCGCCTCAATCAACTCCTCATTCGCGCGGACCCTACCATGCCCGAGCATGTGAAGCTTTTCTTCTTATGGCCTCGTCTACGCCACGACATCACTCGCCGCGCTCGGGACCAAGGTTTGCAGACATTCAACGACGCCATCCTCATCGCCCAACGAATCGAAGCTTGTACATTATCTGAAACCCAACCTCGTTGGCCCCATCCATCAGCCACCAACTCACGCGCCCAATACCAAGGCGCGGCCCCCATGGACATTGATGTCCAAAACATGCAATTGCAAGCTCGCCGCAACCGTCCTGATCGCGATAGCCAAGGGCGCCCGAGGTGTTTCTACTGCCACAATTATGGACACGTCCGACGTCAGTGCCGGAAATTGCAACAACAATCTCACAAGCAACAAGTCCAGATAACTATGGTTGACGCGACATCGTTGGCTGAGCTTCCGAGAAACTGACGTCCGGGGTGCTGATGGAAGAGCCAGCCCTCCACATCCAAGCGTCCGCCTCTTCTAGTTCGAGGGTAGGCACCGCCCTCGCCACCATTAATCATTGCACCCACACCATCTTATTAGACATTGGTAGTAGTATATCTTCTATTAGCACCGCTTTAGTACACCGGTTAGGTCTCCCCACATCCATTGCTCCTTCCATCCAAGTCCTTTTTGGCGATCACCAACATCTTTACCACTCTCACACACAAGCCCATTGCACCTTCACCTTAGGCACTATCACCTTCTCACATCACTTTTATGTCTTGCCCCACCAACTCTTCCCCCTCACCCTAGGTTGTGATTGGTTCCTCAAGCGCCGCGCTGTGATTGATTTTGATGCCCACAAACTTCTTGTCCCACATGCTTCCCCTATCCCTCTTCTACAAGATAGCTCCCCTATCCCCCACCTTAGCCAAGTTCAGGTAGCACTTAGTCCACAAGGCGATTGGTCTCCATCCGCCAATTATTAGCCCATTTTCCCTCACTAACCCTCCAACCCACACATGCTCCTACTGTCTCTTTCCCGGTACAACATGCCATTCGTACTGGGGAGGCCACTCCGATCCGCATGGCTACCCGCCGACGTTCCCCTCTCGACCACGATTGCATTGATGCGGCCGTCACCGACATGCTCACCAAAGGTATTATCGTTCCTTCCACAAGCGATTGGGTTTCGGAACCCCACCTCGTCAAGAAGGATGATGGCACCTTCCGCTTTTGCATCGACTTCAGGCCTCTTAACAAAGTGACTATCCATGACTGTTGGGATTTTCGGTCCCTCCGGATGGGATGTCCGGAGATGAATGACGGCAATCCCGGTTACGGTTACGGTTACGATTCCGGAGCCGGACGATGAAGACCCCGGCTACGGAGCCGGATGATGAAGACCCCGGCTACGGAGCCGGATGACGAATGTACCCGGAGAGAGATCCGGATGCGGGGACATATTTGTGAATATGTTTGCCAAGGGCCCTTGAGGCTATATTTGTAAATAGCCCGAAAGTCATATGTGTATAAATATGACTTAGGGCAAACAGTTTGTTGTTGTTGCTTATTTTTCTGCTTTCACTTAGAGAGAGTAAAGAGAGCAGCCGAGAGAGAGAGAGAGAGTGAGAGAGACGAAGAGGTCGTTGCCTCTGTGTATTACCGCCGCCTGTGGCGAAGACAGTGAGTTCAAGGTTGTTGCCTTGAAGCTTCACCATTGTACATCTCTGTTCATAGTGATAGTTGGAGTTTGAGGACTCCCGTGGTTTTTTCCCATTTAGGGTTTTCCACGTAAAATATCCTGTGTACTCTTCTCTCTATTGTCTTCGTGTACTTTGTATTTCCTATTTTCTGTGAGTTGATCCTATTCCTCGGTTGTGGCCGAGCACTGTGAGCAACAAATTGGTATCAGAGCAACGGTAACACAGAAAATGGAAGGCGGCGGTAGTGGGCCTCCGGGCATGATGATGTTGAACTCACAGAACTACGCCGACTGGAAGATAAAGATGGAAGACCTTCTCATCATCCGAGACCTGTACGAACCGATCGACAATGCCGAGATACCCAAGGGGGTAATAGAGTCGGAGTGGAAGCTCCTGAACCGGAAAGCCGTAGCGACGATCCGGCAATATGTCGATGTAAGTGTCCTGCAACATGTGGCGAACGATACGAACGCCTATGAGATGTGGAAGAAGCTGTCGGGCCTCTATGAGAGTAAGAATGCGTTGAACCGGACCTCCCTGATGAGGAAGATAGTGAATCTCAAGTACCGGGACGGCGAGAATATGGTGGAACACGTGAGCACGTTCATGGGATTCGTGAACCAGCTTGCGGCGATCAAGTTCCCGTTGGAGGATGCAATGCAAGCCATCATTCTGATGTGTACATTGCCGGAAAGCTGGGAGAACTTGGTGGTGACTCTCAGCACCTCCTGCACCGAAGATAACTTGTCCCTACAAACGGTAAAGACAAGTATTTTGAACGAAGAAGCGCGTCGGAGAGATAAGGAACAGGTTTCCGATCCGAAGATGCTGCTTACCGAATCGGAACGAGGAAGACATTGGAACCGGAGTCCGCAAAGACGGGAGAAGTCGGGGACCCGGTCGCAGTCAAGAGGAAGACCCACATGCTTCCACTGTGGGAAGCCGGGGCACTTCCGGAAGAACTGTCGGCATTACCGAAAGGACAACGGTGCCGACGACACCGATTCGAAGAAGTCACCGGAGCGAAACGGTGCATACCGGGGAGCCACGGACCGGAGAGGTCCGGATCGGCGAGGGCAGGACCGGAAAGGAACGACGGCACTCGCGGCAAGTGAAGAAGAGATAATGCTCATTACCGAAGAGAGGGAGCTGAACCTTGCCAGTGAAGAGATGACCTGGGTGGTCGATTCCGGAGCGTCGTTCCACCTGACCCCGGAGAAGAAATACTTCTCATCCTACACAGCTGGTGAGCACGGCTGTGTCCGGATGGGAAATGAAGGTACATGCCGGATTGCCGGCATAGGAGACGTGTGGTTGATGACATCAACCGGATGCAAGATGCTGCTGAAGGATGTTCGACACGTTCCGGAGGTTCGATTGAACCTGATTTCGGCCGGGAGGCTAGACGATGAAGGCTACACGGGTAGCATCCGGAACGGTGTCATGAAGTTCAGCAAAGGGAGCCTGATAGTGGCTCGGGCCCGGAAGATCAACACACTGTACCTGATGAATTCCAGGCTATGTCCGGAGGAGCTGAACGTGGCAGCTGACACTGACGGTGAGCTGTGGCACAAGAGACTGTGCCACATGAGCGAGAAGGGGATGAAGAGGCTTGCCGAAGACAACCTGATACCGGTAAAGCATGTACACTTGGGGAAGTGTATCGACTGTCTGGCCGGTAAGCAAAACCGGACCTCCTTCCACTCAAGGCCACCGACGAGACGTAGCGCACCATTGGAGTTGGTGCACACTGACGTGTGTCAGGTAGAAACGAAGTCACATGGCGGAGCCCAGTACTTCGTAACATTCATAGATGACCATAGCCGGAAGCTGTGGACGGCACCGTTGAAGACAAAGGACCAAGTATTGTCCGTCTTCAAAGAACTCCACGCGAGAATGGAAAGGGAATCCGGTAGGGAGCTGAAAGCGATACGAGCGGATAACGGAGGGGAATACCGGGGGCAGTTCGAGGAGTACTGTCGCACGAAGGGAATCCGGCTCGAGTTTACTGTGCCGAAGACGCCGGAACTGAACGGGCTGGCCGAGAGGATGAACCGGACCATAATGGAGAGGGTCCGGAGTATGCTGTCGCATGCGAAATTACCCAAGGGGTTTTGGGCTGAGGCAATGTCGACGGCGACATACGTGATAAACAGATCACCCTCAGTACCTTTGGACGGAGACACGCCGCAGAGAGTGTGGACCGTTAGGGAAGTATCCTACCGGCATCTGAAGGTGTTCGGGTGTCTCACATATGTGCATGTGGCAAAGGACCGGAGAGGAAAGCTAGACCCAAAGACCCGGCCATGCATATTCCTCGGTTACGGCGACGACGAGTTCGGCTACCGAGTATGGGACCCGGTCGACAAGAAGATATTCAGGAGTCGAGATATCATCTTCATGGAGGACAAGACACTCGCCGACTGGGAGTCGGAGAAGAAGATGAAGAGCTCCAAGTCGACCGGTGAGGATAAACTCTACGAGGAGCAGTCCCGACCGGCAAGGGACCGGTTAGCACTCGAGGATCCGGCCGAAGACGGTGAAGAAACAGAACCGGCCGAGGAAGATGAAACTGATACCGGAACCGGCCCTGATTCCGAAATGGATTCGGATGAAGAGGAAACGGAGCAGCCGGTTACCGAAGCTCCGGAACGGAGATACCCTCTAAGAGAGAGAAGGGCCCCTCGGAGATTTCCGGAACCAGAGCACGTGCTGCTAACCGACGAGGGGGAGCCGGAGAGTTTTGAAGAAGCAAAGCTTGACACCCATAGCCGCAGGTGGTTAAGTGCCATGCAGGAGGAGATGGATTCCCTGCATGAGAACCACACATATGAACTTGTGGAGTTGCCGAAAGGAAAGCGGGCACTTCGAAACAAGTGGGTGTTCAAGCTGAAACCGGGAGATGCCGGAAACCCCCCGAGATACAAAGCCAGGATCGTGGTGAAGGGGTTCCAGCAGAAGAAGGGCGTCGACTTCGACGAGATATTTGCCCCGGTAGTGAAGATGACCTCCATCCGGACGGTGCTGAGCATAGCGGCAAGCATGGACCTCGAGGTAGAACAGATGGACGTGAAGACGGCATTCCTTCACGGTAACCTCGAAGAAGAGATCTACATGCAGCAACCGGAAGGATTCGAGAAGAAAGGGAAGGAGCACCTGGTATGCCGGTTGAAGAAGAGCCTTTACGGACTGAAGCAGGCTCCCTGGTAGTGGTACCGGAAGTTCGACTCCTTCATGACCGACGAAGGGTACCACAAAACGCAGTCCGATCACTGCGTGTTTGTGAAGAAGTTCGAAGGAGGAGACTTTCTAATACTCCTCCTGTACGTAGACGACATGTTGATCGTCGGACGGGACCAGGGCAAGATACGGATGCTGAAGAAAGCACTTCACCGAACCTTCTCAATGAAGGACCTGGGTCCGGCGAGGCAAATACTAGGGATGCACATCATCCGAGACCGGAAGAAGAAGCAGTTGTGGCTGTCACAGGAGAAGTACGTGACAAAGGTGCTTCACCGGTTCAACATGTCGGAAGCAAGACCGGTCGGTTCAACCCTCCCGGCAAACTGCAAGTTGTCCAGCAAGCAAAGCCCCAAGACAAAGGCTGAGAAGGAGGACATGATGAAAGTACCATATGCCTCTGCCGTCGGAAGCTTGATGTACGCAATGGTGTGTACAAGACCGGACATTGGATACGCAGTCGGAGTGGTGAGCCGGTACATGAGCAATCCCGGCAAAGAACACTGGAACGCGGTCAAGTGGATACTACGATACCTGAAGGGCACGGCAAACGTATGCCTCCGATTCGGCTCCGGTAAGCCCGAACTCGACGGCTTTACCGATTCGGATATGTCGGCTGATGCAGATACCAGCCGGTCCACATCCGGGTATGTGATGACGTATGCAGGGGGAGCTGTTTCATGGCAGTCGAGGCTGCAGAAGACGGTTGCGTTGTCAACCACGGAGGCGGAGTACATGGCGGCTGTTGAAGCCGGCAAGGAAATAATATGGATGAAAGACTTCATTAGAGAGCTCGGTATCCGGCAGGAGGAGTACCGGCTCTACTGCGATAGTCAGAGTGCCATCCACCTTGCGAAGAACGCGGCCTACCATTCCCGGACGAAACACATCCAACGTAGATACCACTGGATCCGGGAAAGGATAGAAGACAAGGAGTTCGTGCTGACGAAGATCCACACGGACGAGAACGGGTCGGATATGCTGACCAAGGTACTTACACCCGACAAGCTGGAAGCATGCCGGAAGAGGATCGGATTGGAGAGACATCCCATGCCGAAGTGAAGGGGGAGTTTGTTGGGATTTTCGGTCCCTCGGGATGGGATGTCCGGAGATGAATGACGGCAATCCCGGTTACGGTTACGGTTACGATTCCGGAGCCGGACGATGAAGACCCCGGCTACGGAGCTGGATGATGAAGACCCCGGCTACGGAGCCGGATGATGAAGACCCCGACTACGGAGCCGGATGATGAATGTACCCGGAGAGAGATCCGGATGCGGGGACATATTTGTGAATATGTTTGCCAAGGGCCCTTGAGGCTATATTTGTAAATAGCCCGAAAGTCATATGTGTATAAATATGACTTAGGGCAAACAGTTTGTTGTTGTTGCTTATTTTTCTGCTTTCACTTAGAGAGAGTAAAGAGAGCAGCCGAGAGAGAGAGAGAGAGTGAGAGAGACGAAGAGGTCGTTGCCTCTGTGTATTACCGCCGCCTGTGGCGAAGACAGTGAGTTCAAGGTTGTTGCCTTGAAGCTTCACCATTGTACATCTCTGTTCATAGTGATAGTTGGAGTTTGAGGACTCCCGTGGTTTTTTCCCATTTAGGGTTTTCCACGTAAAATATCCTGTGTACTCTTCTCTCTATTGTCTTCGTGTACTTTGTATTTCCTATTTTCTGTGAGTTGATCCTATTCCTCGGTTGTGGCCGAGCACTGTGAGCAACAATGACCTCTACCCGCTCCCTCGCGTGGACGACCTCTTGGATCAAATTGGTGGTTCCCGTTATTTCACCTCCCTGGACTTAGCCTCGGGATATTGGCAAATCCCCCTAAAACCTTCTGACGCCCACAAGACCGCATTCCGCACACGCCACGGGCTATTCCAATTCACCCGCATGCCGTTCGGCCTGTCTGATGCTGGCAACACATTCCAACGCATGGCCAACTCCATTTTTGCCGCCCTTATCAACAAAGGTGTCCTCCTCGTTTATCTCGATGACATCCTTATCCACACGGCCACTTGGGAGGACCATCTACAAGCTCTCGCCGAAGTCCTCGCTTGCATAACTAAGCATAACTTGCAGCTCCAATGGAAGAAGTGTCGATGGGGAAGCACCAGCCTCCGTTTTCTCGACTTCATCATCTCTGGTGACGGAATCCGTATGGACCCTGCAAAGGTAGCAACCATCAAAGACTACCCTCGCCCCACTTCAGTCAAATCCTTGCAACGTTTTTTGGGCATGATCACCTTTTCCCTTCGCTTCATCCCAAACCTTGCCTTGGTCACTTTTCCCCTTCGCCAACTCTTGAAGAAAGGCGTGTCATTCAGTTGGGATCCTGCTTGTGAAGATAGCTTTCGTCGCCTTAAAACCATGGTCAAGGAATCGAGGTTGCTCGCCCATCCTAACTTTGACCGACCGTTCACGTTGCAGACAGACGCATCAAACCAGGGGTTAGGAGCCGCCCTCTTGCAAGCCGATTGCCATGGGCAAGAGAAGGTGGTCGCCTTCATTAGTCGGACTCTCACGCCAGCTGAATGCAACTACTCAACCATTGAGAAGGAGCTACTTGCGATTGTCTGGTCTTTCCAGCGTTTTCATCCATACCTTCATGGTGGACACTTTTCGGTTGAGACCGACCACCAGCCCTTGCTTTCTCTTATCCATCGACCTCACCCCCCAGGCCTTTTGTTGCGATGGACGCTGGCACTTCAAGAGTATCAGTTTACCCTCTCCTATCGAAAAGGTGCAACCAATTTGGTCGTTGATAGTCTCTCTCTCGCGCCGACTGCCAGGCTATCCAATTTCTCCCTGAGACATCTGATCTTCTGATACCATTGCCACAACTCGCTACGCTTCAACAACAAGACCCCGCCATCCAACAGATAATCCATCAGTTGCGCTCCCTCCAACCATTTCCCTCACAACAACGGTTCATGCTCCGCGATAACTTGGTATTCTTCATTCAAGCGCATCACGAGCCTCGTCTCTACATCCCTCATGCCCTACAACAAACGTATCTCCAATTTTATCACGACCACCCATTGTCGGGCCACTTGGGTTTCCACAAGGTTCTTGAAAAATTACGTTTCAAGTATTACTGGCCCAACATGAGACACTCAATCTCTACCTATATCAAACAATGCGCTTTGTGTCAACACATCAAACATGGGGGCAAGCCAGCTGGAACACTCCAACCCATCATCGTCACGTCACCTTTCGAGTTGGTCGGATGGGATTTCATGGGACCTTTTCCCGAAACCTCTAGGGGCAACAGGTATATCCTTGTCATAACAGAATACCTCACATGATGGGCTGAAACTGTTGCCATCCCCGACGTCACTGCGCCAACAATTGCCTCCCAACTCTTGCAAAAGGTAATATTTCAACATGGTTGCCCTATCCAAATCTTATCTGATCAGGGCCGCCAGTTCCATGGGGATGTCCTCAATGTTGTGGCAACTCAACTAGGTGTCCAACAAGTGTTTACATCCCCTTACCATCCTCAAACAAATGGCCTCACTGAACGCCTCAACAAGACCCTCAAGCAAGAAATTGCCGCTTACATCGATCCATGCCACAAAACCTGGGATCAAATCTTGCCTTTTTTCACCCATGCCTACAATACATCCGTACAAGCGTCGACACGGATCAGCCCTTTTCGAGCACTCTATGGACGCGACCTGCGGCTCCCACCAGAAACGTCCATTGACATCTGTTCTAAACCTGCCAACATGGATAATGCTACTTGGGGGCTTTATCTCCAACAAATGCTCCCCCTCCTTCGACAAGCTAGCTCCCGAAATCTACAAGTCGCACAACAACGTCAAAAGCGACACTACGACGTGGGTCGAATCACCCCGACATATGCTGATGGAACCAAAGTCCTTGTTTACTTCCTGATCCGGCGGCGTGGTCTCAGTGAATCCCTCATGCACCGGTGGATCGGCCCATTCACCGTAATTCGTGCCATCAAGTCCACGACTTACTTACTCCGACGCGATTCCAACGGTCGATTCACCTCAGCCCATGTTGCCCGTATCAAGCCATATGCTACCCCAAGCCTATCTTCTAGCACCCTCCTTCTCTGATAGCGTAACACTCCTTGTTTTTCTGAGGGGGGAAATGTGGTGTCCCTTTCATGCAAGACCATGCATTTGAACACACCACTCTTTTAGCCACTCCCGTTTAGCACATCACCCATTTTAGTCCACCCTTTTAGCACACCATTTTGGGACACGTGTAGCTAGGCCGTCCCAAAATGGGTTCTTTGTATCTTCTATATATTGAATGATAAGTATGAAGCTAGCTAGGCTGGTTTGGTTTCCTTTTATGTGCATTTCACAGTATTAACATAAAGTGGCCAAAGGCAATATACAAAAAAGTCTAGTATTACAAAGAAAAATGCAACATAATTAACTAGAAAACTATTGAGCACTCATGCAACTCTAGATTTTGGCCTAATGAAGACCACCCCATATAAAACAAATAGCTTCAACTACAGAAAACATCACCTCCTCCACCGTAGTCCTGCTCAATGCAAATATCGCATTCAGTGCTGCTTCCAAAAGTATATTTTCAGGGCCACCATGGACTTCTGGTTGTTGCTGCTTAGTCACCAAAGAAATTTGCAGAAATGTGTAGGTTGGGAGAGTAAGCTGGTTGAGACAAGTACACGTGAGATAACAGGAAATCCTCTCCTATCAGAACCTGTAGTGGAAGCAGTTGGTCATATTCGTCTACGAGGCTTTTTACCTCTATTTTTTGATGGTGATGAACAATATATAGGTGTAGAAACAATATTTTTTGGGCGTATTGGTAGAAGCTTAGGTGGAAGAGGCAAATATTAGGAAAATAATGATTTTGAATAGTCCCCCTATATTGAAATGGACGAGCTTAGCTAGATGGACAAACTCTACTAGGCTCTATCAACCACTCCCAATGGTATTTTGTTGGCATTACATGACAATGATGTGCCATTGCCACTAAAATGATCGTTGAGTTTCATGTTGTGTTCCCTAGCAAGTGTTACAACTCAACATCAACTACGATAAACAAATAGGTGTTTGTTTGTACATAAGCTTAACTTTCAGATTGGTTGCCAAAAACACACATATTATTATCTTGATAATTATCTCACACTTTTGTGGCATAATTAGTTCTTCAATAATGCACAAGTTTTAAGTTTTCATTATTGGTTATCACATATTTGGTGGATTAATGAATGTTGTTGTTTTTATCTAGTTACAATGTGTTATCCTTTAGGCTGGACAAGCCCTAACACAGGGTGTCCTTATGGAACACTTCACCAAAGGGTGGTACGGTGAGATATGGATGGACCGTGGTATCAAATGGGTCTTAATCGGTTACTAATTGGCACTGTCAATGATCGTAACACACACATAAGATTAATGATATTAAGCACAGGACGATAACCAAATAGACACTAAACAATACTTAAAACAACAACACTTCTATTAATTATCCGTCTCTGATTACATTGTTGCCAGGTCCTTTTATAGGTCTCCGACTGAGTTACAAACCGGTGCCAACTGACAACCGACAACGATCCAGTCCAGATCCGAATCAACATATTGATTCTGGTCCGTCCACCCGCTTGTCAAAATAACATAATAACATAATATTTATCTTCTCAAAATAACATAATAACATAATATTGATATTCTCAAAATAACATAATATTTATTAATAACAACTCCCTATCCTTAATTAAATACCCCTTTCACATTTTGGACTCTAATCGATCCTTTGGTCTTGTCGGGCAGCACATGGCACACCCGTGGGACAATACATTGTACGTCGAACCCATGGGCCCTTTTCAATCGTCCGTCAATATGTCCAGAATGCTTTGGTCCTAGGGTTCTCGAGGTTCTTCGGGTAGTTGCTCCGTTTGTTGTGGTTGCTCTCCGGCCTGCTCTTCCTTTTCGGCTTTAGTCCCTTCCGGGCTTCCGTCTCCGGCTCATCTGTTCTGGGCTCCTCCTGCTCCTGACGTCCGGCTTGCACCGGCTCTTGCAGGTTCGACTGCTCCACTTGAGTTACATTTCGCTGGCTTTCTCTGGTTTTGGCTACATTCGGCATCTGTTCCTGAGATTGCTCTTTGTCACTAATGTTAATTGCCGCCGTTCTTCTAGTTGCCATTTGCTGTCTCCGTTCCCCTTCGTATCGCTCGAACTGAAGTTGGGTATCCAATTGGTCGTCATCCAGCTATTCCACCAGCTAGCCCACCGCCACTAGTTGCTCTCTGGCCAAGGATAGGAAGTCATCTGATAACTCCTCCCGTATGGTCACAACGCTTTCCGCGTCCAGTTTGTAGAAGTTATCATCGTCCTTTTGCCGGTTTTCCGCATCCGCTCGCAGGACCTACAACTCGGCTGCCTGCTTTGCCCATTTGGACCACCATTGTACTGAACTTTCTTCAACTAAACTTTTCATCCAGTCCCTCCATGTCAGTAGAATGTCTCGAATACGACCAAGTCCCATCTTTGACTTCTCCTTTGCGACCTGCTTTTCATCCTTTAATTGCTTTATGAGGATCGCAATTGCCTTAGCTTGTCCCTGATACTGCATCAGTTACGTCTGATAAGTTGTCTCAACTCTATTCAGAGCCATCTTTGCTCGTTCCATCTCCTCAGGATGGTGCCGGGTAAGCTCCATTCTGTCCTTCACTGCTTTTGCCAGCATCTTTACTGCTTCGACTCCCTTGGTCCTTTTTTCTGCCAATGCCGTTGTTGTCTTGTTGACCTCATCCCGGTGTTCTCGCATCTTCTCTTGCTGCCGGTCACCTTCTTCCATCAATTTCTTGTGTTCCGCCTCTAGGTGCTTGTGATCCCGGTGCAACTTGTCAAAATCCTCCGTTTTCTATATCAGCCTCTGATTGACTTGGCGTCGGGCCCGGTCCTCACGGTCCTTTTGTTGCCGGAGTTCTTCTTGGAGCCGCTCGATCTCAACTTCTGCCGATTGCCAGAGTTTGTCCTTTTCTTGCAACAACTTTTCTTTTTCTTCCTTCAATCAGTCATATGCTTGATGACCCTTCTGTAGATTGTCCTCGGCTCTTCGGAGGTTCTCTGCCATTTTCCGTTGTTCCTCCTTCGCCGCCTTCTTCAGGTTTCGTTCTCTAGCCCTTAAGGCCTCTTGGGCTGCTAATTCCTCTCTGAGAGTGGCGAGTTCTTGTTCTTGTGCCTTATTTGCATCCGATGCTATTTCAGTTACCGACATCTTATTGGTCTGTTCATTCACCGGAGCCACCAGTTCTGGTAGTATTGGTCCTTCTATGACATGCTTAGCTACCTCTACTTTGGCATGCACAATTTCTTCTTCCATGCTCCGGATCCTTGACCAAGCTTTCTCAAGTTCTTTGGTTGTGGCGAACAACCGGTCCCCCTGTGCTCTCTCCTCCATTTCTATTTGGCACATGACCCTGACCACCTGTTTGCCGATCCACCATAGCCATTGACTATCGGTGCCTTGTTGTCGTGCCAGTTCCGGTTGTGGTGTGGCCTCTGTTCTCGCCAGAAGCCATTTTTGGATTGTTGACTGTAGCGACAACTCCTGCTCTTGCTGTGCTTGCTGTCTCGGTGAGGTAAGCAATTCGATTACTGGTTCTTGGACCACCGACATTGTTGCTTCTTGCCGCACAAGTAACTCTTTCATTGGTACTGGTTGAATTGGTTCTGCCTCCTTCCTTGGCTCCGGTCTTTCGGAATGGGGTGTCAGTGTGATGTCCTTCATTGGACCCGATTCGTCCCCTTTCTCCTCCGCGTCGGTACGTTTTTGGCGTTGTAGGAGGTTATTGGCAGGGTCTTCCTCCGCCTCCTCCTCTTGGGTTCTGATATTGATCTTCGTTGCCAAGGGGTCCGACTCTTGTTCCTGTCGGCGCAACTTGTTTTTAAGGGGCCTTCTTGGTGGCTCCATCGGTGTCTCTGTCTATGCTTGCCTCTTTCGGCTAGGCGGTTCTTTCCCTTGTTGCGAGGTACTACCCTCTTTCCATCTGGGCGTGTGCTTGGCCAGGAGTTGCTGCCGTTTTGAAGGTTTGTTGGGCGTGGTCTCCGTTGCTCGAACCCGCTTCTTCGTCTTTACGGGCTCCACCGAAGGCGGCAAGAGAGTCAGCCATTGAGCCACGATCATCCATAATTTCTTGCTGTTCTGCACTAATTCTATCACCGTATGCAAGCAATTTGTGATGATTACCGACCAACCCACTTGCACCCGTGTGTATGTAGCAATGATCAAGCCGGCTTTGTTCTTTGGCATTGTCGGGGGTCATGGGTACACAAACCCATACTTGTGGAGGACACGAGCCACTTCTCTGAACAGGGGGTTCGCCGCCTTGTGTCCGGTGAGCCTTGCTGGCGAGGGAATACTTGCCAAAAAACTTGGTTAGCGTTTCGAGAGAAGGGTTCTCGATGGAGTAGATGCCCCCTTACGACAATCGGATTAGAGCGCGGATGGCTTCCTCCATTATGACTTCTGTGTTGATTTTATGCACGACTTCTTCTACCTCGTCATGCGGTGGTGCCTTTGCTATCCTCAGGAAGCCTCCCCAACCATGTTGGTTGAACCACTTCTTGGTTGTTTCGGAAAGTGCCATAGGTTCCATCTCGACGTCTGGTTCTGCGGGGGTGGGTAGGGCCACTGTGCTTGTATGTGCTTCTTGCGTTCGTATGCTTACTTGTATTGTCCTTTGTGCGCTTAGTGCTCAGTGTTCGCGAAATGAGAGAGACTTTGGGAGGCAAAGGTTTTGTGTTCCCATGCTTGGCACCTTTCTCGATTCCCGCTGTCATGAAGATCCATCACTATGTGCTGATTGTGAGGTGGAACCGCTGGGGTTCTATACCAGAAGGACTCGAAGTTTGCACTAGCTTTAGCAAGAAAGGATTTTTGATAGATTGAGAGAGAGAGATTGCGAATCAACCCTTTACTTTAGATTTGAGGAACAAGATATATCATCACAAAAATGGAATAATGAATTTTCTTACTCTTAATTTCTTGATTAATACATAGCCCGTTTTCCCTCTCCATCCACTCTTTTATAGATGCCCCCATGCATATGATGCCTGTGAGGGTGCAAGACATGCATGAGATGCATGTTTGCCATTTGGTGCTTATGTATTACATGTGTTACATGATAACCATGTCACTCATTCAAGCTCTCATGTATGAGAATTTACATGTAAAATGATCAAAATAGAGCTTTTGAAGATATGACTTGGCTTAGTGGTAAGCTTATTGACTTTCAACTTGGAGGTGCAAGGTTCAAGCCTTGGTCACATCCCTTTTAAAACACAAAATACTACTAGGCTTTTGGTCTTGTATTTACACCGAAAATCTTCAAAACACCATGGACCGCGATCAACTGACCAATCCGTCTATCTCGACCGGTTCAATCGGATCCGTTCGGTCGCTGTCGCTGGCCAAAACCTTTACAAAGTAGTTAAGCCACACCCATTCATCCGGTTAGTTTAGCTCAAGGCACCTTGAACATTCTATGATCCACCCATAGATACAAAGTAATAGATTTTGGCCCTGCTTATATACTCTGGCATCCTTATTTATCCTGTTTATGTGGGATATATCGTAGTTTTGTTTTTTCTCTTCTTCTTCGCAAACTTCATATCCACATAACTTGCCACTTAGTTGTCCATTTCTTATGTGGTAAAGTGTATTCGAAAGCTCTTGAAGACCTCCATCTTTTTGTACCAAGATATTAAACTAGTATAAAATAGTATCTTCACTATTATTGTTTCATATTGTGTGTGAAGAACCACACTTGATTTTGTACATTTCATGCAATTTTCACACCGTTGCCGAAAATCTTCACGACACCGCGCATGCACGTCGTGTACTATAATAGCATGTTGAGAATATGCGGAATAATCTTCGGCCACAACCAAGAGTTAGATCACTTAATGATAATCAAACATAGTACAAATGGAGAAATGGAAGTAAGTACACAAACAGAAGAGAATGCATAGAATGTTAATGTGGAAAACCCTAAACGGGAAAAACCACAAGAGCCCACAGACTCTAAAATATCACTATGTAAGGAGAATACAATAGGGGAGCACAGAGGCAACGACCTCGTGCTCACAATCTTCACATGGCGGCGGTTACAACAGAGACTCACTCTACCTCTCTCTCTCTCTCTCTCTCTCTCTCTCTCTCCCTCTGCTACGCTCTGTACAACAGTTACACCAATAACTCTATACAACAAATAATGACAACAATGTTCTCTGTTTGCCCTAGGTCATATTTATACTAATATGACTTTCAGGCTATTTACAAATATAGCCCCAATGGGCTCTCTGGAACTTGTTTACATATATGTCCCTTCATCCGGTGAGAGGTTCTCACTGGGTCTTCCTTGCCGAGTACTCATCATCCGGTTCTCACAGGGCCTTCATCATCCCATCCGGAGGGACCGAAATCCTGAAAAAATCCCCCTTCACTCCGGCATGGGATGTCTGGTTAGTCCAATTCACTTCCGGCACGCGTCCAACTTGTCGGGCGTCAGCACCTTGGTAAGCATATCCGACCCGTTCTCCTATGTGTGAATCTTCGTCAGCACGAACTCTCGGTCTTCTACTCGCTCCTGAATCCAGTGGTACCTCCGCTGGATGTGCTTCGTCTTGGAATGGTAGGCAGGGTTCTTTGCAAGGTGGATGGCACTTTGACTGTCGCAATAGAGCCGATGTTCCTCTTGCCGGATCCCTAACTCTTCGATGAAGTCCTTCATCCATAGTATTTCCTTGCCGGCTTCCACAACCGCCATGTACTCCGCCTCCGTTGTTGACAACGCAACCGTCTTCTGCAGCCTCGACTGCCACGAAACAACTCCCCTTGCATATGTCATAACATATCTCGATGTTGACCGGCTGGTATCCGCATCAGCCGACATATCCGAATCGGTGAAACCGTCAAGTTGAGGTTTACTGGAGCGGAATCAGAGATACATAGTTGAGGTGCCTTTTAAGTACCGGAGTATGCATTTTACCGGATTCCAGTGCTCCTTGTCGGGATTGCTCATAAACCGGCTCACTACTCCGACTCCGTATCCGATATTCGGTTGGGTGCACACCATTGCGTACATTAAGCTCCTGACAGCAGAGGCATATGGTATCTTCATCATATCCACCTTCTCTGCCTTCGTCTTCGGACTTTGCTTACCGGATAACCTGCAGTTTTCCGGGAGTGTCGATCCGACTGGTTTCGCATCTGACATGTTGAACCGTTGAAGCACCTTTGTCACATACTTCTCCTGTGACAACCATAATTGCTTCGTTGACTGGTCCCAGATGATATGCATCCCCAGTATCTGTCTTGCCGGACCCAAGTCTTTCTTTGAGAAGGTCCGGTTCAGAGCCTTCTTCATCATCCGTATCTTGACTTGGTCTCGTCCGACGATCAACATGTCGTCCACGTAGAGGAGTATCAGGAAGTCTCCATCTTCAAACTTCTTCACAAATACACAGTGATCGGCCTGCGTCTTGTGGTACCCTTGATCGGTCATGAAGAGGTCGAACTTCCGGTACCATTGTCGGGGAGCCTGCTTCAAACCGTAGAGGCTCTTCTTCAATCGGCAAACCAGGTGCTCCTTCCCTTTCTTCACAAATCCTTCCGGTTGCTGCATGTAGATCTCCTCTTCGAGGTCGTCGTGGAGGAACGCCGTCTTCATGTCTAACTGCTCTACCTCGAGGTCCATACTTGCCGCTATGCTTAGCACCATCTGGATGGTAGTTATCTTTACTACCGGGGCAAATATCTCGTTGAAGTCCACACCCTTTTTCTACTGGAACCCCTTTACCACGATCCTGGCTTTGTATCTTGGGGGGTTGCCGGCATCTCCCGGTTTTAACTTGTACACCCACTTATTCCGGAGTGCCCGCTTTCCATTCGGCAACTCCACCAATTCATACGTGTGGTTCTCATGCAGGGAATCCATCTCATCCTGCATGGCACTCAACCACTTGCGGTTGTGGGTGTCCTCCTTTGCTTCTTTGAAGCTTTCCGGCTCCCCCTCATCGGTTAGCAACACACGCTCTTCATCTGGAAATCTCTGTGGGGCCCTTCTCTCTTGTTGAGCGGCAAGCTCAATTGGAGCCGGATCGGCTGGATAAGCATGAGCCGGTGAGCGAGACGGATCGGTGAGCACCTGGTGAGCAAAAGAGTAGGTGAGCTGGGGAGCCGGTTAGCCGGATCCATTAGTAACTGGAAGCCTAGTAGCAGCTAGATTGCTACGGAGTTATTACTCTCGTAGTTAGTGTCAGATGCTCGAGTGAGCATTGAAGTACACTGTACTTCTGTCAACCCGTATGGACCTGTATATAAGTGTTCGCTGAACACATACGATGAACAGAGCATTGATATAATTTTTGAATAAATATTCTTGTTCTCTGTCTCTCTCTGTCTCTCTCTGTCTCTCCCGCGTACTGTTAAGCTCTCTATTAAACTTGTTCTCTGTTTTCTGTTGTTTTATTGCTTCCGCGCACTATTTGTTTTTACATGGTATCAGAGCGTGAGGGTTGAGAACCTCTACAATCGACATTCGCTTTCGCAAGAAGAAAACCTAACCTTTGTAAAGAACCAAAGAAAAACCAATGGATAGAGGAATGGCTAGCTCGCTACCGGTGGAGAAGCTCGACAGATCCAACTACGCATCTTGGTCATACAAGATGCACCAGTACCTGCTTGGGCATGGTTACTAGAGCTATGTTGACGGAGCTAACAACACAGCACCTGATGCGGCACACAAGGACTTCCCGGTGTGGGAACAATCGACAAGCAAAGTGATGTATTGCTTTGCGTCCAGTGTCGGAGACCAGCTACTGAGCCACGTCCGAGATGCCGGCACGCCAAAAGAGGCTTGGGGAAACCTGAAGAAGGAGTTTGCCGCAAGCACCACAACTTGGAAGCTGCAACTCCAACAGGAGTTAAGCAATGCCCGACAGAAGGACATGTCAGTGGTTGATTACACGACCTGAATCAAAGAGATCTGTGGCTCGTTTGCCTCTATCAACGTCACTGTAGAGGAAGACGAGATGGTACAGGTTTGTCTTGGGGGTCTGGCGTCTAAGTTCCGAGCTTTCCGGACAACAATATGTACAAGGGAGAATATGCCGTCATTTTTCGACTTATAGTCGATGCTCCTTGTAGAGGAGAACCACGCCGGTGCGTCAACAAGTGCACCCACCGACAACCGGATGTTGTACACGGAGGCGGATCGGCCCCGTGGGCGTGGTGGACTAGGCAGGTTGGCATGCAATGGAGGCGGCCGGCAAGGGCAAGACCGACGGCACAAAGACCGTGCCGACAACAGTTCCAGGACTTCCACAAGCAGGGGGAGTCAAGGTGGAGCCGGAGGCCGACAAGACAAATCCGCCATGGAATGCTGGTATTGTGGTAAAAAGGGCCATAGAGAAAGCGAGTGCTGGAAGAAGCGCGCCAATTCGAACAGATCTGGATCTGGCAAAACTGGTCGGGAGAAATGGCAAAGCTTGCACTACGCACAAGGGTTGAGAGGATCCGGAATCGGGAAGACCGGTAAGGGGCCAGCCTTGGTGATGAAGCACGAGGCAAACTCGATGAAGAAGACCACTTCCAAATCGGAGGAAGTGTGGTACGTTGATTCCTGTGCGTCAAATCACATGACGAGCCACAAAGAGTGGTTCTCCTTCTTGGAGAAACCGGAACAACCAGGAGGTGTCGAAACAGGAGACGACACTCCTCACCCAATCGTGCATGTCGGAGAAGTTCCCCTAAGCCACGCCGGATAGAGGGGGAAGCTGATGAACGTATTACACGTTCCGACTATCACGAAGAACCTGGTGTCGGTAGGACAGATCATCGACCAGGGAATGTAGGTGCGGTTTACGCACCTCGAGTGCTTCATCGAGGAGGAGGGCCAGATTATCGCACAAGGGCGCAGAGATGGGAGGATGTTCATCCTCGACACCAATGATGTCGGCACTGCCTTGTTCGCCAAAGGACAGAAGGTCGAATCGGACATCGACCTGTGGCACAAGTGGATCGGCCATGTCAATTACCGACGGCTTCAAGACTTGCAAACGAAACAAGTTGTTTTCGGTTTGCCGAAGTTTAGTGGCCAGAAGGCCCAAGTATGTGAAGCCTGCCAACTCGGGAAGCAACACCAGCTTCCATTCCCCGCCGAACAAAACCGTAGCCGTAACAAGCTCGACCTTATTCATTCGGATGTATGGGGACCTGCATAGAACATGAGTCTTGGTGGGAGTCGATACTTCGTCTCCTTCATCGACGACTATAACTGGCACACATGGATCTACCTCATTGAGCGGAAGAGCGAAGTCTTTGACTGTTTCCGGAACCTCCAGAGCATGGTGGAATGGGAATCGGAGAGGAAGATCAAGTGCATGCGGTCAAATGGCGGAAAAGAATATTTCTCCGGCCAATTCAACAGTTATCTGCAACAAACAGGAATTCGGAGAGAGTTCAGCTGCAGATACACACCGGAGCAAAACAGTGTGGCCGAAAGGAAGAACCGGTCGCTTGTCGACGCGGCAAGGGCAATGTTGGAAGAGAAGAGCATGCCCCATTTCTTCTGGGCAGAGGCGGTCTGGACGGCCGTCTACATCCAAAACCGGATCGGTGACAAGGTGTCTGCGCATGAGCTGTATTTCGGGCGCAAGCCGAATTTGAGACACCTTCCGATTTTCGGCAGCATAGCATATGTGCATGTGCCGGATGAGAAGCGGAGGAAGCTGGATGCAAAATCGGAGAAGTGCATCCTCGTCAGCTACTCACATGAGCAAAAGGGGTATAAGTGTTATAACCCATGGAGAAGTAGGTCCGAGTTAGCCGCGATGTTGAGTTTGATGAGACGACATCATGGTATGCCTTACCAGCTCCGACTTCTGACCCCGACCCGATACCGGAGGATGAGGCTAGTGAGCCTGAACCGGTCCAGTTAGAAGATGATGAATTCGGGACTCAAGAAGAGAGTCCGGATTCGTTTTGGTTGAGTGGGCCGAACGAGAGACTGGCTCAATCCGACCAGTCAGAAGAAGAACCGGCGAGTAGTGAAGACTTTGCCGTGCTCTCCCTGCGCAAGGAACCGAGGAGACGGTGCACGCGCAAAGAGAAGGGGAAGAAGAAGATGCCGGATTATGGAACTGGTATTGATGAGTCGGATCGGAGCGGATCCGACTCCGGAAAGGAAAATGACGGCTCTTCGGCTTCGAAGACTTAACCGGCCAAGAAGGGCCTCAAACCGGGTAACGGTGGGTTACGCCGGTCAACTCGCCAGAAGGAACCTGTTAAGCAGTATGGGTACAATGAGTACATGGCGCATCACTATGCGTACATGACCAAGGTGGCAGAAGTGTGTGAGCCGGAGAGCTACGCAGAAGCGGCAAAAGACACACATTGGCGTGCTGCTATGGAAGAAGAGATGCAGGCACTTGATGCCAACGATACATGGGACCTGGTTGACCCTCCCCGTCACAGTAAACCGATTGGATGCTAGTGGGTGTACAAGGTAAAATACAACGACGACGGCTCAGTTAACCAGTACAAGGCCCGATTAGTGGTGAAGGGATACGCACAGACCCACGGAATCGACTATGACGAGACCTTCGCTCCGGTAGCGAAGATGACGACGGTTCGTGTGGTGCTGGCGGTAGCAGCGACAAGGGGGTGGCATCTTCACCAGATGGATGTGAAGAATGCATTTCTTCAAGGAGATCTTGAAGAAGAGGTCTTTATGATACAACCCCTTGGTTTCCAGACGGAGATGAACAAGTCGGCGGTATGCCGGCTGAAGAAGTCACTTTATGGCCTGAAGCAAGCCCCCCGAGCTTGGAATGCAAAGATCACGCACCGGTTGCGTAAGATGGGGTTTGCGGCCTCCAAGTCTAACTCTTCGTTGTTCATTCGACAAGGTTCAGATGGTTCGGTTTGCATCTTGTTGTACGTTGATGATCTGGTCATCACCGGACCCGGACTCGATGAAATCAACCGAGTCAAGTCCTAGTTGTCGGATGTGTTTGAGATGAAGGACCTTCAATATTTTCTTGGGATCAAGGTGATTCGCACCCCCGACGACATATTGCTCTCACAAAGGCACTATGTGTTGAATATGCTGTACAAGTTCGACATGACGGAATGCCGACCTATCTTTACTCCCCTGGATTGGAACTAGAAGCTCCGTCTCGACTCTGGACCGGCCTGCGATGAGAAACGGTTCCGACAAATTGTCGGAAGCCTTATATATTTGACCATCACCCGACCCGACATCAGCTATCCAGTCAGTGTGATTCGCCAATTCATGCAGAAGCTGACCGTGGAGCATCTTCAGTGCGTGCACCGAATACTGCGGTATGTGAGCGGCACTAAGGACCGGGGACTGTTATACCGGCACGGTATAACCGAAGAGCTGGTCGGTTACACAGATGCCGACTGGGCCGGCGATGCATCAGATCGCCGATCAACCTCCGGTTACATGTTTTCCCTAGGTAGCGCGGTTGTTGCATGGAGCAGCCAACAGTTGCTCTATCGAGCACTGAGGCTGAGTATCAAGGCGCTACCATTGCAACATGTGAAGCCATTTGGCTTCAGCGACTGCTGCAAGACCTACGGATAGAGGTACCGACCCCGATTCAGATCTACTGCGACAACATCAACAGTATGCAGCTCGCCAAGAACCCCTTATTCTATGCTCGCACAAAGCACATAGAAGTGCACTATCACTTCGTGTGTGAGCGTGTCCTGAGCGGTGAGGTCGAACTTCGGTATGTTCACATGGATCGGCAAGTTGCCGACATCTTCACCAAACCACTCGGATCGGACAAGTTGCAGCACTTCACCGAAATGCTTGGTGTTCAACATCTCGACGTGTCACACTTGAGGGGGAGAACGGGCAAAGACACCGGAACGGGCAAAGGCAAAGAGATTGCCGATTGTGCCGGTGAGGGAAGAACTGTCGAAGGGAGAATCAAGAAGAAGAAAGGAACCGAGTCGACAAAGGAAGTCGACACATCTGAACAAGTCGGAACAAACGGCAGCGGCGGCAGAGTGAAGAAGGACAGAGCTGACCGGAAGAAGAAGGCCAAGACCCGGACATGGTCCGATGTGGTGAAGGGCCGTGAACCAGAAGATGAATCGGGAGCAACCGATTCGGACAAGAGCTAGAATGAATCAGAGACAATCGATTCAGTTCAACAGACAGATTCGGAAGAACCGGATCAATTCATGGCCAAGAGGATGAGAAGGCAACGAAAGTCGCCGCCAACACGAAGGAATCGGCGAATTGGCACTCGCTGAAGTCACAGCCGACCGAGGAGGTTGAGGTGCGCAGAACAAGAGGGGTTGCGCCAAACAGAACTGGACCAGACGAGGAGCGCGAGCAAGGCGGAATGACGCCAGAAGGAGCCGGGCAGAAGGACTGCTTGCCACAAACGTTGACACTATGACCGGACCTCAAGTTGAGCTTGAGGGGGAGTGTTGAGCGGCAAGCTCAATTGGAGCCGGATCGGCTGGATAAGCTTGAGCCGGTGAGTGAGATGGATCGGTGAGCACCCAGTGAGCAAAAGAGCTGGTGAGCTGGGGAGCCGATTAGCCAAATCCATCAGTAACCAGAAGCCTAGTAGTAGCTAGACTGCTAGGGAGTTATTACTCTCGTAGTTAGTGTCAGACGCTCGAGTGAGCATTGAAGTACACTGTACTTTTGTCAGCCCGTATGGACTTGTATATAAGTGTTCGCTGAACACATACGATGAACAGAGCGTTGATATAATTTTTGAATAGAGATTCTTGTTCTCTGTCTCTCTGTCTCTGTCTCTGTCTCTCTCAGGTACTATTAAGCTCTCCATTAAACCCGTTCTCTGTTTTTTGTTTTCTATTGCTTTCGCACGCTATTTGTTTTTACATCTCTCTAAGAGGATATCTGCGTCCTTGGCTTTCAACAACCGGCTCCTCTATTTGTTTTTTATCCGAATCTGATTCGGGGTCTTGGCCGGTTCCGGTTTCTGCTTCTTGTTCTTCTTGTTCTGCCGGTTCGGTATCCTCACCGTAGCCGTCCAGTTCTTCGAGTGTCAACCGGCTCTAAGCCAGGTAGGTCTGAATCTCATCGAACCGATCCTTACTGGTCGACTCAGAGTTCATTATCTTCTTCTCTGACTCCCAATCGACAAGGGTCTTGTCCTCCATGAAGATAATATCTCGACTCCAGAAAACCTTCTTGTTGATTGGATCCCGCACTTGGTAGCCGAACTTATCATTGCCGTATCCGAAGAATATGCAAGGCCAGGACTTTGGATCCAACTTTGATCTCCGGTCCTTTGCGACATGCACGTAAGGGTGACCTATTTATCACGTACGTCGCTGTTGCCAGCGCCTCAACCCAAAATTTCTTGGGTAACTTTGCATGTGCTAGCATACTCCAGACCCTCTCCATTATGGTTCGGTTCATCCTCTCGGCCAACCCGTTTAGTTCTGGCGTCTTCGGCATAGTAAATTCAAGCCGGATTCCCTTCGAGCAACAATATTCCTCGAACTGCCCCCGATATTCTCCTCCATTATCTGCTCGAACCGCCTTCAGCTTCCGACCGATTTCTCTTTCCACTCTTGCGTGGAGCTCCTTGAAGACGGATAACACCCGATCCTTCGTCTTCAATGGTGTGGCCCACAACTTGCAGTTGTGGTCGTCTATGAACGTCACGAAGTACTGTGATCAGGCATGTGACTTCGTGTCCACTTGACACACATCGGTATGCACCAGCTCCAGTGGTGCATTACGTCTCATCGGTGGCTTTGAGTGGAAGGAGGTCCGGTTTTGCTTACCGGCCAGGCAGTCGGTGCACTTCTCAAGATGCACGTCTTTTACTGGAATGAGGTTGTCATCGGTAAGCCTCTTCATCCCCTTCTCACTCATGTGACACAGTCTCTTGTGCCACAGCTCACCGACAGTGTCGGATGCAATGTTCACTTCTTCCCGGCATAACCGGGCATTCATTAGGTACAATGTGTTGACTTTTCGGGCCCTAGCCACTATTAGGCTCCCTTTGCTGAACTTCATGACTCCGTTCCGGATGCTACCCGTGTAGCCTTCATCGTCTAGCCTACCGGCTGATATTAGGTTCAGTCGAACCTCAGGAACGTGTCATACATCCTTTAGCAGCAACTTGCATCCGGTTGATGTCGTCAACAACACATCTCCTATGCCGATAATTCGGCATGTCCCTTCATTCCCCATCCGGGCACAACCGTGCTCACTGGCTGTGTAGGATGAGAAGCATTTCCGGTCTGGGGTCAGGTGGAACGACGCTCCGGAATCAACAAACCACGTTGTCATGTCGCCTGCAAGGTTCAACTCACTCTCCTCGGTGATGAGCATCAACTCTTCTTCACTTGCCGTGATTGCCATCGTTCCCTTCTGGTCTGGTCCCCTTCGGTCCCCTCTGGTCTTTCCCGTTCCGGTCCAATGACTGCTTCGAATCGGTACCGTCGGTTTCCTTCTCTTTGCGGAAATGCTGACAGTTCTTTTGGAAGTGCCCCGGCTTCCCACAGTAGAAGCAAGTGGGCCTTCCTCTTGACTTTGACCGTGTCCCAGACTTTTCCCGGTTCTGGGGACTCTGGTTCCTTTCGGTAAGGAGCACTTTGGAGTCGGAGCTCGTATCCTTGTCTTTCCGATGCACCTCCTCATCTAGCAAGCTCGACTTGACACTTGCTAGGGATAATTGTTTCCCTTTCGGTCCGACATTGCCCAGAGTGACAACTAACGTCTCCCAGCTATCTGGGAGGGAACCAAGCAGGAGCAGTGCTAGTACCTCATCGGCGAGAGCTACTTCCAACGATGTTGCTTGGTGAATCAGCCCCTGGAAGGCATTCATGTTCTCCGCCATACTGGAGCCATCTTGGTACCGGAGTCTTACTAGCTTCCGAAACCCGATTAACAACATTTTTGTTCTGTAACATAATGCCGATCTTCTCCCAGAGCTCATGAGCCTTGCTCTCTTCATTGAAGTTGTTGTACAGGTTCATGTTGATGAAACACCGGATGTATGCCATCGTCTTCATGGGCATCACCTCCCACACCGTGGCGTCGATCTTATCCAGTCTCTTGTCCCCGATCTGAACTGGCAACCAAAGATCTTTAACCACTTGCATGTCCCTTATCTTCGACTTCCACACTAAGTAGTTGGAGTCGGTGAGCTTGAACATGCCGCCGAACGATTCTTCCATTTTCTGTGTCGTTTCGCTCTGATACCAGATTGTTGAGAATATGTGGAATAATCTTCGGCCACAACTGAGACTGAGATCACTTAATGATAATCAAACACAGTACAAATGGAGAAATGGAAGTAAGTACACAAATAGAAGAGAATGCACAGAATGTTAATGTGGAAAACCCTAAACGGGAAAAACCACGGGAGCCCACAGACTCCGAACTATCACTATGTAAGGAGAATACAATAGGGGAGCACAGAGGCAACGACCTCGTGCTCACAATCTTCGCTTGGCGGCGGTTACAACAGAGACTCACTCTGCCTCTCTCTCTCTCTCTCTCTCTCTCTCTCTCTCTCTCTCTCTCTCTCTCTCTCTCTCTCTCTCTCTCTCCCCCTCGGCTACGCTCTGTACAACAGTTACACCAATAACTCTATACAACAAATAATGACAACAACAACGTTCTCTGTTTGCCCTAGGTCATATTTATACTTGTGAAAGTGTTTTTAGAATTCAAAGTATTGAACACTACAAGAATATAAGGTATGGAGCATTCACATCGGGAGGTCAATGACACGAACCAAGGTCTTGAGGATAAGTCAAACTAAAAGCAAGACACGTGGAGAAAAGTAAAAGAAGAAAAAAGCGGGGTACCAAAACACAGTCTGAAACGAACGCTCATAACTCATTCGTTTGGAAGCCAAATATGGGTTGGAAAGCTTATGAAGAGAGCTATCCGTAGCTTTTTAAAGCTCTAAATTTGGAACTTGGATGAGGGAGATATAATGATTTGAAGATCGTTGTGTCATAGATAAGAATAGGACTCGATGAAAACTCTAAAAAAAGCATAAAAAAGAAAGCAAGGGAAACTTATCCAGTGGAAGAGAACTTTATATAAAGGAAGAAGAGTAAGGTGGTGTGAGTGAGTCTCTTTCTTGTGATGTTTTCTTGCCTATTCACGTAGTGTTATTTGAGTTGTTATCAATTTATCCTTGTAGACTTGGATTTATGTATCTTCTTTCTCTCTTCCTTCCATCATAATTATTCATTAGCAATAGATCTTTGTGGTTTTGGGTCTGTTTATCTTCCTTATCTCTCCTTTCTATCATCTCTACCTCGTCAATACTAATATGACTTTCGGGCTATTTACAAATATAGCCCCAGTGGGCTCTCTGGAACTTGTTTACATATATGTCCCTTCATCCGGTGAGAGGTTCTCACCGGGCCTGCAACATCCGGTTCTCACTGGGTCTTCCTTGCTGGGTACTCAACATCAAGTTCTTACTGGGCCTTCATCATCCCATTCGTAGGGACCGAAATCCTAACATAGCAATTGTGTGACACTTGGTGCGCTTTAACTAAGCTTTAAATAGCCATTGCATGCCTTTTCGAGGGGTCAGTTTGCTCCTCGCCTTTGCATGATGACTTTTTTTTTTTTTCTAGTTCTGGTTACCCGGTAACCCCGACTCCCTTGTCTGTTTTTCTTCATGGTTGTTGGCCAACTGCTTGCCGCTGCCTATTTCCGCATTGTTCTCTGGTTGATGAAACGGGTTCTGTGGCATGGGTCTATAATATGGTTTAAGTCAGAACCCATTTACCCACTTGTCCAACACCTCGCCGGCTAGCGTTCCCAGCTGATATGAGCTGTGGAACTCTCGTGTTATCCAATATGGTCTGGTCCACCAAAATCGTAGCTTCCCTGGCATCTTGCCCATCCGGGTCTGGAACACTAGTACCAGCTTGCCGATTCCAAACATCTTGTCATTACCCTTCCGGTGGCGGTCGACGAATGCTTTCCTTCATCGTTGCTCGAGTTCCATCTGCATTAGGATCGCTATTCGGTGCTCCTCCAGCTCGCATAGTGCTGCTAACCGGATTTTTTCCAACTCCTTCTCGCTTAGTCGGTCCCGGACTTGTATTTGTAAGCTTGGAATCTGGAATTCTATTGGCATCACCGCTTTGAGACCAAACGTTGACCGGAATGGTGTTGTCCGGATACTTGTTTTGTATGCCGTCCGGATACGCGTTGTGCAACTTTGTATCCCAATCGATTCGGTTCTCATTGACAATCTTCCGGAGAATGTTCTACAGAGTTTTATTGGTGGATTCGGCCAATCCATTGGCCTGTGGGTAATAAGGGGTGCTTCGCTTGTGGACGACCGCATAAAATGTTCTTAGGCTTTCCACCACTTGGCCGAGGAAGTGTCCACCTTGATCGCTGATTAATTCGATTAGACATCCATACCGGCACTAGATGTACTCGTATAGGAACTTTGCTGTCGACGCCACGATATTGTCACGTTGTCGCGAAGATTCACGCGTGCGTGTGCTACTCGAGCGACCACCGGGGTCTTGGACTGGGGAGGATGTTCGCGGAATTATCGAAGAGATGACGATCAATGTAAGATTTGATGAAATTTGTTCACTTGAGAAGAAGAAGGATTGTACACTTGAGAAGTAGAAAAATATGAAGAAGATAAAGACGAATATAATTATATTGATGATAGTGGTGTTGGTGATATCACATATTGAGCCCCCCTTACACAAGCCCAACTAGAGGCTTTTATAGGTCTTTCCATGTTTGTGACATGCACAAAACCATGGGCTAAAACCATGGTTTTGTGCACATGGTTTTGCTTATGTCATGCACAAACCATGTGTTTAGAACCATGGTTTTGTGCACATGGTTTTCTATGGTTGCTTCATCTATAATTCGTATATGAAAAGGAAATACATAGAATCTACACTATATGATAGTTGTCCTAATGGTAAGGCAATCATCTTGTATCTTAGAGGTGTAAGGTTCAAACCTTGCTTGCACCTCTGTGTATGAACTCAAGTGCCACTAGGCCTTAGGAGGCTTATTTGCTAAGTGTATGTGCAATGTTGCACATCCTTGGTTTATTCGTCTCACTTGGTTTCACACCGTAGCCGAAAATCGTCACGACAACGTAGTACCTTGGCTTCCACCCATTTTGTATAGTAATCTGTGGCGACAATTATGTACTTGTTGCCGGTTCGCATTGCCCGTGGCTTGAATGGTCCAACGAAGTCCAGCCCCCATTTCAGGAATGGCTCTAGAGGTAGTACCGGCTGGTGCAACATGCACGCTTGTTCCGTTGGCTGGCCCATTCTTTGACATAGATCACATTCCTTCGTATATTGGATCGAGTCCTTTAGTGTCGTTGGCCACCATAAGCCGTTGTGCCATATTTTCCTTGTTGTAGCTTCTCCGGCATAATGTCCTCCGGCAACCCCACAATGCGCTTCCCATAAAATGGTGTCTTTTTCATCACTTTGGACCGCTTGCCGCCATATGCCATCCGCTCCTTTGTGATATAGTGTATCCTACGCTAGACAAAAGTGTTGGCTTTGCACCGCCAACCGTTTACGTTCATCCCGGTTCATCTCCTTTGGGGGTAGTCCGGTGCTTATGAACTGGTGCATGTTCGTTAGCCATTTGTCCTCATCCGCGACCATCCCCTCTACCATGGTTTCCGTTGTAATTTTAAACAATTTGGCATCCGGAAAGTCATCTTGAACACCGTCACCGGTCTCTCCGTATTCTAACCGGCTCAAGTAATCGGCAACCGCATGTTGTATACCCGGCCGGTGATAGATCTCAAATTCAAATTCTTGTAATAATAATGTCCACCGGGCCAGCTTGCCGATGAGTTATGCCTTTGAGACCAAGTATAAAAGCGTTGAATGGTCCACATGGAATGATAACTTGCTTCCCAACAAATAATGACGGTATTTGGTGACACTATATATCATTCCTAGGGCTTCTCTTTCCGTAGTGGAATAATTTCGCTTTGCCTTTGACAGCTTCCAGCTAGTGTAATACATTGGCTGGTACCACTTAGGTTCGGTAAGTTGCATGAGTACGTTGCCGATTGCGATATCCGACGCGTCCACGAAGACATGGAACTCTTTTGACCAGTCCGGGGGTTGTACCACTGGTGCTTGTGACAACATTACCTTGAGTGCCTGGTAAGCCTTGTCCTCTTCATCTGTCCATTTAAACGGTGTCCGGTGTACGGCTACGTGTAGTGGCGTGGTGAGATTTGCCAAGTACCGGAGCATCCGGCTATGTGTTGGGAGACAGGTCCCTCCGGATGGGAAGGGAGAAGACAGGTCCCTCCGAAACGGTATGAGGAGTACCCGGCTACGGAGAGCCGGATGATGCAGACCCGGTATGAACCGGATGAGGAGTACCCGGCTACGGAGAGCCGGATGGTGCAGGCCCGGTATGAACCGGATGAGGAGTACCCGGCTACGGAGGACCGGATGATGCAGACCCGGTATGAACCGGATGAGGAGTACCCGGCTACGGAGAGCCGGATGGTGCAGGCCCGGTATGAACCGGATGAGGAGTACCCGGCTACGGAGAACCGGATGATGCAGACCCGGTATGAACCGGATGAGGAGTACCCGGCTACGGAGAGCCGGATGGTGCAGACCCGGTATGAACCGGATGAGTACCCGGCTACGGAGAGCCGGATGGTGCAGGCCCGGTATGAACCGGATGAGGAGTACCCGGCTACGGAGAACCGGATGGTGCAGGCCCGGTACGAACCAGAGGAAGAGACATATTCGTAAATATGTTTTTGAGAGCCCATCGTGGCTATATTTGTAAATAGCCGAAAAGTCATATTAGTATAAATATGACTTAGGGCAAACTAACTGTCGTTGTCATTTTTCTTGTTGGTGCAAGAAGAAGAGAGAGCACGTAATAGTGTACAGAGAGAGAGAGAGAAAGAGGTCGCTGCCTCTGTTGTAACCGCCGCCTGTGGCGAAGAGCGTGAGTCCGAGGTCGTTGCCTCCGTGAACTCACTGTTTTGTACATTCATACATAGTGACAGTTTGCAGCCTGTGGGCTGCCGTGGTTTTTCCCCTAGTTTGGGGTTTTCCACGTAAACCTCCTGTGTACCATTTCTCTTCTTTGTGTCGCGTTTCATTACCTGTTTTTTCTGTGTGTGAAAAGAATCTCGGTTGTGGCCGAGTCTTGCACATAAGGAACGTCCAATTCCCGTCACTATGCCACCAGATCTGTCCTAAGAATCAGCTTAACGCCTTGGCGGTCGTCGGTGCCGGTGCCTGCAAAATAGCCTTGACCTTATCTGGGTCCATGACAATCCCTTCCTTGCTAACAATATGACCCAACAATGTGCCGTTGGTTACACCGAAGACGCATTTTGCCGGGTTTAAGCTTAACCGGTATCCTCTGCACTTTTCCAAGCATAAGTTGAGATGGTCGAGATGTTCCCCTTTCCGGCTATATACCGGGAAGTCATCCAGGAATATACCTGCATAAATGCCGGTATGAACTCTCCAAATACTTCCATAATAATCCTCTAAAAGGTTGCTGACACCGTCTTGAGTCCGAACATCATTACAACTGCTACAAAGACTCCCCATTCTGTCACAAACGCCGTCTTTTCTTGATTGTCCGGGTGCATCCTTATTTGGTTATATCCGCTGAAACCATCGAGGAAGCTATAAACCTCGTGCCCGGCTACTACATCTAAAATCCCATTCGTAAACGGAAGTGGAAATGCGTCGGTAACCGTTGCCGCGTTCAATTTCCGGTAATCCACGCAAACATGGATCTTGCTGTTCTTCTTCGGCACTATGACAATTGGACTTAGCCAAGTGGTTTTCTTCATTGGCCGGATAAAGCCGACTCGAAGTAGCTTGTCAATTTCCTCTACTCTTGCCGCGTAGTTTGGGTTCATCCGATAGCGTCGTTGTGCCACCGGCTTAGCGCCCTTGCTGAGGTGAATCTGGTGTTGATAGAGTTGGGGGTCAAGTCCCCGCATATCTTTGTAGGACCAGGCGAATACGTCCCGAAATTCTTTTAATAATGTTATCATTGCTGATTTGTCTTCTGGTGGCATCTCCTTGGCCACGTGTACCGGACGCGCTACCTCTCCGGTGCCCAAATTTACTTCTTCTAGTTGGGTTGCCTTTACTCGTTGAGATACCGCCATTTCCCGTTCCAAGGCCTCTTGTGCTTGCCATAGTTCCCGGATTGCATCCTTATCGGATTTCTCACCAGCCTCTTCCGTTTGCACAATGCATGGAGATACGTTTCTCACTGGCCCAGTGGTAAAGTGATTTGGCATTCCTGAAATGCTTGCCACATGGGCTTCTCTGGTTGTGCCTTTATGGTGAGTTCCTCCATTGTATTCATGTGCTCCTTCATTTCGGTGACATTGCGTCTGTTGGCCTTTTCAATCCATTCAATGGTCTGTTTTCGTATGGCCTCCTGTGCTTCCCACTCCGCTGTCTTTCCTTTTGATCTGGTGGTGACTTGCTATATATCCGCTACTTCTACTACTACCATGTTGATTGTCGATTGTTACTTTCGTTACTTTTCGTTATTCATGTGCTCCTTCATTTCGGTGACATTGCGTCTGTTGGCCTTTTCAATCCATTCGGTGGTCTGTTTTCGTATGGCCTCCTGTGCTTCCCACTCCGCTGTCTTTCCTTTTGATCTGGTGGTGACTTGTTGTATATCCGCTTCTTCTACTACTACCATGTTGATTGTCGATCGTTTTTCGTTACTTTTAACCGGACATTGGTTGCTGTAATGGCCTTCCTGGCGGCAATAGTAACAATACGCCTTTCGGGTATTGCTAGATTATGCTTTCAGCCTGGTACCCGGTTGAAATCCGGTTACCGCTCGGTTAGGTTCTTTTGTTCTTCTTTGTTCTGGTTGGGTGCTGCTTATGCTCCTATCCGGCTCTTGTTGGTACTCCTTTGCTGGCTCTCGACGATCCTCTTTCCGAAAGTTCCATTTCTTAATAAAGCGTCTATTGTTCTTGTAACCCTGTCGGTGCCGGTCTTCGTAGTCTCCTCGTTGGTCCTCCCTCCTCTGGTTGTAGCTTGCAGAGTAATCGCGACCATACCAATCATCGTTATAATCTTGGTTCCTATCATACCGATCCTGGTCATAAGCATCCCTTCTCCAGTCGTAATCCGGGGCGTAGTCCCGTTCATACCGATCTCAGTTGTAGCCTTCCTTGCGTCAGTCGTCACAATCGCGCCCATAGTTGTCGCGTCTTCTATCATTGTACCGATCCCAACGTTCTGGTTGGTATCGGTCCTCCCTCCAAAACCGTTCGTCGTCTGGTTCGTGATTGCTTTGTGGTTCAATGTTCCGCACCGGTGCCGCTTGTCGGTTGAGTAGGTTGTACTCACATTGGTCCGTTCTGTGTGCCCGTGAGTGGCTGATCATACACAATGTCCTCATTGTGCAGTCTATCGTCGAATGGCCTAGGTTTAGACACGTTGTGCATTGCAACGCTTGGCGAAACCTGAGATCCTCCTTATTTGGAAGGGCCATCTGCAGGGCTCCCATCGTCATCAGGGAGTTATGTTTATCCATTTCCAGCACCCGATCGATGACTTGATCCATTGTGCTGGCTTGGAAATCTAGTACCGCGCACATCGTTCGGAGGGGTTCTCGTAGAGCGGCCAGGAACACCGCTTTCGCCTCCTCATCCGGAGGTGCCCTTGTTAACTGGCTATGTAGTGTTTGAAATAGGATGATAAATTGGGGCATTGTCTGCTGCTCCTCTTGGTGGGTTGTGTAAAACTCACCGACTAGTTTGTGTTGTTCCACTTGCCTATGGAATAGCCGGATGAATTTTGTTTTCAAGGCCTCAAATGTGGCAAAGCTTCCGGGTAGGTGCTTTGCGTGCCATCGGGCTGCCGGTCCCTCTAATGTCATGCCGAATTTGGCAAATTTTGACCGTTCGGCTTCCGGTTCGGTCAGCCTTTGGGACACATGATTTGCTTCCCATGTTTGTAGGAATGCATAGACGTGCGCCTCCGCGTCAAGGTCATCACGGTACTTCGGATATAGGTACAACATGGTGTAGTCTTCGGGAGGTTGTATCGGAGATGTGTGGTCTAGTTCTTGTGTTGCGGGTGGTGTTGGTGCGTGGTTTTCCACTTCCTCCTCAGGTGGTGTTGGTGTGCGGTTTTCCGCTTTCTCCGCGGGTGGTGTCGATGTGGGGTTTTCCGCTTTCTCTGCGGTTGGTGTTGATGAGCCGTCCGATTTGTCGTCCTCTGGATCGTCCGGAGTATCGTGGCTGCTTTTGTAATTCGACTGGACGCTTTGTTCACTATCCGATTCCGACTCTAAGGCCGAGAATGCCTTCGAGTCTCCGTTGCCTTCAGGAAGCGTTCGCAACCCCGATTCTGCCTCTTGCAGGCTCGTCAGACTACTGCCCTCATCGGAAAGTTGTTGTTTTTGGAACCGAACTGCTTCTTCCGCGACCCTCCGTAGCACTTTGGGAAAAGATCGATCCTATCGGATCTCCTCGGCCGCTTGTTGGAAGGCTTCCCACCTTTGCTGTCTTCTGGCTAGTCTTCTTCCTCGTTCGGTGACTTGGTCGTTAGTCAGTCGAGACATCATCCCGCAGTGTTCTTTGCTCACTATAGGAATCATGGTCGCCAAAAACGGTGTTATCCTTTAGGCTGGACAAGCCCTAACATAGGGTGTCCCTATGGAACACTTCACCAAAGGGTGGTACGGTGAGATATGGATGGAGCATGGTATCAAATGGGTCTTAATCTATCACTAATCGGCACTGTTAATGATTTGTAGCACACGTGTAAGATTAATGATATTAAGCACAGGACGATCAGATCCGGATCCGAATCGGCATACAGATTCTGGTTCGTTCACCAGCTTCTCAAAATAATAATAACATAATAACATAATATTTATCTTCTCAAAATAACATAATAACATAATATTTATCTTCTCAAAATAAAATAATAACACAATATTTATCTTCTCAAAATAACATAATATTTATTAATAACAACTCCCTATCCTTAATTAAATACCCCTTTCACATTTTGGACTCTAACCGGCCCTTTGGTCTTGCCAGCCAACACAATGTTTGCTTTTATTCAAGTTAAGACACATATTTATCCAAACATTGTATTTTTTGAAGTTAAGCAATTCAATAATGGTCTTTAAAATATATGTTCCTCTAGTTAAAACTTTCAATTTTTTGTTTTGTTTAGTTAAACTTTGCTTGTAGACAAGTGCCATGAATTTACTTATGGTAATGTTTGGGATATCAAAAGTTTTGTTATTATTTTGGTGGACCATTTGTTTTTTAACAATGGTTTATATTATGTCTAAAGTGATTTACATGATACTTCAACATAGATTTTGTAAAAGTTTATACACAGAAGCTTGCGTACAACTGACGCAACCGACTCAATTGGACAATAGAAAACAATTAGGAATACTCAAAGAGTAAGTACACAAAGAGAGAGAGAGAGAGAGAGAGAGAGAGAGAGAGAGAGAGAGTACATAGATGAGCAAACAACAAAAAACTTCTATTGAAAATGTTCTTAGTACAGACAAATGTGCTCATATAGCACTTTATATACAAGCCTACTATTAGGGTTGACACAAGCAATATCAAGTACTTGAATGATCTCCAATGAGCCTCTAACAATAATTGCCTATAATATTCCTATTACTAAAATAGGAATATAGACCTCTAACAACCTATTGGCTCCTGGCCGATCTAGTTGTCGACTTCTTTAGCCAATTTGGCATGTTGAGCTTGTCACTCAACACTCGCCCTCAAACTCAACTTGAGGTCGCCATTCATTCCAATTGGTCCCTCACTCCGGCTCGTCCTGTAAGTATGCCTTCTGGCTTGCGCTCCACGACTTGTTCGATCTCGTGCTCCTCGATCTGTCTAGTCGGCTTGTCTGCTCCTTAGTCTCTTGTTAGCCTTCTTCACACCCTTATGACTTCGGCGCCCTCTGATCCGTTGGCTCTCCTGCCTTGGCATCGTCTTCGGTTGCCCTCTTGGTCGATCAACGTTCTCTTGATTCGATTCGTCTGAATCATCTCCATTATCCGAATCAGCTATCTCCGATTCTTCTTCTCCATTGGATGTGGTTGGATCAGTAGTTTGCACCCATAGCTCCCTTAATAGCCACTTGAGTCATATGGCTTTGCACATGGCGACAACTGCTCCTCTATACTTGGCCTCGGTGCTCAATAGTGCCACTGTCGGCTGCTTCTTGTTGCACTAGGCGATCGCAACACTCCCCAAGGAGAACACATATCTCAATGTCGACCGTTGGTCGCTAGCATTTCTGGCCCAATCGGCATCCGTGTAGTCGACTAATTGTTCAGCTACGCCGGTCCTATACAACAACCCACGATCCAAGAGGTTTGGTGAAGATGGAGAATTGCAGCAACTTGTTGAGTCCAAGAGGTTTGGTGAAGATGTCAACTACCTACCAATCGGTTGGAACATATTGCAGTTTGACTTCACCATTGAGAATGCGCTCATCCACAAAGTGATAATGCACTTCTATGTGCTTTGTCTAAGCGTGAAACACAGGGTTTGTTACAAGCTGGATGTTGTTGAGGTTGTCGTAGTAGATCATCGTTGGATCGGCAAACTCCACCCACAATTCCCTCAATAGCCGTTTGAGCCATATGACAATAGTATTAATAGGTCAGATACTCAATCACTGAGTACCCTTCACCAAAGATCGTGGTAGGAGGGATGGGAATAACATATAGACCACAACTAACAAATAGTATTTTTCTGGAGACACAGGGATTTTGGCTACAACCGAATCAATTGAAACATAGACAGTCTGAATCGGCTACATCACCGATCGGCTAATAATCACATTAATTCAAAGCTTGTTTAAGAATTAACCGAGATAGATCAATAGAAAAAAGGTATTGTAAACAAAAATCTTATCTATATATTAACGTTCTATATACAGACAACATGATACAAGATTCCTGTCCTTTTTTATAGGTACGCATGCACTGATATAATGCCGAATCCGATCGGCACATCCCTCATGATCATACTCTAATGGTCATAGCTATTCGGGTCCATATCGCTTCATATCCAATTATTATTTTGGCTATGTCAATATTTATAATAATATTTAGCTACTACTTAATTCCGGCTTCACATTGCTAGCCACCTGTCCTAATCGGCATTGGGCCTCGGTTTTCATACTTAGCCGGCTTTTGGCTTATCTCTTTGTCTTCTTTCTGCTCCTAAGCGTAACACATGGCACACCCGTTGGACAGTGCCTTGCACGACAAACCCATAAAATTGTCTTCAACTTTCCTCCAAAATATCCACTTTACTTGGCTCCGGCTCCTTGTTCTCCCTATCGTCCGTTGGCTCCCCTTCCCCTTCGGTTTGGATTGGCACTTCTCCGGTTTTTTCCTCTTCAGCTCCTAGTTTCGGTTGCTCTTCATTTATCTTCTTGATCAGCTGCTCTACTCGCTCCATCAGTTCCTCGATTCTTATGTTTGACATTGCATGATCCGCCATTTCTCCTACTAGTTGGTCCTGATTATCTCCGCTCGGCTGTTCTTACGTCCTGGGTCGACTGTACTCGTTCGTTCTTATAGGCTTCTAACTCCAGCGCGAATTGCAACTGATCATCATCAAATTCTTCTAGTAATTTTCGGATTTTGTCAGAAGAGGCTTGGGCTAACACATAGAAGTCGTCCGCAAGTTCTTCTCTTATTGTATTTATATTTTGCTTGTTCATTTTGTAGAAGCGCTTGCTAGTTTTCTGCTGATTTTCATAATTGGCCTTGTATGTCTGCAATTCCACTGCTTACGCCGACATTGCCTTCCAAATTGCTTCTGAACTCTCCTCGATCCTTCTGTCTAGCCTCCCTATATGTTTTTCCAGTAGAATCTTTATCCTTGTTGGGCCCCTTTCGACTTTTGTTAAGGTTTCTTGCTTTTCCTACTTGAGCCGCTTAATTGTGGTTGACACCTGCACTTCTATTTCATAATTCTAGATTTGCGACTGATAAATTTTCACAATCCTTTCTAGAGTCCTCTTGTTGGCTTTGACCATGATGTGTTTCTCCGTGATAAATCATTCTCTCTCCTCTCTGCCTTCGCTTTGAAGTTTTGTTATTTCCATTTCGAGCAACGTTGTTTGATATTGAAAGGCTTCATCTCGCTCCTTTAGTTTGGCCCTTGCCTCCTTCAGCTTCTTTCTCTGCTGATTGTAATCTGCTCGCAACTCTGTATTCTTCTTATGTAGCTTATCAAAGCCAACCTGCTTTTCGTTTAGTCTCCTTGCCTATTGTGCCCTTACCCGATCGTCTCTTTCCTTTTGTTGCCGTAAACCCCAGAGCTGTTCAATTTCTTCTTCGGCGAGTCTCTTTATTTGCTCCCTTTGTTGCCATAATTCCTCATTTTCCTCGGACAGGTTCGGATTTTCTATAGTGATATGAATGTTGGCCTCCTTTTAGCTGCCGGCATTCCTCATTGAGTCGATCGTTTTCTGTCTTCACCCGATGGAATCCATCATTAAGCCACTCAATGCCCCTTTTTAGCCGATTCAACTCTTCTTCCGCCGTTCTCCTTAGCCTTTTTTCCTTGTCTATGACAGCCATTTGAACTGCCAAATATTCTCTTAACTCTTCAATTTGGTTGCTCGCCGGCTCAACAATTCCGGCTATCACTGGTTATTATACGTGAAATTATTTCCAATCTTCTATCTTTTGAAATAATCAATCACAACTATGGGATTTGACCCAATGGCCTTACGGATTGGAGCTTAAATATAAAGCATTCTCCTATAAGAACAATATTACAATTATTGTGGGAAATTATTTCCAATCTCCTATCTTTCGAAATAAGCAATGACAACTATGGAATTTGAACCCATGCCCTTCCGGATTGGAGCCTAAATCCAACGCCTTATACGACTCAGAAAATTTGTCAAATTGTTCAAAAACAAAACAACATGAATTCAACATGCATTGCGGGCCATGTATTTTCTTCTTCATCTTCGATCTCTTCCATTGAATTTGGCACAAAACAAGCCTTGGAAAGCCTATGAATAGAGCTTTGTTATTGGTCATATATACTCGAACAAAAAAGAAAGAGACACTTGATTCTTGATCTTTTTTATTAATTTTCTCTAGGAACGGTTTAAGGTAATTGTCTACTTGATTCTTGATCTTTTTTAGCCCATCATCTGTTAGAGTATTTATTGTTTTTTCTTTGCCCATCGTCATGGATTTCAAGATGATGGCGTCTTGGGCTGATTTATTAGCCACTTTAGTTTTAGCTTCTAAGGAAATCTGTATGCTAAATTCTAAGGTGGCTTGCTCTAAGTGGCTATTAAATTTAGCAAAAGTTTCATTTTTCCAATGTTGGAGTTTTTCCTCCCATTGGTGTGATGTGACAAGGTTGTGAAATGGGATATCCAAGAGCAATGATACAATGTCTTGGAGTCTTTGCTCAACCGTGGTAATTAGCCACTTTAGTTTTAGCTTCTAAGGAAATCTGTATGCTAAAGTCTAAGGTGGCTTGCTCTAAGTGGCTATTAAATTTAGCAAAAGTTTCATTTTTCAATGTTGGAGTTTTTCCTCCCATTGGTGTGATGTGACAAGGTTGTGCAATGGGATATCCAAGAGCATTGATACAATGTCTTGGAGTCTTTGCTCAACTTGTTGATAGTTTCAGTAAAACTAATAGCTAGGGTTTTTTGGGCCTCTATTAATGCTACGGTGCAATTTTTTCTATATTCTGCAGTGAGATTGTTTAGTTTTTTATTGAGGATATTTTGTGCTTCAAAGGTTCAACATGTTGGATGTCAATCCGGTCAGACGAAGACAAAGGCGGAGAAAACGGAGATGACAAAGGTATTGTATGCCTCCGCAGTCGGTACCTTGACGTATGCAATGGTGTGCACCCGGCCGGATATCGGATATGTAGTCAGACTAGTCAGCCGGTTCATGAGCAATCTGGGAAGAGAACACTGGACCGCGGTAAAGTGGATACTCTAGTACTTGAAAGGCACCTCCGATTCGGCTCCGACATGTCGGCTGATGCAGAAACCAACCGGTCTACATCCGGATATGTCATGACATATGTAGGGGGAGCCGTATCATGGCAGTTGAGGATGCAGAAGTCTGTTGCACTATCAACAACGGAAGCGGAGTACATGGCGGCTGTAGAATCGGTAAAGAGGTAACCTAGATGACGGACTTCATCGGAGAGTTAGGAATCTGGTAGGAGAAATTCCGGCTCTACTGCCATAGTTAAAGAGCCATCCACCTCACGAAGAACGCGGCCTACCATTCCCAGACCAAACACATCCAGAGGAGATACCATTGGCTCTGGGAGAAGGTAGAAGATAAAGAGTTCTTGCTGACAAAGATCCATACGAAGGAGAACATGTCGGACATGCTAACCAAGGTGCTGTCAGCCGACAAGCTGGACAAGTGTAGGAGACGGATCGCATTGACAAGACATCCCATGCCGGAGTGAAGGGGGAGCTTGTTGGGAATTTGGTCCCTCCAGATGGAATCCGAATGGGATCCAAATAAGACGGATCGGACGAGCCGAAGGAAGGAACCGAACCGGACGGATCCGGTGTGAACCGGATCCTGAGACATTTATGTAAATATGTTTCTAGTGTGTCCGTCATGGCCATATTTGTAAATAGTCCTAAAGTCATATAAGTATAAATATGACTTAGGGCAATCACTTTAGTAGAGTGTGGTTGGTGGTTATTATTGTTGTTGTATATATATATAGAGAGAAACAAAAAGTATCTTCTGTTGTAACCGCTGGTTGGCGAAGACATAGAGCTCGTGGTCATTGCGTCTGAGTCTTTCTTTGTACCTTTCCTCTCATAGAGCTAGTTGGAGTCCATGGGCTCCCGTTGTTTTTCCTGATTAGGGTTGTCCACGTTAACATCATGTGTTGACTTATTTCCTGTTTTTCCTGTTTTCTTCCATTGAGTGATTGAGACTCGGTTGTGGCCGACCACTATTCCGCACATGTCCATCCGTACTGGAGCCTAAATCGAAAGCCTTAGACCACTGGGTCAAATAGTAGAGTTTTTAAAAAAGACCAATAAACACCAATATAAAGAGATTGAGAGATAAATAGGATGAAGTGTCAGAGGAGAAGGGTAGTAGAAGAAGAAGAGCATTTCGTTTTGTTGGTTCGCTTTCTATTAGCAACGGAATTTGGCCGAAACATAAGTCTCTGAAAGCCCTTGAAACGAGCTTTTTTACGATATATAGAAAATTTAGTTTGGTAATATGTAATAGAAGCAATGACATTAATTAAGAATCGTGTGTTGTCAATCTACACATACTCAATATGCATTACGGTTCTCGTATTGTCTTCTTTATGTTCTATCTCTTGAATTAGTGGAGGTTTGGTTTTCTCTCTTGTTCCTGGGAAATCTTATTTATCCTAGATCGATAGAATGTCAAGATTGCAATATAACACCATGAATTCCTTACATGGTTATCATTTATAATTGCCTTTTTTTGCTAGGAGAATAATATTACAATTATTATGGGAAATTATTTCCAATCTTTGATCTTTCAAAATAAGCAATGACAACTATACGATATGAACCTATGCCCTTCCGGATTGGTGCCTAAATTCAACGGCTTAGACCACTCGGGCAAATTGTTGAGTTGTTGAAAAAAACAAGTCCAAACATCATGAACTCAACATGCATTGTGGGCCATATATTTTCTTCTTCATCTTTGATCTCGTCCATTGAATTTGGCACAAACACAAGCCTTGGAGAGCCTATGAATAGAGTTTTGTGGTTGGTTAGATACACTCGAACAAAAAAGATAGAGACATACACATTAAGAACGTGATAGACGAGAGGGGTTGAAGAAGAAGAGAAGGGTTTGTTTGTGTTCATGCTCTCTCTATCAACATGGGAATTTGGCACAAACAAAACCCACAAATAGAGCTTTCTTACTCGTCATATTCACCAAATTTAATTTGGTTATCGGTAACAGAAAGTACCATATAAATGAATAATTGTGCGATAATCATTTGTTTGTCATTATTGTGTTGTTTTCTTAGGAGAACAATATTACAATTATTGTGTGAAATTATATCTAGGCTTCTATCTTTCGAAATAATTAGTCACAAATACGGGATTTGCATCCATGCCCTTCTTGATTGGAGCCTAAACCCAACGCCTTAGACCACTCGGCCAAATTGTCGATTTGTTAAAAATAACAAGTTCAAACACCATGAATTCAACATATTCAAGATGCATTGCGGGTCATGTATTTTCTTCTTCATCTTTGATCTCTACCATCGAATTTGGCACAAACACAAGCCTTGGAAAGCCTATGAATAGAGGTTTGTTATTGGTCATATATACTTGAACCAATAGAGCTTTGTTATGGGATTTGAACCAATGTCCTTCCATATTGGAGCCTAAATCTAAACCCTTCGGCCATTGGGTCAAATAGTAGAGTTATTAAAGAAGACCAATAAACCCTCATATAAAGAGACAGAGAGATAAATAGGACGAAAGTGACAACGGCAAAGGGTAGAAGAAGAAGAAGTGAATTTGGTTTTGTTGTTTTGCTTTCTATTAGCAACGGAATTTGGCACAAACAAAAGCCTTCAAAAGCCCTTAAAAATGAGCTTCATTACGAGATATAAGAAATTTAATTTGGTAATATGTAATAGAAGCGATGACATTAATTAAGAACCATGTCTTGTCAATCTACACATACTCAATATGCATTATGGTTCTTGTATTGTCTTCTTTATGTTCTATCTCTTGAATCGGCGGAGATTTAGTTTTCTCTCTTGTTCCTGGGATATCTTATTTATCCTAGATTGATAGAATGTCAAGATTACAATATAAAACCATGAATTCCTCACATGGTTATCGTTGCCTTGTTTTCCGAGGAGAATAATATTACAATTATTTAGGGAAATTATTTCCAATCTTCTATCTGTCGAAATAAGCAATGAAAACTATGGGATTGGAACCCATGCCCTTCTGGATTGGAGCCTAAATCCAACGGCTTAGACCACTCGGGCAAATTGTCGAGTTGTTGAAAAAAACAAGTCCAAACACCATGAATTCAACATGCATTGCGGGCCATGTATTTCTTCTTCATCTTCGATCTCTTCCATCGAATTTGGCAAAACCACAAGCCTTGGAAAGCCTATGAATAGAGCTTTATTATTGGTTAGATATACTCGAACAAAAAAGACAAAGATATACACATGAAGAAAGCGACACAAGAGCGGGGTAGAAGAAGAATGTGTATTTGCGCTCTCTATGATCATGGGAATTTGGCACAAACATAAGACTCCGAAAGCCCTTAAAACGAGCGTCGTCATGAGATATAGAAAACTTAATTTGGCAATCAGTAACATAAGCGACAATATAAATTAATAAATTTGCAATAATCACATGTTTGTCATTATAATTTCCTTGTTTTCTTAGGAGAATAATATTACAATTATTATGTGAGATTATTTCCAATCTTCCATCTTTTGAAAAAATCAATCACAACTATGGGATTTGAACCAATGCCCTTCCATATTGGAGCCTAAATATAACACCTTAGAGCACTGCATTAAATAGTAAAGTTGTTAAAAAACACCAATAAACACCAATGTAAAGAGATAGAGAGATAAATAGGACAAAAGTGAGAGAGGAAGGGTAGAAGAAGAAGAAGACCCTTTGGTTTTATTGTTTCGCTTTCTATTAGCAACAGAATTTAGCACAAACATAAGCCTCCAAAAGCCCTTGAAACGAGCTTCGTTACGAGATATAGAAAATTTCATTTGGTATTATGTATTAGAAGCGATAACATTAATTAAGAATCATGTGTTGTCAATCTACGGTTCTCCTATTGTTTTCTTTATGTTCGATCTCTTGAATAGACTGAGGTTTGGTTTTCTCTCTTGTTCATGGGAAATCTTAATTATCCTAGATCGATAGAATGTGAAAATTACAATATGCATTACAGTTCTTGTATTGTGTTCTTTATGTTCAATCTCTTCAATAGGTTGAGTTTTGGTTTTCTCTCTTGTTCATGGCAAATTTTATTTATCCTAGATCGATAGAATGTCAAGTTTACAATATAAAACCATGAATTCCTCACATGGTTATTGTTTATAATTGTCATGTTTCTATAGGAGAAAAATATTACAATTATTATGGGAAATTATTTCCAATCTTCTATCTTTCTAAATAAGCAATGACAACTATTGGATTTGAACCCATGTCCTTCTGGGTTGGAGACTAAATTTAACACCTTATTCCACTTGGCCAAATTGCCTTGTTTTCTTAGGAGAATAATATTACAATTATTACGTGAAATTATTTCCAATCTTCTATCTTTCGAAATAATCAATCACAACTATGGGATTTGACCCAATGGCCTTACAGATTGGAGCTTAAATATAAAGCATTAGACCACTCTGTCAAATTCTCGAGTTATCAAAAAAGAGAAGTTCAATAAACACCAATGTAAAGAGACAGAGAGATAAATAGGACGAAAGCGACAGAGGAGAGGGGTAACAGAAGAATAAGAGAGTTTGGTTTTGTTGTTTCGCTTTCTATTAGCAACAGAATTTGCCACAAACATAAGCATCCGAAAACACTTGAAACGAGCTTCGTGACGAGATATAGAAAATTTAATTTGGTAATATGTCATAGAAGCGATAACATTAATTAAGAATCGTGTGTTGTCAATTTACACATACTCAATACACATTACGGTTCTCATATTGTCTTCTTTATGTTCGATCTCTTCAATCGATTGCGGTTTGGTTTTCTCACTTGTTCTTGGGAAATCTTATTTATCCTAGATCTATAGAATGTCAAGATTACAATATAAAACCATGAATTCCTCACATGGTTATTGTTTATAATCGCCTTGTTTTCCTAGGAGAATAATATTGTGGTGTGCATCTGCTCCTTTGTGCCACCCTTTTAGCACACCCTTTTTAGCGAAGCCAAACCAAATGGTTACCTTTGTATTAACTATAAATGGTGTAAGAAGCTAACTAGGCTGTTTTGATCTCTTATGTGCATTTTACATGTTGGTGGAGATGACGGGCACTAGTCCCCCACGTCCAAACATCCACCTCCTCCCCCTAACCTTAGGTCGCCCACTAACTTCTTGTACCACGAGTTTCCACCGATTCCCCTCCTACAAGATAGCCCTCCTGTTCCGCACCTTAGCCAAGTCCAACTGGCCCTCAATCCACAGGAGCGATTGATCTTTATCCGCCAATTGCTAGCTCGTACACAATAGCCTTCCCATCCCCCACCTCAGCCAAGTCCAGGTGGCCCTCAATCCACAAGAGCAGTTGATCTTTCTCCACCAATTGATCTTTCCCGATCCCCCTCATACACGATAGCCCTCTTGTCTCGCACCTCAACCAAGTCCAGGTGGCCCTCATTGCACAAGAGCAATTGCTCTTTCAGACAAATGGTCTCACCGAATGCCTCAACAAGACCCTCAAGCCAAAGATGGCCACACGAATCAGCCCTTTTCGAGCACTCTATGGTCGTGACCCTCGCCTCCCACCAGAATCATCCATTGACGTCCATTCCAAGCCCGTCAACATGGATAATGCCACTTGGGGGCTTTATCTCCGATAGATGCTCCCCCTCCTTTGACAAGCCATTGGTCTTGTTCTTGTTCATGTTCATGTTCCTGTTCCTACCCCTACTGCTGCTCCTTAGTATCTTGTTTCTCGTAGGGGGAAATGTGGTGTGCATGTGTTCATTTGTGCCACCCTTTTTAGCTAAGCCAACCCAAATGGGTACCTTTTATCAACTCTAAATGAGTAAGAAGCTAACTAGGCTGGTTTTGACCTCTTATGTGCATTTTACAATATTACAATTATTATGGGAATTATTTCCAATCTTCTATCTTTAAAAGAAAAAATAAACAATGACAACTATGGGATTTGAACCCATACCCTTCTAGATTGGAGACTAAATCCAACACTGTATGCAACTCAGCCAAATTGTCGAGTTGTTAAAGAAATAAGTCCAAACACCATGAATTCAACATATTCAACATGCATTTCGGGCCATGTATTTTCTTTCTTCTTCATCTTTGATCTCTTCCATCAAATTGGGCAGAAACATAATCTTTGGAAAGCCTATGGATAGAGCTTTGTTACTGGTAAGATATACTCAAACCAAAAAGAAAGCGACACACACATGACGAAAGAGACAAAGGAGAGGGGTAGAAGAAGAAGAAGAGAGTTTGGTTATGTTGTTGTACTCTCTATCAGCATGGGAATTTAGCACAAACAAAAGCTTTGGAAATCCCACGAATAGAGCTTCCTTACTCGTCATATTGTGGTGTGGATGTATCCTTTATACCACCCTTTTAGCACACCCTCTTTAGCTAAGACAACCCAAATGGGTACCTTTGTATCAAGTATAAATTGAGTAAGAAGTAAGAAGCTAATTAGGCTGATTTTGATATCTTATTTGCATTTCACATATTGGTGGAGATGTAGGGTACCAGTCCCCTACGTCCAAGCATCCACCTCTTCCCCCTCACCTTAGGTTTCCCACTAACTTCTTGTCCCACGAGTTGCCCGATGCGCCTCCTACACGATAGCCCTCTTGTCCCCCACCTCAACAAAGTCCAGGTGGCCCTCAGTCCACATGAGCAATTGATCTCTATCCGCTTATAGCCCTCCTATCCCCCACCTCGGCCAAGTCCAGGTGGCCCTTAGTCCAGAGGAGGGATTGATCTTTCTCTGCCATTTGATCTTTCCCCAATCCTTGTCCTAACACATGGTGTGTCCATGACAATCCCCCTCCGACACGATAACCCCTTTGTCCCCCACTTCAACTAAGTCTAGGTGGCCCTCAGTCCATAAGAGTGATTGGTCTCTATCCGCTTGTAACCCTCCTGTCCCCCACCTCAGCCAAGTCCAAGTGCCCCTCAGTCCACAAGAGGGATTGATCTCTATCTGCCAATTGCCAATCCGTTTTCCGTCACTAGCCCCTTCCAACTATTATCTGATCAAGGCCGCCAGTTCTATGGGGATGTCCTCAATGTCGTTGCACCTTACATCGATCCATGCAACAAAACCTAAGATCAAATCTTGCCTTTCATCACCGACGCCTACAATACATCCGTACAGGTGTTGACACGCATCAACCTTTTTCAAGCACTCTATGGGCATAACCCTCGTTGCGCCTCCCACCAGAATCATCCATTGATGTCTGTTGAGAATCAAACTCAACTTCCCTAGTGTAGGAACACACCCTAGTGTGTGAATACCCCACCACCTACTGTAGTAACTAGTGTGTCATAGAATCTTATAGTTCTATGATACATATTCAACATAGTTAAGTCTCCACTTGCCTTTAGTTAAGAGGTGGTCGTAGAAAGAGAATATAGGGAGAAGGGGACTATATGGGCATCTTCCCACCTTATTTGTTGTGGTTGGTCGTTCTTGTAACTTTCTTTCCTTGATAATATAGTCTTCACTAGTTTTCTGGATACGTCGAGATCTCTTACTCTCTCACACACACACATATCTCTTCCGTTGCACATAATCACTCTCATTTCCTTACATGGTATCAAAGCGCGTGGTAGCTTGATCGAAGTCCATCGCCTGTCAGGAATAGTACTAAACAGAGATAGGATTAGTACTAAATAGAGAGAGAATTAGTACTAGAGAAGGGAAGTACTATTAGTACTAAGGGGATGGGACTGCGTAAGACTCCCGAGAGAGGAAGAGAACAGAGGAGAGAGAGAGAGAGAGAGAGAGAGAGAGAGAGAGAGAGAGAGAGAGAGAGAGAGATAGCGAGGACGAGAGATGATGATAACAGATTATATATTATAAGAAGAGTAAGTACAAAAGGGCTATGAGGCTAAAGACTGGCGTTGAACCAATTTGGTTCAACATAATGCCTAGTGCCCTCTTTTATAGTGTTCTCACGAGTAATCCTGAAGCTTCTAGAATGTTCCAGAGAAATCTGGAATATACATTGATTTCCTATAACAAAATGTAAATGAAAATAATATCCTACGTATTACAATAGATGATATAATGGTCAAGAGCTTGACCCATATAACCTAAGGTCATGGGTTCGAGTCTTGCCATATCATGACACTATCCCCCCTTTAAAACGACGAGTGTCACGAGTCATTTTGGATGGAGGACCCGGTTTGTGTGGATATTGCCGATGGAAATCTTCAAGAAGTGCACGAGCATTGGTCACATTCTCGATCGGTTCCCAAGTACGTTCGCTGGGACTATAGCCTAGCCAATCGACTAGATAGTAGAGCTTGTTGCGAACAATCTTGGAATCAAGGATGGCGGCAACCTCGTACTCCGGTCCATCTTCAAGCTCAATCGGGGGTGGAGGTTGTAGAATACGCCCTGGGATGGTGCTCTCGTGATAGGGTTCAAGGAGAGAACTATGAAACACCGGATGTATCCGAAGTTGAGGAGGTAGATCGAGAAGAAAAGCGACATCATTAATCTTCCCGATAATACGGAAAGGACCTAATCGCCGATAATCCAACTTCTCACATGGGCGAGTAGTCTTGATTTGTCGTCGTAGCAGCCACACCCAATCTCCAATGTTAAAACTAGATGGAAGTCGATGACGATCTGCGTAGACCTTGTGTGTTTGTTGAGCTTGCTGGAGATGAGTACATAAATCAGCTTGTATCTTGCGTAACTGCTCCAAACGATCCTCCGCGCAAGGATTTATGGACACCTCTGGGGTTTCAAGTACACTCCACCGAGGGTGACATCCCGTATAAGCATAAAATGGCGAAACTTTAGTGGATGCGTGGATAGAGTTATTATAGGAAAATTCGGCGAAGTGGAGAATATCTACCCAGTTATCCTGATGATAGCTGAGAAAGCACCGCAAATACTGCTCCAGCGTTTGATTTGTTCGTTCGGCTTGGCCGTCGGTTTGTGGGTGGTAGCCGGAGGAGAGGTTACAAGTGACCTTGAGCATTTTAAAAAGGTGCTTCCAGAATTTTGACACGAACTGGGGTCCACGATCGCTGACGATACTATCGGGGAGTCCATGATGCCGACATACTTCACGCATGACAATTTCGGCGGGGTCTTCACTTGAGATTTCCTTAGTACATGGCAAGAAATGAGCCATCTTCATATATCGATCTACCACTGTTAGAATCACATTCAACCCCTTAGAGACTGGAAGATTTGTGATGAAGTCGAGAGCAATGGATTGCCATGGCTTGCTTGGAATTGGTAATGGTTCTAATAAACCATAGAGATGATGCCTCGGCATTTTCGCTCTGCAGCATGTATCACAAGTCCGAACAAAATCTTCGACAAATTGTCGCATACGGGGCCACCAGAATGATCGTTGTACTAAATCTAATGTTTTAGTACTACCAAAATGCCCAGCTGTATATGTGTCATGACAGTTTTGTACTACTCGAAGGCGGCAAGAACCATTAGGAACATACAAAAGTTCTTTAAAGAAGAGTAATCCATCATGGTATTTGAATTGCCGATAGTCCGTACCTGGTGGTTGTGACTGTGAACACGACGCTCGAGAGGGATCAATCTGTGCTAGTATAGCTTGGGCGAAAACATTTGTCTTCAGGTCCGCACGTATGATATTGATAACGTGGGAATCCATGGGCATGCCAAAAACCTGTGTTGCTTGCAGTCGTGCCGGTCCCCAGATTACTTGCTTTTGGTTATCAAAAGCCGGCTCGCCGGGACACGGTGTTAGATACGAACGCCGTGATAATGCATCTGCCTTCCCTTGGTGCTTCCCCGGACGATATGTAATTTTGAAGTCGAAACGCGTGAGGAAGTGGGCCCACCGAGCTTGACGTCAATTTAACACTCGAGCATCCTGAAAGTAGGCAAGGTTTTTATGATCACTGAATACAGTGACTTGATGGGAGGACCCCTCTAAAAAATGCCTCCATTGCATAAACGAGTCCACTATTGCTAATAGCTCCTTATCATGAATTTCGTAATTGATTTCGGCGGCGTCAAACTTGCGTGAGTGAAAAGCCACAGGATGTAGCTTCTCATCATTCCCCTGTTGTGACAGAATGCTCCCCAATGCGAAATCCGATGCGTCAGCTTCGATAATGAATGGTAGTTCCGCATCGACATGAGCTAGAATTGGAGCTGATGTAAATGCCTTTTTAAGACTCTCGAAAGCCATATCTGCTTCTTCAGACCAAACAAACGATTGTCCCTTCCTGGTAAGCTATGTGAGAGGCAGAACGAGCTTTGAGTAATCTTGTATAAACTTTCGGTAAAAATTGTCAAACCCGAAAAAGCATTGCACATCCCGCACCGAACGCAGAGCCTGCCATTCTACCACTGTCTTGACCTTAGCTGGGTTCATGGAGATGCCTTCTGAGGAAATGACGTAGCTGAGAAATTCCACTTTGTTGCACCCAAAACTACATTTTTCTAGCTTTGCGTAAAGACCATGTTCTCGAAGTCGTTTTAGTACTAATAGTACATGAGAATCATGCTCTTCTTCGGTTTTTGAATAAACCAGTAGATCATCCAAGTAGATGATCAGACACACATCCAAGAGATCTCGGAATATATCATTTGCCATGTGCTGGAAGACGGTTGGCGCATTAGTGAGGCCGAACGGCATGACCGTATACTCGAAGTGCCCATATCTAGTGCGGAACGCGGTCTTCCATTCATCTCCTGGTCGGATCCGTACGAGGTTATAGGCCCCCTGTAAGTCGATCTTTGTGAAGAACCTGGCACCATTGATCCGTTCTAAAAGACTTGAGATAAGGGGAAGTGCATACCTATTGCGGATTGTAACTTTATTCAAGCCACGGTAGTCTACCACCAGACAAAGTGAGCCATCCTTTTTCTTGATGAAGAAAATGGGTGCGCCGGCTGGAGATTTCGAATGTCGAATGAATCCATTCTCCAAGTTCTCCTCTATATAGGCTCGAAGGACTTCTAGCTCGGTTGGTGACAAATTGTAGATCGGTCCCCATGGTGGCTCTTTCCCCGGTTGTAAATCGATGGGGCAATCATATGGTCGATGGTGAGGAAGTGTATTGGCTCGTACTTTATCGAATACATCGGCATAATGATGATACTTCTTTGGAAGCTGAACGGTGGACTCCTCTTTAATGGTGTCGGAGGGTTTTAGTGATATTGCGAAGAGAAACATTTCTTCCTTGCGTCCTTCTTCCCGCAACTGATGTAGTGAAATGGTGGCAATCTTCTGAGTAGATCCTCGGGTTTGTCGACACTGGATTTCTCTTGTTCTCCAATCTATGTCTGGGTTATGTAACTCGAACCATGGTAATCCCAAAACGATGGGGTGTTCTGGGATACTAATAATGTTAAATGATACTACACATGCTAAGTTATCTAGGACAATATTAACGGGTTCTGACTCTTCTATGATATTTCCGGAAGCAATGGGACGACCATCAATGACGACTACAGAGGCTGGACACGAAAGTTTTCTAAGAGATATCTGATGAGCTTGGGCAAAATTCCTATCCATAAAGCAAGAATTAGCTCCGGAGTCTAGAAGTGCTAAGACGTGTACTGGAGGGGTACTTTTAGTACTAATTGTTACTTGGGCTACGAACATATTGCTAACATGCTTAGAGGGAATGGAACCACTAATGGGCTGCACAGATCTAGGGTTGTCCAACCAAACGGCTCCTATTTTGGCTGGACTTAGTCGTTTAACTCTTCTTCTAACTGACTAAGGACATCAAATTTGTTCGCTAGATCTAGGCTATTAGTACTATTAGTACTATCAGATATCCCTACTGTAATAGGCTCAGGTTTAGTACAATTAGAACTAACAACTATTTGGTTTACCTGTCTTCTTGGCCTATGGGGACAATTGATTGCAATGTGTCCTGGTCCACCGCAGTAGAGACATAGTCGATTTGTTCGGCGTCGCTGCTTTTCTTCTTCGGATAATGGTCCTCGACGACGTGTAGTGTCAATCTCCATCAGAGTCGGAGTATTCACTGGAGGCGCATTATAGTACTCCCTGGGTAAAGGTTTTGCTACCATTGAGGCGTAGGTGGGCTCTGATCTTGCCCTCGGCATCTGTAGCTGTCGTTCCGAACGTCGCTCAAAGAGGCGGTTATTACATCTTACCGCGCGACTGATTGCTTCTGTTAAGGACTTTGGCTCTTCGGGGAAAGTCAAGAGTAAATCCTTGACATCGTTGCGTAAACCATAACGAAATTGCTCCATCAGCGCTTGATCATCCTAAGGGATGTCAGCGGCAAGTACACGGAAATCTGCAGCATATGCAGAGGCTGGACGATCTCCTTGACGTAATCGCCGGATTTTGTTGATTGTGGTCCTTATGCTGTCAGTATCCCCAAACCATGCTTTAAACTCACCTATAAACTCTTCAAAGTTGTTGAGTAATGGAGACTCCTTTTCCAACAGTGGAGCGAACCATGCCAACGTTGAGCCACTTAACAGCGTCCCTACTAAACCCACTCGTGATGCATCGGTAGGATATCGGGAAGGATGCATTTGAATAACTAATCGTACCTGATTAAGGAACCCTCTAAATTGCGATCGTGTTCCATCGAACTTCGTGGGAAGGCCAATCTTGGGTTCCTTATGAATCCCTTGTGTTCCGGGGCTTTGTTGTTGCATCGCTACGATGGTTGCTTCGAGTTGTTGCACGCGTAATGCAAGTTCCCCATGTTGTTGTTGCGTTTGCTGCTTTTCTAAGGAGATTTGTTGAAGATCCCCCAACAACCGTTGATTTTCTTGTTCCAAAGCAAGGAACTTCTCTTTTAGGCATTGAAACTCCGAGAAAACAGATTGATATTCCTGAGCGCTAACTGTGGCCATGGGATGAAAAGAAAAGAGAAATAAGAGATTAGTATGAAGGGAGAGAGACAGAAGGAAAAATTGGTTCAAACTGCCAGGAATAGTACTAAACAGAGATAGGATTAGTACTAAATAGAGAGAGAATTAGTACTAGAGAAGGGAAGTACTATTAGTACTAAGGGGATGGGACTGCGTAAGACTCCCGAGAGAGGAAGAGAATAGAGGAGAGAGAGAGAGAGAGAGAGAGAGAGAGAGAGATAGCGAGGACGAGAGATGATGATAACAGATTATATATTATAAGAAGAGTAAGTACAAAAGGGCTATGAGGCTAAAGACTGGCGTTGAACCAATTTGGTTCAACATAATGCCTAGTGCCCTCTTTTATAGTGTTCTCACGAGTAATCCTGAAGCTTCTAGAATGTTTCAGAGAAATCTGGAATATACATTGATTTCCTATAACAAAATGTAAATGAAAATAATATCCTACGTATTACAATAGATAATATAATGGTCAAGAGCTCGACCCATATAACCTAAGGTCATGGGTTGGAGTCTTGCCATATCATGACATCGCCTCTACATGTGTTGTTACTCCTTGGGGCAGGACTAGCCCTAACACAGGGTGTCCCTCTAGGACACTTCACTAAAGGGGTGGTGCAAGTGGGGTCGGCGTAGACCGTGATACAAACGTATTCCTAACCGGCTACGAACCGGCGTGGTTAATGATTATAATACACGCGTAAGATAGATTCTATTAAGCATAGAACGGTAATTAACTAAAGCTTCAAAGATTAAACAAGATGTAGAACAACAACACTTTCATTAATTAACCGCTATCTGATTACAATCTAACTGGGTCCTTTTATAGGTCACCGGCTCTGGGTTATGAACCGGTGCCAACCAGCAACCGGCCACGAACCGGTTCGGATCCGGATCGGCATACCGATTCCGGGTCCATCCGTTCGCTTCTCAAAATATAATAATTATAGATAACAACTCCTGGTTCTAAAATAATTATCCCTTTCCCACTGTGGACTTTATCCGGCTTTTAAGTCTTTGTCGATCAACACATGGCACGCCCGTGGGACAATACCTTGTACGTCAAATCCCACGGTTCGCCCTTCAATCTTTCTCCAAAATGTCCAGAATGCTCTAGTCCAAGGGTTCTAAATGCTCATCGGGTAGCTGCTCCATCGTCGTCTGCTACTGCTGCTCCTACTCCTACTGCTCTGGTCTGTCCGGTTCCACTAGTCTCGAGGCTTTCGGTTCTAGTACTGTTGGTTTAGGCTCCTCCTATTGATGGTTTCCGTTGTGCAGGTTTTCATCCTTCGGCTGCTCCTCTGGAGTTTTGTTCAGCTGGCTTCCCCCAATTCCGGCTTCATTCGGCACCTGCTCCGAAGACTGCTCTTCGTCACTGATATTGATTGCCCCAGTTATTTTGGCCACCTCTTCTCGCCACCATTCTCATTCATACCGCTCGAACTGGAGTTGTGTATACAGTTGGTCGTCGTCCAACTGTTCCACCAATCAACTCACCATTGCCAATTGTTCCCTAGCTAACGATAGGAAGTCGTCTGACAATTCCTCCCTTATGGCTAGAATGTTCTCCGCGTCCAGTTTATAGAAATCGTCGTCGTCCTTCCTCTAATTCTCCGCATCCGCTCTCAGCAATTGTAACTCCGCTGCCTGCTTAACCCATTTAGACCACCATTGAACCGAACTTTCTTCCACTAGTCTCTTCGTCCGGTTTCTCCATGTCAGCACCAAATCATGGATTCGCCCCAACCCCATCTTCGAACTTATTCTCCGCGGCCTGTTTTTCGTCTTTCAGAATATAGCCTCGATGGACTCTCAGAAACATATTTACCAATATGTCTCCTCATCCGGTTCATACCGGGTCTGCACCATCCGACTCTCCATAGTCGGGTACTCCTCATCCGGTTCATATCGGGTCTGCACCATCCGGCTCTCCGTAGCCGGGTACTCCTCATCCGGTTCATACCGGGTCAGCACCATCCGGCTCTCCGTAGCCGGGTACTCCTCATCCGGTTCATACTGGATCTGCACCATCCGACTCTCCGTAGCCGGGTACTCCTCTTCCGGTTTCGGCCTCGGCCGAGATTGTTCGTCGGCATTGTTCTTCTCCCTTCCCATCCGGAGGGACCTGTCTCCCAACAAGAAGAAGGAAAAAAAAAAACTAGCTGGAAAAAATGGGACATATATCAAGCTCTTTGTTGATCCTCCTCCTGAATGTTACTTTGCATGCCCACTTTTAGTTGCATGGCCTCTATTTTTAGTTGAATGGCCTCTATTTTTAGTTGCATGCTTCCATTTTTAGATGCATGCCTTTTACTTTTAGTTGCATGGCCTTGGCTTTTGGTTGCATGCGACTGTCCGTATAATTCGGCCAAATGACAGAATCATCCATAAAGTTTAGCTTATGCGCAATCCGTACGTGCGTCCCAACCAAACCATAGACGCGTTTGCGCGCAAAAGTCCTGACCGCGCAATGTACGCACGCACGCATGCGTCCAACCCGCACCGTGTACGCATACACGCAGTCGTGCATGCGTACGCCTGAAACTTGCACACACGCGTATGCCCGAACCGTCAACACGGTCGTGCATACGTGTGTACACCCAAAGCGTGCACACCACACAATGTAGCCCAAGTCACCTTGAACATTCTGTGCTCCACACATTAATAGAATGAATATGTTTTGGTTTCCCTTATATATCCTGGGTTCCAATGTTGACCTATCTATGTGGGATATCTCACAGTTTGTATTTTTCTTTTTCTTTTTCTCTTCAAACTTCTCACTCACATAACTTGATACTTATTTATCCAATTCATGCATAGTAAAATACATTATGAAGCTCTTGAATACATCTATCTTTCCATATCAATATATTAAGCTAATCGTAAATAATTATTTTACTAGTTTTCATATCGTGTGTGAAAAACCACACGACACCGTTTTTGGTATACTGTCCTTTACCAGACTTGATTCCTCCCCTTTGTGGCCCTCGTCGCGTGTCTGTTTGTGACGTAATATGTGCTCGACAAGTTCTTCTTCCTGCTCCTCATCTAGGGTTCCGCTATTGATTAACGCCGCCAAGGGGTCTTGCTCTTGTTGTTGTTCTGATTGTTGTTCCGGCTAGCGCAACTTAATTTTTAAGGGTCTCACCGGTGTTTCCACCGGTGTCTCCTTCTCTACCATATGCTTCTGACTAGGTTGTTCCTTCGCCTTCTATGAGGAGTCAACCACTTTCCATCCGATCACTTGTTTAGCCAAGAGTTGCTGCCTTTTTGAAGATTGGTTGGGGGTTGATTCCGTCGGTCTCCCCCACTTCTTCGGATGTATCGGCTCTACCGGTGGCGCTAAAAGAGTGAGCCATTGCGCCACCGCCGTCCACATCTTCTTTCCATCCTTTATTGAGTCTATGGTTGCACTCAGACCGTCAGTGATGATCACCGGCCAATCCACCTGTACTCCCTCATAAGTCGCTATAATAAAATCGGTTCTATTCTTTGGCATAGCCGAGGGTCAGGGGTGTACATGTACATGCCCATACTTATGAAGCACACGAGCGATTTCTCTGAATAGAGCGTCCTCGCCGCCTTGTGTGCGGTACGCCTTGCTGTCTAGGGAGTACTCACCGAAGAACTTCGTGAGCATCTTCGGTGTTCGGTGAAGGGTTGTCAATCGAGAATATTCCACCCTCCGATAAGCCAGTCATGGTGCGGATGGCCTCTTCTGTGATGACCTCCGTATCAATCTCCTGCACGACTTTCTCTACCTTGTCGTGCGGAGGTGCCTCAACGATTCTTAGGAACCCTTCCAACCCTTGAACCATTTATTGGCCGCTTCCGAGAGTGCCATGTGTTCCATATCGTCGTCTGAGTCTGTGGGACTTGGTAGAATTGGTACGTATGTGTGTTCTTCTTGCGTTTGTCTGATCACTCTTAATCACCTCTGTGCGCTTAGTGCTCTATTCTCGCGAAATGAGAGGGACTCTACGAGGCGGAGGTTTTGTCTCTCCATGCTTGGCGCCTTTTCTCAATTCTCGCGCATGCACGTCGTGTACTATAATAGCAGTCGGTTGACACATGGTGTGCTTTTAAATAGGATTTAATTAGCCACCAACCACATACCTTTTCAATTTGCCCGTTTACTTCTCGCCTATGCATGATGTTTTTTTTTTTTTTTTTAATTAAGCATTAGTCCCGGTTGTCTAGTAACACCGGCTCCTCTTGGTTGCCGGCCAATTGCTTGCCGCTTCCGGTTACCGCGTCGGTCTCCACCTGATGGAACGGGTTTAGTGTCATGGGCCCATAATAGGGTTTAACCCGGAACCCATTTACCCATTTGTCCAGTACTTCATTCTGATGCTCGTTTTATACGTCGTCCGGTAAGCCCATAATGCACTGTGCACTTCGTGTCCCAATCGGTCCGGTTCTCGTTGACGATCTTCCGGAGGATGTTCTGTAGTGTCTTGTTGGTGGACTCGGCCAATCCATTGGCCTGCAGGTAGTACTGAGTGTTGTGCTTGTGTACTACCGCGTAGAACGTTGTTAGGCTCTCCACTGCTTGACCGAGGAAGTGTCCACCCTGGTGGCTAATTAATTCGATTGTGAAAAGAATCAAGAGATGGATTCTGTGCAGCGGAATAGATATGAACTGTGTGTGTGTATGAGAGAGGGAGAGAGAGTGAGAGAGACAAGGAGTAAGACACAGAGAATACGCAAGGTAAAAATATTAACAAAGGAGAAAGACTCAACATCATACAAGGTGGGAGGAGGGTGCTTTATATAGTCACTCTCTCTCTTCATTAACTACAAGACTCATGGAGCATGGGGAATGTGAAAGCTCATAAGTTATGTGTCATAGAATATGATTCTATGACTCATACTAAATGGTGACATAATGGTGACTCTTGACCGTTGGAGTGTCTATTCACTCTCAAGGTGAGTTCACACACTAGGCCAAGTTGAGCTTGATTCTCAACATGCCCCCTCAAGCTCAAGTCAGGTCGGTTTCAGATGGTATCCGAAATCCGCTTCGACTCGCGTTCCGGAGTTCGCGTCGACTCGCATTTATGCGGAGTTGCGGAATCTGTGCTCCAGCTTGCGTTGTGCGTAGTTGTGAAGTCTGTGCTTCGGCTTGCGTCTTTCTTCGCAGCTTTGTGCGGTAGATTGGTTCTTCGCGGCTTCGTTGCGCGCTTGCAGAATCCACGCATTATTGCGTAGTGTCTTCAGTACTCCCCCTTAGGGATCGTCAATCCGAGATCGATCATGAATTACCACAGCTTGTTGGCTCCTAAGGATTTAGTGAAGATGTCAGCCGTTTGAAGATTGGTGCTAATCTATTGTAGGTCAACATCACCAACTAGAACACACTCTCCGATGAAGTGATAGTGCACTTCGATGTGCTTTGTCCGCACGTGGAACACTGGGTTCCGAGCCAGATAGATACTACTCATGTTGGTGCAGTAAAGGGAAGTCGAATCCTTGATGGGTACGCCCAGATCCTTGAGTATCCTTTTGAGCCATACAGCTTCACATGTGGCCACTGCCGTGATCCTGTATTCCGTCTTTGTGCTCGAAAGAGCGATGGTTGGTTGCTTTTTGCTGCTCCAGGTTATTGCTCTGCTGCCGAGGGAAAAAACAAATACGGAGGTTGATCTTCTATCGGCTTTGTAACTGGCCCAATCGGCATCTGTGTACCCCTCGAGTTGTATTGGCATCGCGGTCTTGTAGAGGATGCCGCAATCCATTGTGTCGCTCACGTATTGTAGAACTCGCTTAACGCAATCCAAGTGAGTATCACGTGGTGTTTGCATGAATTGGCTCAGGAGACCGACCGGATAACTGAGATCAGGTCGTGTGATCGTGATGTAGATGAGTTGCTGATACTGAGTCGGCTCACATGCTTTGGTGCCAGAGTTTGCATCTTGTTTGAGATTGTGATTGAGCGGGGTTTCCGCGGATTTGCACTTAGCCATCCCGAACTTGTATAGCAAGTTGAAGATGTAGTGTTGTTGAGAGATCATGATTCCGACTATAGTCCGAATTACCTCGATGCCGAGGAAGTAGCGGAGCTCCTTCATGTCCGTCATCTCGAACTTGTTGGAAAGGAGGGATTTGACCTTATTGATTTCGACGAGATGCTCACCTCCAATGACTAGGTCATCGACATATAAAATGATGATGATCGGACTTGCGGAATCGCTTCGTATGTAGAGGGAGTTGTTCGATTTTGACATACGGAAGCCGATTTGATGAAGATATTGCGTTATCTTCGAATGCCAAGCATGCGGTGCTTGCTTGAGGCCGTAGAGTGGCTTCTTGAGTCGGCATACAACTTTCTGATGGGTGCTCGAGTTGAAGCCGGGTCGTTGTATCACGTACACCTCCTCTTCTAATTCGCCTTGTAGAAAGACGTTCTTGACGTCCATTTGATGGAGGTGTCACCCTTTCGCCGCGGCAATTGTAGCTGAATCGGCTAACCGGATTCTTTTCACGGGTGGAGCGACGGAGCTTTTCATTTGTAGAGACGAGGGCTTTCTTAGCTCCGATTGGTACATCGAACCCGTCGAACTCACTGTCGAGTGAGTGAGTCGACTCATCGTCATTGAAGCGATCGTCTTTGTATTCCGCCATTTTCGCCTTGCCTTTATTCATTTTTGGGGTAGGCCATGATGTGCTTTGATCTCTTGGGGGATCTTGTGGCCCACTTAGTCTTGTGGTGATCGGGCTATCTTTGAACATGTCTTCGAGGCGATCTCCACCTTCTCGCTCTTGTTCGGCCAGTTCTGCGTCGATCGGGGTCGAAGTCAGAATCTTCTCTAGTGCGTACCAGGATGCGGATTCGTTGAACACGACGTCTCGACTTACTCGAACTTTTCGGGTGGATGGGTTGTAGCATTTGTAACCCTTTTGTTCAAGTGAGTATCCTACGAGGATACATTTCTCCGACTTTGGATCTAGCTTTTGCCGCATTTCTTCGGGTATGTGCACATATGCTATCGCGCCGAATATCCGGGTGTGCAATAAATCCGGCTTCTTTCCGAAGTATTTTTCGTGCGGAGTGACCTCGTGCACTACGGATGTTGTGCATTGGTTCATTAGGTAGACGGCCGTATGTGCAGCTTCAGCCCAATATGACCTGGGCATATGCTTCTCGTTCATCATGGCCCGCGCTACTTCGAGGATGTGCCGATTTATGTGCTCGGCTACTCCATTTTGTTGCGGAGTGTGTCGGCAAGTGAATTGTCATTGAATTCCTTCCTTTCGGAGATATGCCGTAAAATCATGCGAGAAGTACTCCTTGTTGCCATCTGATCGAAGGCATCGTACATGACGGCCCGTGGCTTTCTCGACTTCATTCTTGAATTTTTGGAAGTGTCCGAACACTTCGCTCTTTTGCCGCATTGGGTAGATCCATGTGTGCCTGGAGAAGTCGTCGATGAAGAGCACGTAATATCAGCATCCGCCGAATGTAGCCGTCTGCGCCAATCCCCATACGTCGAAATGGACTACGTCAAGTAGACCTTTGCTCACGTTCCGCTCTTTTGGGAATGGGTGTCGGTGTTGCTTGCTGAATTGGCACGCTTCGCATACACCTTCAATCTCCTTCTCTTTGAATATTGGGAGTCCGATGACGACTCCTTTCGATTTCATTGCTTTGAGTTTGTTGAGATTGATGTGGCCGATTCGCTTGTACCATAGCTCTATGTCGGAGTCGGCTTTCGTGCTTTTTGCGAACATGGTGGATTTCATCTCGTGTGAATCGAGAATGAACATCCGGCCCTCTCTTCTTCCACGCACGATGATTCGGCCCTCTTTTTCGATGACGCACCCTTCTTGGTCAAATCGTACTTGCATTCCTTGCTCAACCATTTGGCCGATTGAGACCAAATTCTTCGTGATGGTGGGAACATGCAAGACATTTTTAATGTATGTTTGCTTACCTCTTTCGCCGAACGGAACATTGCTGATGTGCCGAATTGGGTGCGTGGTGTCATCTCTGGTTTCGACATAACCGGGTCGCTCCGGCTCTCGAAGTTCGAGAAACCATTCTTTATCAGATGTCATATGGTTTGAGGCTCCGGAGTGAACAAACCATACGTCCTCCGGATTGAGGGCACTAGTTGAGGTAGAGGCCGACATAGAGTTTGGTCTATGTTTCATCATGAACATTCCGCCACGGTCAGAGTTGTGTGCATACATTCCGCAAAGATCTTCGTAGTCGGAGTTGTGCCCGTACATTCCACTATAATCTTCGTAGTCAGAATTGTGCGCGTAATTCGTGAGTTGTCGGCTTGTGGAAGCCAATTCGCGCATCTTCTTTCCGCACCCTTCTTCGTGGTGGCCGCGCTTTCCACAATATCCGCATTCAATTGCGTTTTGACGGCTCGGGCCGGAGTGAAAGCTCCCCCTTCTTGCGAAGGTTCCTTGTTGGCTTACGTTTTGCGGCCAAATTTGGGAGTTGTTGTCGTAGGTCGGACCTCGTCCGCCTTGTCCTTGGCCGAATCGGCCTCTCGCTTGTCCGCGTCCTCTTCCTCCGTTCGAGTGGGTGTAGAGCATGTGGCCTTCCGTCGAAGAATAAGGGAGATTTCTCCCTTGCTAGAACAGCGGTTCGCATCACGCTGAACCGTGGTGCGAGGCCACTGAGGCATATTTGCACCATCTCATCATCATCGATATTTACGCTTATCGAGCCGAGCGAGTCACAAAGCTCCTTGATCTTCAAGGTGCATGTCGTGATGGACATGTCCCTTTGTTGAATGTTGTTCAACTCTTGGCGGAGTTGAAGCCTTCTTGCGGTTGTGTTCGCCACGAAAATCTTTCGTAGATTTTCCCATGCCTCCTTTGGCGTCTTGGCTTCGCGAATGTAGCCAAGCATGTGATCGTGAACACATGTCACCAAGCAATACATCACGCGGCTTGCGGCTTGCTCCCATGTCACGTATCCGAGAGCCGCTTCGGCGGGTCGGTCTTCGTGCTCTCCTTTGATGTAGCTCCAATAGCCTTGTCCGACAAGGTATTGGTGCATCTTGTACTCCCAAGATGTGAACTTGTTTCGATCCAACTTCTTGGTAGGGAGAGCGCTACCCATTTGAGTATTCATTACGTCGATTCTTCTTCTTCTTCTTCTCTCTTCGAATGCGAGCTATGTAGCGAAGCTACGATAGCGATGAGCCGGTTCTTCTTGAACGTCGGCGTAGAGCTCAAAACACGCGGATGGGCTAGATGGAGCTACCAAATCGCTCTGAAACTATGAAAAGAATCAAGAGATGTATTCTGTGTTGCGGAATAGATATGAATTATGTGTGTGTATGAGAGAGGGAGAGAGAGTGAGAGAGACAAGGAGTAAGACACAGAGAATACGCAAGGTAAAAATATTACAAAGGAGAAAGACTCAACATCATACAAGGTGGGAGGAGGGTGCTTTATATAGTCACCCTCTCTCTTCATTAACTACAAGACTCATGGAGCATGGGGAATGTGAAAGGTCATAAGTTATGTGTCATAGAATATGATTCTATGACTCATACTAAATGCCAGAATACAAAGTGGTGACATAATGGTGACTCTTGACCGTTGGAGTGTCTATTCACTCTCAAGGTGAGTTCACACACTAGGCCAAGTTGAGCTTGATTCTCAACAGATTGGACATCCGTAACGGCACCAGATGTACTCGTAAAGGAACTTTGTCGTTGATGTTGCAATATTGTCTCGCAAAGCCTTGGCCTCTACCCACTTGGTGCAATAATTTGTAGCGACAATGACGTATCTGTTGTCGGTTCGCATGGCTAGTGACTTGAATGGTCCGACAAAGTTCCGCCCCCATTTTTGAAATGGTTCCAAGGGTAGTACCGGCTGGTGAGGCATTCGCGCCTGTTTTGTCGGTTGGCCCATTCATTGACACAAATCACATTCCTTCGTGTATCAGACCGAATCTTTCAGTGTTGTTGGCCACCATAGCCCACTGCGGCATATCTTTCTTGTTGTAGCTTCACCGGCATAGTGTCCTCCGGCGACTCCGCAATGTGTTTCCCGTAATATGGTGTCCTTTTCATCACTCCGCACCGTTGTCCGCCATATTCCATCGGCTCCCTTGTGGTATAGGGTGTCCTGTAATAAACAAAAATGCCGGCTTTGGACCGCCAATAAATTCCGTTCATCTCTTCCAGGGGTAGTCCCATGCTTAAGAACTGATGCATGTTCGTTAGCCATTTGTCCTCGTCCGGAACTGTACTATCCGATGTGGTTTCTGCTGTAATTTTAAATAGTTCGGCATCCGGAAACTCATCTGGTACGCCGTCACCGGTCTCACCGGTTTCTAACCGGCTCAAATAGTCGGCAACCGTGTGTTGTATACCCGGTCAATGATAAATTTCGATCTCAAATTCCTGTAGTAGCAATGTCCATCGGGCCAACTTACCTGTGAGGGATGCCTTAGAGACCAAGTATAAAAGTGTGGAATGGTCTACGTTGTCGAGGAAATTCTCACATGTTCGCGAAATGAAGCGGGACCACCAAGGTCCTAGACCGGAAGGATTCAATGTTTTTAGCAGCGTAAGCGAGAAAGTATTGAAGATAGATAGATGGATGAAGAGAAAAAGAGAGATTGAGATAGAGATTGAACCTTTGACTTTAGTTTTATGAGAAAAGATACATCACCATTAGGATAACTCAGATCTCTGATTGAAAGTTTCTTTTTTACTTACATCACTTGCCTCCTTACACAATCCCCACTATAGACTTTTATAGGTCTCTCCATGCAAAAACCATGGGCTAAACCCACGAGCTAAAACCATGAGTTGAAACCATGGTTTTGTGCCCACGGTTTCTATATGTTTGCTTCCTACAAAATACTGAATATGAAAAGAAAATATACAAATTTTACAGCACTCAGTAGTGGCTTTAGTGGCAAGTTAATTTGTTTCCTATCTTGGAGGTGCAAGGTTCAAACCTTGCTTCCACCCTTATGTATGCACTTAAATGTTTCTAGGCTTTAGTCTTATTTTTATATTTACAATTGAGCGCACATCACACGTGCACATGTTTTAACTTGACATCTAGGTTTTCTTTTACGATTCTCATTTCAGTCCTATTTACAACATGCTAGCATATGCATGTGGTCTTCTCCCCTTTCAAACGTGCAAATTGCACCATCTTGATTTCGTTCATTGCACACAATTTTCCCACCGTTGCCGAAAATCTTCACGACAACATGAAATGAAAATTTACGGCCCAACAAATAGTGTCGGAACTTCATGACACTATAAATCATCCCCAAGGCCTCTCTTTCCATAGTTGAGTAATCTCGTTCCGCTTGTGACAGTTTCCGGCTCGCATAGTATACCAGTTGGTACCACTTGGGTTCGGTCAGCTGCATAAGTGTGCGGCCGATTGCTATGTCTGACACGTCGACGAACACATGAAACTCTTTGGACCAGTCTGAGGGTTGTACTACCGGTGCTTGCGATAGTAGTACTTTTAGGGCGCAGTAAGCGTCATCCTCTGTAGCTGTCCATTGAAACGGTGTCCGGTGAACCACAACATGCAGCGGTGTTGCAAGATCTGCCAAATACTGGAGCATCCGGATATGCCACCGGATTTGTCCTAAGAATCTGCTTAATGCTTTGGTCGTCGTTGGTGCCGGTGTCGTGTGAATCTTCTCACACTATGTAAAATAATAAATAATAAAATAAGTACTTTATATTAGCTTAATGGCATGTTATAGAAGGTGGATGTTTGAGAAGATAGGGAAAATAGAACTATTATTTATCCCACATAGATAGGAAACTTAAAGCCCTGGCTATATAAGCACCTTGAGACCCTCATTTTCATTTGTACTAAGAACACTTTGGCCACTTTGTCTTGATGGATGATGGTGGCTAAGTTCCCAAAAACCGAAAATCGGCCGGTAAGCAAAATCGGAAACCGATCGATAAGCAAAACCGGAACCGGTTGGTAAGCAAAACCAAAACTGGCCGGTAAGCAATACCAAAACCGGCCGGTAAGCAAACCAGAACCGGCAGCGGAGCCAGTGAGGCGGCGGCAATCGGCGACTGGATAGATTGGCGACCGGACAGAACCGGCGATCGGACGAGGCTGGACGCAAACTGAATGGATAACAAGATCATGTGGCTAATTAAAGTGAAGTGAAGAAAACTAAAGTAAAGGTCATGTGGACGGTCGCATGCAGCTAAAAATAGATGCAACTAAAAGAAAAAGCTATGCAACTAAAAGTAGAGGCCATGCAACAAAAAGTGGAGGCATATGATCAACGGGGAACTCCATATATATTCCATTTTTTTTACACATCCTATCCTCTCTCCATTATTTTTCTTTTCCTTCTTAGCTCTCTTATCTTATGGAAGCCATAACTCTCAAAAACCCTAAATTCCCTACGGAAGCCATAACACTCATAAACCATAATTTTCCATACGAAAGCCATATCTCTCAAGTAAACCATAATTTCCTTACAGAAGCCATATCTTACTCATAACCCTAAATTTTCTATACGGAAGCTATTCAACTCATAAAATCATAATCTCTTATCAAAGCCAAGAACCCTAAATCTCTATTGAACCCATATCTTAGTTTCTTTTAGTCTATGATTCTAGTAATCTCCTTAAGATAAAACTTTTGTAATCCCAATCTTGGGATTGATTGTAATTTTTCTTTTCTATTTATTAATGAAATTTGTCAATCTTTCTTATTTCCCTTAATTGATTAATATAAACGCACGAATTTGATATCCTCTTGTTGGAGGCCCCGAGATCCTGCCTCAAGTTCATGTATCTTCATCGTATTTTCGCGACACCGGTGCCTCCAGAATTGCCTTGACTTTGTCCGGGTCTACTGTTATCCCGTCCTTGCTGACAATATGGCCAAGTAGCATACCACTAGTCACCCCGAACACACACTTTGCTGGGTTCAAGCTTAACTGATACCCCATGCATTTCTCTAGGCATAACCGGAGATTGTCCAGGTGTTACCCTTACCGGCTATACACCGCGAAGTCGTCTAGGAACACCTGCATAAACGTCGGGATGAACTCTCCAAATATTTCCATGATTGTCTGTTGAAAGGTAGTCGGCGCCGTCTTGAGTCCAAACATCATCACTACGACAACAAAAACTCCCCAATCGGTCATGAACGTCGTCTTTTCTTGGTCATCGAAGTGCATCCGTATTTGATTGTAACCATTGAATCCGTCTAGGAAGCTATATACCTCATGACCGGCTACCACGTCTAGAACTCCATCCGTGAATGGAAGTGGAAAGGCATCGGTCAACGTCGCGGCATTCATTTTCCGGTAATTGACGCACACCCGGATCTTCCCATTCTTCTTCGGCATGACGACTATCGAACTCAACCATGTGGCTTTCTTTACCGGCCGAATAAAACCGACTCGGAGAAACTTGTCGATCTCTTCTTTTACCCTTACCACATAATGAGGGTTCATTCGGTAGCGCCTTTGTGCTACTGGTTTGGCGTCTTAGTTGAGATGTATCTGATGTTGATAAAGCTGTGGATCCAGCCCTCGCATATCCTCATAGGACCAGGCAAATACGTCCCGGAATTCTTTCAATAATGTAATCATTGTCGTTTTGTTTTCCGGTGACATTTCTTTGGCAACCTGTATTGGTCGTGCTTCTTCTCCAGTTCCCAAGTTTACTTCTTCTAGCTGGGACGCCTTCACCCTTTGAGATACCGCCATTTCCCATTCCAGGGCCTCCTCCTATGCTTGACATAGTTCTCTAACGGCATCTCTATCTGGTTCCTCCCCAGCATCTTCCAGTTGTGCAATATACAGAGAGACTACTTGTCAGGAATAGCACTAAAGCAGAGATGGAATTAGTACTAAGAAGAGCAGTACTATTAGTACTAAGAGGACGGGACTGCGTAAGATTCCCGAGCGAGGAAGTGAGAAGAGGAGAGAGAGAGAGAGAAAGATGATGACAGCAGCTAATATATTATGTGAAAAGATAAGTACAAAGCGGCTGAGAGGCTTAAGACTGTCGTTGAACCAATTTGGTTCAACATAATACCTAGTGCCTTCTTTTATAGTGTTGTCAGGAGTAATCCTGAAACTTCTAGAATGTTCTAGAGAAATCTGGAATATACATTACTTTCTTATAATAAAACATAAATGAAAATAATATTCTATGAATTACAATAGATGGTGTGATGGTTAAGAGCTCGACCCATATACCATAAGGTCATGGGTTCGAGTCTTGCCATATAATGACACTACTTCGGCCACATCTATTTTGAACAAGGGTACGATTTTTGGATTATCCTCGAGATACTGATCGACTTCCTCATAGGCGAGCCCTTCCAACATATTAACGCTTTCAGCGTATAACGGTGTTAGCTCTTTGCCGATTCCGGAACTTTGTGGATGTGTCGGTACCCGTACTTTGGTTTTGCCTCGTCGGAATGTGATCACATTCTTTCGCCAGTTTTGCTTAATCTGTGTCGTCCGCAACCATGGTCATCCAAGCAATAGTGGGTAAGCCCCTTGGATATTTAACTAGAGAACCACTGTAGAAATGTGGAATGCATGTCCTCCAATTGTTACCTCCAGATCTCATATTAAATCGGTGGGTCTTACCAAACTCGTATCTGCCATCCGAAGCCAACAGGAGCAAGGCTCCCACTCCTGGATTCCCAGGGTGTCACAAGTACGGAGGCTAATTACATTGATGCCCGATCCTCCGTCGAAGATCGTCCCTAGTAGCTCGTGTCCTTTGACAATGGCAGTGATTGCCGGACTGCTTGTGTCCACCACCATCGGCCCTTCCTCGAGGTTGGAAAAGAAAGTTGGCGCCAGCGACGAGCCTAGTGGTGTTATTGCTGATTTCAACCCATCCGTGAACCGAGGTACTAATTGTAGTAGCCGACCTAATGGCAACGTAATTTGACATTCCTGTAACGCCTGCCATGTTGGGTTTTCTAACTGTATTGTGTCGGTGAGCTCCGCCGGTGCCTCCTTTTGTTGTTTGACTTCGGCTGCATTCCGCTCATTCGCCTTCTCTACCCATTCGGTGGCCTATTTCTGGATAGCCTCTTGTGCTTCCCACTCCGTCGTCTTTCCTTTTGACCTGGTGGTCACTTGTTGTATATCCGTGACCTCTGCTACCACCATATTGACTGTCGGTCGTTTTTCGTTACTTTTCACCGGGCATTGGTTGCTGTAATGACCTTCCTACCGTCAATAATAACAATACATTTTCCGGGTATTGTTGGATTCTGCTTTTGGCCCGGTACTTGGTTGAAATCTTGTTGTCGGTCGATTAGGCTCTTCCGTTTGTCTTTGTTCTGGTTGGGTGCCACTCAAGCCTCTCTCCGGTTCTCGTGGGTAGTCCTTCGCCGGTTCCCAACGCTCCTCCTTTCAGGTGTTTCGTTTCTTATTAAAACGTCGGTGGTTCTTGTATCCTTGTCGGCGGCGATCTTCGTAATCCCCACGCTGATCCTCTCTCCTCCGTTTGTAACTTGGAGAGTGATCGCGATCAGAACGGTCACCATTATAATCCCGGTACCTGTTGTACCGATCCCGGTCATAAGTTTTCCTTCTGTCGTTGTACTGGACATCCGGTAACGCTCGTCTCGATGCCAACGTTCTTCTTCCTCTTCCCGGTCACCACGGGTATCGATTTGTCTTACCAGTGCCTCTTCTTGGTTCAGTAAGTTATATTTGCATCGGTCCATTGTGTTCGACCTGGAATGGCATAACATGCACTGTGACCGCATGGTACATTCTATTGCAGAGTGGCCGGCATTGAGACAAGTCGTACATTGTATAGCTTGCCGAAAACGTAGGTCTTCTTGTGTTGGTAATGCACGCTTGAGTGCCCCCATTGTTAGCCATGAGCTTGTTTTCTCCATCTCCTTGACCCGGTCGATCGTGTTAGTGCGGAAATCAATGACTGCGCACACCATACGCAGGGGTTCCCAGTGTCATGATATGGCAAGACTCGAACCCATAACCTTATGTTATATGGGTCGAGCTCTTGACCATTATACTATCTATTGTAATACGTAAGATATTATAGGAAATTAATGTATATTCCAGATTTCTCTAGAACATTGTAGAAGCTTCAGGATTACTCCTGAGAACACTATAAAAGAAGGCACTAGGCATTATGCTGAACCAAATTGGTTCAACGCTAGTCTTAAGCCTCATAGCCATCTTGTACTTACTCTTCCTATAATATATCATATGTTATCATCATCTCTCTCTCTCTCTCTAGTCCTCACTATCTCTCTCTCTCTCTCTTCTCTTCTCTTTCCTCCCTCTCGGGAGTCTTACGCAGTCCCGACCTCTTAGTACTAATAGTACTTCCCTTCTCTAGTACTAATTCTCTCTCTTTTTAGTACTATTCCTGACAGTTTGAACCAATTTTTCCTCTCTAGTCTTTCTTTTGGTTTCCCTCATCCTCTTATCCTTTTTCTATACAATGGCTTTTGTTAGCGCCCAAGAATACCAATTCGTTTTCTCCGAGCTACAGTGTCTTAAAGAAAAATTTGTTGCCTTGGAACAAGAAAACCAGCGGTTGTTAGGGGATCTTCAACAAATCGCCTTAGAAAAACATCAAACATAGCAACAACATGGGGAGTTGCAATAGCAACATGGGGAGTTAGCGTTACATGTGCAACAACTTGATGCAGCGTTGCAACAACAAGGATCAAGTCCCCACGGATTTCATAAAGAGCCCAAGATTGGACTTCCTGTGAAATTTGATGGAACGTGATCGCAATTTAGGGGATTCCTCAATCAGGTACGCTTAGTCATTCAAATGCATCCTTCTCGATACCCCACTGATGCATCCTGAGTCGGCCTAATAGGCACGTTGCTTAGCGGCTCAGCCTTTGGCATGGTTTGCTCCGCTTCTGGAAAAACAATCGCCCTTACTGAATAACTTTGAAGACTTTACTAGTGAGTTTAAAGCTTGCTTTGGAGATACAGATAACGGCGATCAACAAAATCCGACGATTCCGTCAAGGCGATCATCCAGCCTTTGCCTATGCGGCGGATTTCCGTCTACTCACTTCAGATATCCCCTGGGATGATCAGGCACTAATGGAGCAATTTCACGACGGCCCACGAAACGATGTCAAAGATCTACTTCTAACATTCCCCGAAGAACCAAAGTCTCTTACGGAGGCAATCAGTCGAGCGGTCCGATGTGAAAACCGCCTTTTCGAACGACGTTCGGAACGTCAATTACGGATACCACGCTCTAGGCCAGAGCCCACTTACGCCTCAATCGCGGCTAAACCGTTTGCACGAGACATACCTCAAGCAAATACTCCGACACCGATGGAGATCAATACCATGTGTCGACGTGGCCCGTTATCAGAAGAAGAAAAGCAACGACGGCGTGCAAATCAATTATGTCTTTATTGCGGTGGACCAATGCATATCGCAATCAATTGTCCCCATAGGCCAAGAAGACAGGTAAATCAAATCGTAGCATGTACTAAACCCGAGTCAATTCTTCCCTTAGGAGTGTCTGATAGTATTAATAGTACTCATAGAGTGTTTGATAGTATTAATAGTACTAATAGCCCAAGTATCTCAAACAAATTTGAAATCCTTAGTCAATTAGATGAAGAGTTAAATGATTAAGTCCAGCCAAAATAGGAGTTGTTTGGTTGGACAGCCCTAGATCTGTACAGCCCATTAGTGGTTCCATTCCCTCCAAGCAAGTTAGCAATGTGTTCTTAGCCCAAGTCATGGTTAGTACTAAAAGTACTCCCCCAGTACATGTCCTAGCACTTCTAGATTCCGGAGCTAATTCTTGTTTCATGGATCGAAATTTTGCCCAAGCTTCTCAGATATCCTTAAGAAAACTTCCTTGCCCTGCATCTGTAGTCGTCATTGATGGTCATCCCATTGCTTCCGGGAATATTGTAGAAGACTCAGAACCCATTCAAGTTGTCCTAGGTAGTTTTGTGTGTGTAGTAGCATTTAATATAATTAGTAGTCCAGAGCATCCCATTGTCCAGGGATTACCTTGGTTTGAATTACATAAACCAGACATAGATTGGAGAACAAGAGAAGTCCGACATCGACAACCCCAAGAATCTACTCATCGAGTTTCGACCATTTCACTACGTCAATTACGCGAAGAAGGACACAAGGAGGCAATGTTCCTATTTGCAATATCGGTACATCCTTCCAGCATTATTAAGGAGGAATCCTTAGTACAACTTCCGGCGAAATATCATCCTTATGCCAATGTATTTGACAAGGTAAAAGCCGGTACTCTTCCTCATCATCGTCCCTATGATTGTCCCATCGATCTACAACTGGGAGCAGAGCCACCATGGGGACCAATTTACAACTTGTCCCCCACCGAGTTAGAAGTCCTTCAAGCCTACATAGAGGAGAACTTCGCAAGCGGGTTTATTCGTCATTCGAAATATCCGACCAGTGCACCCATCTTCTTTGTCAAGGAGAAAGATGGCTCACTTCGTCTCGTCGTTGATTACCGCGACCTAAATAAAGTCACCATCTGGAATAGGTATGCACTTCCTCTTATATCAAGTCTTTAAGAGCGAGTTAATGGTGCCAAGTTTTTTACAAAAATCGATCTACGAGGAGCGATAACCTCGTGCGGATCCGACCGGGAGATGAATGGAAGACCGCCTTTCGCACGCAGTATGGGCATTTCGAATATACTATTATGCCGTTTGGTCTAACCAATGCACCCGCAGTCTTCCAACACATGGCAAATGATATATTCAGAGACCTCTTGGATATTTTTTTGATCATCTATCTGGATGATCTATTGATTTATTCGAAGACCCAGGAAGAGCACAATTCTCATGTACTATTAGTAATAAAACAACTCCGCGAGAATGGTCTTTATGCCAAGCTAGAAAAATGTAGCTTTGACTAAAAGCAAGTGGAATTTCTAGGCTACGTCATCTCCTCAAAGGGCATCTCCATGGATCCAGCTAAAGTCCAAACTGTGCTAGAGTGGCAAATTCTAGGGTCGGTACGAGATGTACAATGTTTTCTAGGTTTTGCTAACTTCTACCGCAAGTTTATACAGGATTACTCAAAGATTATTTTACCTCTCACACAACTTACAAAGAAGGGACAAGCATTTCTTTGGTCCAATGAAGCGGACATGGCTTTTCAGCATCTTAAGAAAGCCTTTACATCAGCTCCTATTCTAGTTCATGTGGATACAAAGAAACCATTCATCATGGAGGCCAACGCATTGGATTTCGTCCTCGGTAGCATCCTTTCTCAACAAGGAGATAAAGAAGAGTTACATCTTGTGGCTTTCCATTCGCGCAAATTCGATACCGCCGAAATCAACTACGAAATACATGACAAGGAGTTATTAGCCATCGTGGATTCCTTTGTGCAATGGCGGCATTTCTTAGAGGGCTCTCCACATCAAGTCATCGTCTTTAGTGATCACAAAAACCTTGCTTATTTCCAGAACGCTCGGGTGCTAAATCGACGGCAAGCTCGGTGGGCTCAATTCCTCACACGTTTCGACTTCAAAATCACATATCGACCAGGGAAGCAGCAAGGAAAAGCAGATGCGCTATCACGGCGTTCATATCTTACACCTCATCTTGGTGATCCAGCATTTGATAATCAAAAGCAAGTAATCTTGGGACCAACACGATTGCACCCAATGCGGATTTTTCACACCCTAATGGATTCCCGGATTACCGATGCCATACGTGCGAACTTGAAGACAGACAGTTTTGCTCAAGACATTTTGGCGCACATTGATACCTCTCGAGCATCCTGTTCCCAATCTCAACAATCAGGTATGGACTACCGACAATTCGAATATCATGATGGTTTGTTATTCTTTAAAAAGCTTGTATATGTCCCCGATTGCTCCTGTTGCCTTCAAATCGTCCAAATTTGCCACGACACCCATACGGCAGGACATTTCGGTAGTACTAAGACGTTGGATCTCATTCAACAATCTTTTTGGTGGCCCCATATGCAACGTTTTTTCAACGACTACATTCGGACTTGTGATGCTTGCTGCCGAGCAAAGATGCCCCAAAACCATCCATGTGGCTTGTTGGAACCCTTATCGATTCCAAGTAAGCCGTGGCAGTCTATTTGTCTTGATTTTATCACAGATCTGCCGGTCTCAAAGGGGTTCGATGCTATCTTAACCATCATCGATTGATATACCAAGATGGCACATTTTGTGCCGTGTACTAAGGCCATCACTAGCGAGGAAACCATCGCCCGCCCTTGTCATGCGTGAGGTATTTCGGCATCATGGCCTCCCAGACAGTATCATCAGTGACTGAGGACCTCAATTCGTCTCCAAATTTTGGCAGCATCTCTTCAAGATGCTCAAGGTCTCTTGCAATCTCTCCTCCGGCTACCATCCCCAGATTGATGGGTAGGCGGAATGAACAAACCAAACGTTAGACGTTGGATCTCATTCAACAATCTTTTTGGTGGCCCCATATGCAACGTTGTCGCGAAGATTCGCGCGTGCGTGTGCTACTCGAGCGACCACCGGGGTCTTGGACTGGGGAGGACGTTCGCGGAATTATCGACGCTAGATGACGATCAATGTAAGATTGGATGGAATTTTTTCACTTGAGAAGAAGAAAGATTGTACACTTGAGAAGTAGAAAAACATGAAGAAGATAAAGACAAATATAATTTATATTGATGATAATGGTGTTGGTGATATCACATATTGAGCCCCCCTTACACAAGCCCAACTAGAGGCTTTTATAGGTCTTTCCATGCTCGTGACATGCACAAAACCATGGGCTAAAACCATGGTTTTGTGCACATGGTTTTGCTTATGTCATGCACAAACCATGGGTTTAAAACCATGGTTTTGTGCACATGGTTTTCTATGGTTGTTTCGTCTATAATTTGTATATGAAAAGGAAATACATATAATCTACACTATATGATAGTTGTCCTAGTGGTAAGGCAATTATCTTGTATGTTAGAGGTGCAAGGTTCAAACCTTGCTTGCACCCCTATGTATGAACTCAAGTGCCACTAGGCTAGGTTTATTTGCTAAGTGCATGTGCAATGTTGCACATCCTTGGTTTATTCGTCTCACTCGGTTTCACACCGTAGCCGAAAATCGTCACGACATCCACCCCCACCAAACCCACACATCCTCCGGTATGTGCCGAGAAAGGTGAAGAGGTGAGATCTTTGGCAACGGTGATCAACCGAGTTCCTCTGCACGCTCGTCTTCCTCGTCTGACTTCGTCTTCCACTTCGAGTATGCGCAATCTTTCCAACCAAACCACCGTAGCCACCCGATCCACCATATCCGGCGCTCACACCTTCTTCCCCGATCGGTTGTAGTAGATCTACCGAACGATGTCGTCGATACGACCGCTCTTCCTTCGTCCACCGCATGTGTCCTTCGATTGGACTCCTGGCCACTCCTCACACTCACCGTCTTCAACTGGGTATTGTAGATCGTTTGTGTCGATCTCCGATTAGGCCGGGTTTGCCCTTGTCCGGATCGGTCTCCACCGATCGCTTCTTGGCTTGGTTGGCCTTCGTCTGCATTCACATTTCCCCGAGTCGGGCTCAACCGATTGATTCTGGCTGGGTTGGCCCCCTTTTGGATCGGAATCGTCCGATCGATTTTCGCCGAATCAGGTTTCGGCCGGGTCGGCCCCGGTCGATCGGCTCCCATGTGGATCTTCCTTCGTTCGGGTCGGAATCCCGGCCGGATCGTCTTCCGGTTCAACCGGTTCTCGACTCTTCCTTCCTTCCCGCATGCAACCTCTCCATCGAACTCAACCGCAGCTTCATCCTTGGCCTCCACGTCGGCCATATCCTTCCCTCCGTGTATGCTCGCCTCGAGCCATATTGTCTCCTCTTCGCCACCTCCTTTATCTTCGGTCTTATGCCGACACACGGTCTCGACTGCCGAAGTCTCCGGAACCGGTGTGAAGGAATCCCTTCGTTCATGCACATTTACCTTGTCTTCTTCATCGCCCTTCCGGTCGTCCTCTTTTTTGTCCACACATTCTGTCTCTCCGGTCTCACGTTGGCGCACGTGCACAACCGCCGAAGTCTCTAGATTAGGTGTGGGGATATCCTTTCTTCCTCGATCTTCTTCCTCCTTGTGTTGGGCCTTCGTCTTCCCGTCACCACCTTCCGTCTCTCCGGTCTCACGTTGGCACATGGGCGCAACCGCCGAAGTCTCTGGAACAAGCGTGAAGAAAGTGTCGACATGGCTATCCGTCGTCGACTCATCCATAGCCACCTCCGACTCGATGTCGTTTGTCATGGCTACCTCCTCAATCTCTTCAGACTCAAACACTTTTTCTCCCTCGATCATGCAAGCTTTTCTCATGCTTGCGCCGTCATCACCCGATGTTTCGTACACAATGCGTGTTCCGAAACATTTATCCTCCCTCGAAGTGGCGTTCGCCGTCCTCGAGTCATCGGCCTCCTCCTTCGCCGTCGTTTCTTTGTAAGACAAGAAGGTGACTTGTTTCACACCTTCTCTCTCGGTACCGTCATACCGAACCAGAGCCTTTGTATCGGCCACTTCATTAACCCGCATTTGTTGGGAGGTCTCTTCTTCCTCGATCACCATTCGCCTCGGTTTTGTCTCCCTTCTAAGCTTCATTTCTTTTGTTGGTGGTGCGTTGTTGCATCTCGTCCCTCTTCGATCGTCCCTCATGGGCCGTCTTGTTGTCGTCGATATTCTCACTTGCCCCTTATCGTGTAGTCGGCATACACTTTCCACTTTGCTCCAATCCTCGACGAGGCCATTTGCACCATCATCTTCTTCGAGTTTGAGGCCGATCGCCATCCTTTCCATTCGATCGATTGACTTCACGAACATAAGGACCTTATCGACCCCCACCAATCTTTGTTCCCGCTCCGACAATTGAGAAAAATGATGCTCGAAGTCTACGAATGCTTGTGTCGCACCTTGGTGGGTCTTCGCTGATGTCACCCATTGGTCGAAGTTGCGTCGATCTTGTCCCTTTAGTCTGTCATAGTCATATTCCTCCAATAGAGCCTTCTCGAAAGTCGCCCACGAATCATGAGCTTCTAGAAGCTCTTCTACATCTTTGAAGATCGGTTGAGACACCACCCGACAAAAGTACTCTAGCCTCATAGCTTTGTCCACACCTCTTGAATCCATCTCCGCATTGTAGACTTTTAGGAAACTTTGGACTTCGGCACCGTTGAAATAGCTCATTCGTTCGACTACTTTGTCGACGGCTTGTTGGGCTTCATTTCTTCTTTTCTCTTCTCTCAGAAACTCCATCATCCTTCTTGACATTGCCTCCATGAGATATTCGCCATCCATCTTTGTCCTCCCCTACTGCTCTTCACGTTGGGTTCACCAAATGATGTCGCGAAGATTCGCGCGTGCGTGTGCTACTCGAGCGACCACCGGGGTCTTGGACTGGGGAGGACGTTCGCGGAATTATCGACGCTAGATGACGATCAATGTAAGATTGGATGGAATTTGTTCACTTGAGAAGAAGAAAGATTGTACACTTGAGAAGTAGAAAAACATGAAGAAGATAAAGACAAATATAATTTATATTGATGATAATGGTGTTGGTGATATCACATATTGAGCCCCCCTTACACAAGCCCAACTAGAGGCTTTTATAGGTCTTTCCATGCTCGTGACATGCACAAAACCATGGGCTAAAACCATGGTTTTGTGCACATGGTTTTGCTTATGTCATGCACAAACCATGGGTTTAAAACCATGGTTTTGTGCACATGGTTTTCTATGGTTGTTTCGTCTATAATTTGTATATGAAAAGGAAATACATATAATCTACACTATATGATAGTTGTCCTAGTGGTAAGGCAATTATCTTGTATGTTAGAGGTGCAAGGTTCAAACCTTGCTTGCACCCCTATGTATGAACTCAAGTGCCACTAGGCTAGGTTTATTTGCTAAGTGCATGTGCAATGTTGCACATCCTTGGTTTATTCGTCTCACTCGGTTTCACACCGTAGCCGAAAATCGTCACGACAACGTTTTTTCAACGACTACATTCGGACTTGTGATGCTTGCTGCCGAGCAAAGATGCCCCAAAACCATCCATGTGGCTTGTTGGAACCCTTATCGATTCCAAGTAAGCCGTGGCAGTCTATTTGTCTTGATTTTATCACAGATCTGCCGGTCTCAAAGGGGTTCGATGCTATCTTAACCATCATCGATTGATATACCAAGATGGCACATTTTGTGCCGTGTACTAAGGCCATCACTAGCGAGGAAACCATCGCCCGCCCTTGTCATGCGTGAGGTATTTCGGCATCATGGCCTCCCAGACAGTATCATCAGTGACTGAGGACCTCAATTCGTCTCCAAATTTTGGCAGCATCTCTTCAAGATGCTCAAGGTCTCTTGCAATCTCTCCTCCGGCTACCATCCCCAGATTGATGGGTAGGCGGAATGAACAAACCAAACGTTGGAACAATATCTCCGGTGTATTCTGAGTTATCAACAGGACAATTGAGTCGAGATTCTCCACTTTGCAGAGTTTGCATATAATAATTTTATTCACTCCTCGACTCGAGTCTCCCCATTTACACTTACACCGGTTCTCATCCTCACTGGTCGGTGATTTTGGAGAGGCTACGCAAGATCCAGATGGATCTCTCTACTCATCTTCGTCATGCTCAACACACACAGAAGACTTATGCGGATCGTCATCAGCTTCCCTCCTCTTTTGCCATCGGAGGTCGTGTATGGCTCTTACGTCGTCACATCAAGACTACTCGACTGTGCGACAAGTTGGATTATCGACGACTCGGTCCTTTCCGTATTACTAGTAAGGTTAATGATGTCACGTTCCGCCTTGATCTCCCTCCGCATCTTCAAATACATCCGGTTTTCCATAGCTCTCTTCTTGAACCTTATAAAGCAAACACTATTCCCGATCGTGTTACACCACCGCCGCCCCCGCTTGAGTTGGAAGCCGGCCCGGAGTATGAAGTTGTTGCCGTCCTCGATTCCAAACTTGTTCGCAACAAACTTTATTATTTGGTCGATTGGCTCAGGATCTTCTTGCTGAGTTCCACCGAAAGTATCCGGACAAACCTAGTCCGCAATCAGCGCTGACTCGTTCCACTCGTCATCTTAAGGGGGAGATAGTGTCATGATATGGCAAGACTCGAACCCATGACCTTATGTTATATGGGTCGAGCTCTTAACCATTATACCATCTATTGTAATACGTAAGATATTATTTTCATTTAAGTTTTATTATAGGAAATTAATGTATATTCCAGATTTCTCTAGAACATTCTAGAAGCTTCAGGATTACTCCTGAGAACACTATAAAAGAAGGCACTAGGCATTATGTTGAACCAAATTGGTTCAACGCCAGTCTTAAGCCTCATAGCCATCTTGTACTTACTCTTCCTATAATATATTGTTGAGCGGCAAGCTCAACTGGAGCCGGATCGGCTGAAAAGCCTGAGCCAGTAAGTGAGACAGATCGGTATGCCGGTGAGCAATCAAGCCGGCAAGCTACAGAGTCGGTGAGCAGAGAGCCGGTTAGCCGGATCCAGCAGTAACCGGAAGCCTAGTAATAAGTTAGATTACTAGGTAGTTATAGTCTCAGAGTTAGTGTCAGATGCTCGTGTGAGCATTGAAGTACACAGTACTTATGTCAGTCCGCGTAGGACTTGTATAAATAGTGCTACTGAGCACAGAGTATGTACAGGGTGTTTACTATTATTTTGAATATAACTTTTACGTTCTGCTCTCTCTGTCTCTCCCGCGTACTCTCTCCATATTTTCTGTTTTCTCTGCTTCTCTAATGCTTTCGCAAGCAATCGTTTACATGGTATCAGAGCGCGAGGGTTGAGAACCCTGCTGCAGACATTCGCCTTGAGAAGCAAAACCCAACAGGTCGCAAGAACAGACACTGAAGCGATTATGGACAGAGGTATGGCCAGTTCACTTCCCACAGAGAAACTCGACCGGAGCAACTATGTGTCCTGGTCATACAAAATGCATCAGTACCTACTAGGGCATGGATATTGGAGTTTCGTGGAAGGAACAAACGAAACAACACCTAATACGACACATTAGGACTTCCCAACGTGGGAACAATCGGCAAGTAGAGTGATGTACTGCTTTGCATCCATTGTCGGGGATCAGCTGCGAGCCAAATCCGAGACGCCAAGACGTCAAAGGAGGCTAGGGGAAACCTGAAGAAGGTTTTCGCCGCAAGCACTACAGCTCAAAAGTTGCAACTCCGACAAGAGTTGAACAATGTCCGACAAAGGGACTTGTCGGTGGCTGACTATACGGCCCGGATCAAAGAGATCTGTGACTCGCTTGCCTCTATTAACGTCACCGTAGAGGAAGACGAGATGGTACAAGTCTGTCTTGGGGGCCTGGTGTCTAAGTACAAAGCCTTTCGGACGGCGGTTTGTACAAGGGAGAATACGTCGTCATTTTTCGACTTACAGTCGATGCTCCTTGTAGAGCAGAACCACGCCGGTGCGTCAACTAGCGCACCCACTGACAGTCGGATGTTGTACACGGAGGCGGATCAGTCCCGTGGGCGTGGTGGACGAGGCGGGTCGGCACGCAATGGAGGCGGCCGGCAAGAGCAAGAACGACGGCACAGAGATCGTGCCGACAGCAATTCCGGACCCTCCGGGAGCAGGGGGAGTCAATGCGATACCGGAGGCCGGCAAAACAAATCCGCAACAAAATGCTGGTATTGTGGCAAGAAGGGCCATAGAGAAAGCGAGTGATGGAGAAAGCGCGCTGATTCGGACAAATCCGGATCCGGAAGGCCAGCAAGGATGGTCGGCAAAGCTCGCACTACGCAAACGGATCGGGAGGATCCAAGAACGGTAAGGGGCCAACCTTGGTGATGAAGCACAAGGCGAACTCAATGAAGAAGACCACTTCCAAATCAGAGGAAGTGTGGTACGTTGATTCCGGCGCATCAAACCATACATGACGAGCCACAAGGAGTGGTTCTCTTTGTTGGAGAAACCGGATCAACCAGGAGTAGTCGAAACCAGAGACGACACTCCTCACCCAATCGTGCATGTCGAAGAAGTCCCTTTGAGCCACGTCGGACAGAAGGGGAAGTTGATGAACGTGTTACACATTCCGACAATCACGAAGAACCTGGTGTCGGTCAGATAGATCGTTGACCAGGGGATGCAGGTGCGGTTTACGCACCTTGCGTGCTTCATTGAGGATGAGGGCGAAGTTATTGCGCAAGGGCGCAGAGACGGGAGGATGTTTATCCTCGACACCAATGACGTCGGCACCGCTCTATTCACAAAAGGACAAAAGGTCGAGTCGGACATCGACCTGTGGCACAAGCGGATAGGCCACGTCAATTACCGGAGGCTTCAAGACCTGCAAACGAAACAAGTTGTTTTCGGTTTGCCGAAGTTTAGCGGCCAGAGAGCCCAAGTATGTGAAGCCTGCCAACTCGGGAAGCAACACCGGCTTCCATTCCCCACCGAACGAAACCGGAGCCGTAACAAGCTCGACCTTATCCATTCGGATGTGTGGGGACCGGCACAAAATGTTAGTCTTGGCGGGAGTCGATATTTCGTCTCCTTCATCGATGACTATACACGGCACACATGGATCTACCTCATTGAGCGGAAGAGTGAAGTCTTCGAATGTTTCCGGAGCCTCCATAAGATGGTGGAACGGGAATCGGAGAGGAAGATCAAATGTCTGCGGTCGAATGGCGGAAAAGAATATTTTTCCGGCCAATTCAACAGCTATCTGCAGCAAAAAGGAATTTGGCACGAGTACAGCTGTAGATACACACCGCAACAGAACGGTGTCGCCAAAAGGAAGAACCGATCGCTTATTGATGCGGCAAGGGCAATGCTGGAGGAGAAGAGCATGCCCAAATTCTACTGGGCGGAGGCGGTCCGGACGGCCGTCTACATCCAGAACTGGATCGGTGACAAGGTGTCAGCTCACGAGCTGTATTTCGGGCGCAAGCCGAACTTCAGACACCTTAGGATATTCGATAGTATTGCATATGTGCATGTGCCGGATGAGAAGCGGAGGAAGCTGGATGTAAAATCGGAAAAATGCATCCTCGTCGGCTATGCTCAAGAGCAAAAGGGTTATAAGTGTTATAACCCCCGGACAAAGCAGGTCCGAGTTAGCCGAGATGTCGAGTTCGATGAATCAGCATCATGGTATTCCTTACCGACTCCGACTTCCAATCTCGTCCCGATGCCGGAGGATGAGGTCAATGAGCCAGAACCGGCCCAAGTAGAGGATGATGAAGCGTGGACTCAAGATGAGAGTCCGGAATCGTTTCGGTTGAGCAGACCAAACGAGAGACTGAGTCAATTTGACCAGTTCGATGAGGAACTGGCGAGTAGTGGAGGCTCTGTCGTGCTCTCCCCACGCAAGGAACCGAGGAGACAGTTCACGCGCAAAGAGAAAGGGAAAAAGAAGATTCCGGAATTCGAAACTAGCAACGATGAGTCAGATCGGTGTGCATCCAACTCCGGCAAGGAGACAGGCGGATCTTTGGCAACGAAGTCTGGACCGGCCAAGAAGGGCCTCAATACGGGCAACGGTGAATTACGCCGGTCCACTCGCCAGAAGGATCCTATCAAGCGGTACGGGTACAATGAGTACATGGCGCATCACTATGCGTACATGACTAAGGTGGCGGAAGTGCATGAGCCGGAGAGCTACGCAGAAGTGGCAAAGGACACAAATTGGCGTGCCGCTATGGAGGAAGAAATGCAGGCACTGAATGCCAACGAGACATGGGACCTGGTTGACCCTCCCGGTCAATGCAAACCGATCAGATGCAAGTGGGTGTACAAGGTAAAGTACAACACCGACGGTTCAGTTAACCGGTACAAGGCCCGGTTAGTGGTGAAGGGGTACGTGCAGACCCACGGAATTGATTACGACGAAACCTTCGCTCCTGTCGCGAAGATGACGACAGTTCGTGTGGTGCTCGCGGTTGTTGCGGCAAGGGGGTGGCATCTTCACCAGATGGATGTGAAGAATGCCTTCCTTCAAGGAGATCTTGAAGAACGGGTCTATATGATCCAAACCCCTAGTTTCCAATCAAAGATGAACAAGTCGGCGGTATGTCGATTGAAGAAGTCACTTTACGGCTTGAAGCAAGCCCCCCGAGCTTGGAATGCGAAAATCACACACCGGTTGTGTAAGATGGGATTCCTGGCCTCCAAGTCTAACTCTTCATTGATCATCCGGAAAGGCTCAGACAGTCTAGTATGTATATTGTTGTATGTTGATGATTTAGTCATCACCGGACCGGGCCTTTCTGAAATCGACCGCGTCAAGTCCCAGTTGTCGGACGCATTTGAGATGAAGGACCTGGGGGACCTTCATTACTTCCTCGGGATCTTGGTGATCCACACCCCCGACGGCATATTGCTCTCACAACGGCATTACACGTTGAATATGTTGTACAAGTTCGGCATGACAAAATGTTGACCTGTCTCCACACCCTTGGACCGGAACCAGAAGCTCCATCCCAACTCCGGACCGACCTGCAATGAGAAAGGGTTCCGACAAATCGTTGGAAGCCTTATATATTTGACCATCACCCGACCCTACATCAGCTATCCGATCGAAGTGATAAGCCAATTCATGCAGAAGCCGACTGTGGAGCACCTTCAGTGCGCGCAACGAATATTGCGATATGTAAGGGGCACGAAGGACCGGGGACTGTTATACCGGCGAAGTATAACTGAAGAGTGACGGGAACAGCACGCTCCGTATACGCAATGCTCAGCCACAACCGAGCTTAGAATCATACACAGAAAACGGGAAATAATTAACGACACGAAGAAGAGACGAGTACGCAGGATGTTTACGTGGAAAACCCAAACTAAGGGAAAAAACCACGGCAGCCCACAGGCTGCAAACTATCACTATGTTAGAATCTACAACAGGGAGTTCACGAAGGCAACGACCTCATGCTCACAATCTTCGCCACAGGCGGCGGTTACAACAGAGGCAACGACCTCTTTCTCTCTCTCTCGCTCTGTACACAGTTACGTGCTCTCTCTCTCTCCTTGCACCAACAATAATGACAACAACAACATAAAAGTATGCCCTAAGTCATATTTATACTAATATGACTTTTCGGCTATTTACAAATATAGCCACGATGGACTCTCAGAAACATATTTACAAATATGTCTCTTCATCTGGAGAGCGCTCCTCACCGGGTTTGCACCATCCGGCTCTCCGTAGCCGGGTACTCCTCATCCGGTTATCACCGGGTCTGCTATTACCGGCCGGCAAGGAGTCCAAAATACGGAGTGAAGGAATTAATTAAGTATGGTTGTAAATAAGCATAGTGTGGACGGACGGACTGGAAACGGTATGTCGTTCCAGATCCGGACGGATCCCGAATAGGTGCGATAGGCACCGTTTTGTACTACGGGCCGGAAACCTATTTAAAGGCCCGGACCCCATTGTAATCGCAGCGGATAATTAATAGAGCGTATGGTGTTTATACTTCTGTGTTGATTTCCGTTCTGTACTTACTGTTATATCTTACGCGTGTAATTAACAAAAGCGCTCTAATCGTGTAACCTACTTAAGTCGGTGTAATCGTTGAGTCATAATCCTATGCCGTAATCACCCTTTGGTGAAGTGTCTCCGTGACACCTTGTGTTAGGCCTTGTCCGGTCAGAGAATAACACAGTTTTGGCGACCACGATTCCTGCTTTCTCGCAGCGAACGACGGCTTAATGGATGACTAGACCAACGCACGACCTGGTTACAGACCGAGCTCGACGCCTCGCCGAACGGCAAAGACAGCGTGAGACTTTCCAGCAAGCAGCGCACGAAATTCGCTCGGATCGTTCGTTCTCCAACGAGATCCGGAGAGTCGCGGAGGAATCTCTTCGGTTACAGCAAACTCGCGACCAGGACGACGGAAGCGGTCTAAGTAGTCTCCGGGAAACCGAACGCCTCCTCGAGGCGCTGGCAAGCGGAGAAAACGAGGCAGAAGCCTTTTCAGCCTACGAATCGGATTCCGAAGGGGGATACAGCGTGCACACGAACTACCGGAGCAGCAACGATACCCCCGGCGGCCCGGAGGACGACGGGTCGGATACCGTGCCGACTCCAGAACCGGAACCGTTCGACCTGGGCTATCCGGAACCGCAAACGGAAGCCGTCAACCCACCAACACCGGAAGTGGAAGAAGCAAAGCCACCGACACCAACGAAAGAGCCGGCGAAGGTACCGGAAGAAGAGCCGGTGAAGGAACCGGAAAAAGAACCGGAAGAGGAACCGGAAAAAGCACCGGCAAAAGAACCGGAAGTGGAACCGGAGAGAAAACCGGAAAGATATCAACAAACGCCACTAAACCGCGGCCTAATACTGGACGACGACATGCCGTTCCAATACTCAAAGTATCGCGATGATCCGGACGCGGAAGCGCATGTTCATGCCTTCGAGCAGACATGGGAAGCAAATCACGCGTCCCAGCGATTGACACCGGAGGAAGAAGAACGCTCGAAGATAGCGGAATTCGGGGTCACGTTGGAAGGACCAGCGGCACGATGGCGGCGGACGTAGGACCCGGCGACCATCACAACCTTTGCAGAATTAAAAGAAAAATTTTTGCATTTTTTCCACAAGGAGGTCGACCAGACGACGATGGTGGGCCTGTTTTATACGATCCAACAGGAGGCAGGGGAAAGCATTCCCCAATTCGTCATCCGCTTCCAACGAATGCATAGCCAGCTTGCCCGTGCACCCCCGGAGGAAGAATTACGGACGATATTTTTAAACGCACTCCGGGAACCGTTACGCACGGTGTGTACGGTGATCGACTTTCGAGGAAGCACCATTGACCAGGTCATTGACTGGGTCAAAGAAATGGAAAAGTCAAGCTCATGGCTTACACTGGGAGCACTGCAACGGGCGTTACCCACAGATGAAGATCTCCGGTTCCGGCAGGCAATTCAATGCACAATCTGCTTGAATGCCGGACACTCGGCAGTGGAGTGCACCATGCGAACCTAGTGTGTGATTTGTCAATCCAAGAGTCATACAACGGACCGGTGCGAGTATAACCTGCTAAACCGAAGGGCACAACCCGTTCGACGGATCGAGCCAAGAAGCAGCCGAGACGAAGATGAAGATCGTTGGCAAAGAATGAACCGGTACCGACCGGCACAGGATGTCCGGTACGGAGACAGACAAGAGAATGATGGCCGGTACGGGGATCGGCATGATAACTACGACCGGTATGAGCGATCGGACCGTTATCGGGAGTCCAACAGACGACACGAGCAATACGACAAAGACCATTCCCCTGGTTACCGAAGGCACCAGGAGGACTACGGCCGATTTTACGATCCACCACGACAGGACTACCGAAATAAAAATAAGAATAATAAGAAACGTAATTTCAAGAAAGGTGGTCACACTAGGGACCCGGAACATGGAACCCCAAGGAGCCAACCGGCACAGAACGCACCACTCACTACGGGACCGACTCCGGCTACCAGCAATGCTGAATCCAGCAATACCCGTAAAGAGTACTGCTACTACTGCAGGCAGGAAGGCCACTACAGTAACCAGTGCCCGGCAAAGAGCTACGATAAACGACCAGCAGTTAATATGGTGGTTCCGGAAGTGGCGGATGTACAGCAAGTAACCACACGGTCGAAAGGCATGGCCAAAGAGTGGGAAACACAAGAGGCCATACGAAAACAGGCGACGGAATGGGTGAAGGAAGCCAATGAAAGGAACATCGCAGACGCGGAACGGCAAAAGGCGAATACCATAGGGAGTGCCGGCGGTAGCCACGCAGAAAACGAGACATGGCAAGTACTGCAAGAATGTCAGATCACGTTGCCATTAGGAAGACTCTTGCAGCTCGTGCCGCGATTTACGGAAGGACTAAAAACGGTCATGACAGACGGTATAGCCCCACTGGCACCAGTCCTCTTCTCGAATCCGGAGGAGGGACCGACGGTGGTGGACACTAGTAGTCCGGTGATTACAGCTATTGTCAAAGGGCACGAACTTCCCGGCACAGTAATCGATGGAGGTTCCGGGGTGAACGTAATAAGCCTCCGCACGTGTGATGCCTTGGGTATACATGAATGGGAGCCATGTCCGTTCTGGCTACGGATGGCGGATACGAGCTCTGTACGGCCGACGGGCTTAATACGGAAATTGGAAGTCACCATAGGAGGTCACACATTTCACATCTCGGCTGTAGTGCTGCAGCTACAGGCGCAAGGCGCGTACCCACTGTTGCTGGGCAGACCATGGTTGAAAACAACACACATCAAGCAAAATTGGCGGAAAAATATGATTACCTTCCGGCGCGGAAAAGCCAAGGTCCGGGTACCGACACAACCACGGACGAGCAACGGTAAGGAATGCACACCGCTGTATGCGGAATGCGTGAACATGCTTGAAGGGTTGGCAGACGACGAAGAAGCCCAGTACTTGGAGGAACACCCGAAGATCGTACCACTTTTCGAGATTGACGTGGCTGAAGCCGTAGCGCCATACTTGCCGCAGCGGGACGAAACCGAAGCCGAACCAGACAAAGATTCGATTCGGGAATTACGGCAAGCACAGGAAGCGTTGGAACGGGAAATGGCCGTTTCCCAACGGGTAAAAACATCCCAGCTCGACGAAGTGAACCTAGGAAGCAAGGACGAATCAAAGCCGGTACACATCGCCAAAGAAATGAAGCCGGAAGATAAAGCGGCCATGATCAAACTTCTCACGGAGTTTCGCGACATATTCGCCTGGTCATACGAAGACATGCGAGGGCTGGACCCTCAATTATATCAGCATCAGATCCACTTAGGCAAGGACGCGAAACCAGTGGCGCAAAGACGTTACCGAATGAACCCCAACTACGCCGCCAAAGTGAAGGAGGAAATCGACAAACTCCTAAGAGTGGGCTTCATCCGGCCGGTAAAGAAAGCGACGTGGCTGAGCCCCATCGTCGTCGTCCCAAAGAAGAACGGTAAAATCCGCGTGTGTGTAGATTACAGGAAAATAAATGCAGCCACAATTACGGATGCATTCCCTCTTCCGTTCACGGATGGAGTACTGGATGCCGTCGCCGGCCATGAAGTTTATAGCTTTTTAGACGGGTTCAGCGGATACAATCAAATCCGGATGCACCCTGACGACCAGGAGAAGACAGCGTTCGTCACCGAATGGGGGGTGTTTGTGGCCGTAGTAATGATGTTCGGACTAAAAACGGCACCAGCAACTTTCCAGCGAATCATCATGTTGGAAGCGAGGTCGTCAGTGCGGAAGATCAAGAAGCACTCGATTCCTGTTTATTCCCTGCGTATGACTGTTTGTAGGTCGTTGCACAGAGAGAGAGAGAGAGAGAGAGAGAGACACACAAAAAAGTCTTTCTATTGCATAAACAAGAATACAACAACCAACCTCACAAAGAGGTTACAAGGTCACTATATATAGTGACCGACTTAGGGCAACTACCCTTTATGCTAATTACATAAATGGCCAAAACGGGATAGTGTGAATACGTCCATTATACACATGTATTCGACACTCCCCCGTAATGGGCGTATACATGGGTTATCTAAGATTACAGGTATAGACTTAGGTTCTCGGACATATCAGCTTTGTTCGAGTCGGCAGGGTCCGAAGGCAGAAGACCGAACTGGTCGGGTCGGAACAGTTGAAGCCGATCATTAAGGAACTGATGTCGGTTGTCGGGAACCATCCTGCTCTGTGTCCGGCTCTAACCGGACTGGTTTGTCGTTACGCCCATCTGATGCCGAAGAGACCGAAAACGGTCTGCCGAAAGACACTTGGTCATTCCATCTGCGACATTGTCGGTTGTGGATATTTTCTCTAGACCGATTTTCCCTGAAATGACGCAGTCCCGAACGAAGTGATATCGAACGTCGATATGTTTGGAGGCGTTGTGGTGAACCGGATTTTTCGACAAGGCAACAGCTCCTTGACTGTCGCTGTAGACAACTGGAGCCAAGTCATGTTCGACTTGTCGAAACGTGTGCGCCAGCCGACCGAGCCACAAAGCTTCTTTTGCTGCGTCGGACGCAGCTACATATTCTGCTTCGGTCGTTGAGGTCGCTGTGCACTCCTGAAGTTTCGACTTCCACGAGATTGCTCCATTGCCGAATTTGAAGCAGTATCCGGTTGTTGATTTCCGACTGTCTATACAGCCGGCGAAATCCGAGTCGGTGTAACCGACTACGCCTGAGGTTCGGTTCGGACCGAAAAGAATGCCGTGATCTTTTGTGCCAGCCAGATATCTGAACACATGCTTGACTGCGTTCCAATGCGATCGGCCAGGATTGTGCATAAATCTGCTAACGACTCCTACGGCATGAGATATATCAGGCCGTGTCGCGACCATCAGGTACATAAGGGAGCCGACTGCCGGTGCATACGGTACCGACTTCATATCTTCCCCCGCCGAACCGGATGTCGGGCAGTCTCGCTGAGAGAGCCGAAGATTCATAGGGAGCGGGGTTGAAGCAGATTTGGCTGATTGCATGTTGAAGCGTGCCAAGACACGTCCGATATAGTCGGTCTGAGACAAAAAAAGATGTCGTTTATCGCGATGCCGACTAATCTTCATGCCAAGGATGTGTCGTGCCGGACCGAGGTCCTTCATGGCAAACTTCAACCGCAGTTGTCGAACGAGATCGGCAAGTTCGCCCGCGTGGCGTCCAGAAATTAGCATGTCGTCCACGTAGATGATGAGGAAGATGGGTGATCCATCTTGAGCTGTGTTGGTGAAGAGACAATGGTCCTCATCGCTTTTGGAGAAGCCAATCGATTGGATGAAGTCGTCGAACTTCTTGTACCATTGTCGTGGTGCCTGTTTGAGGCCGTATAGACTCTTCCTGAGTCGGCAGACTAGATGTTCTTGGCCGGTGGCCACGAAGCCTTTTGGCTGCTCCATATAAATTTCCTCCTCGAGATCACCATGGAGGAAGGCTGTTTTGACATCTAGCTGAATCAGCTCCAAGTTGTCGGCTGCCACTACGCCGAGTAGGAAACGAAGGGTTGTCATTTTCACCACTGGTGAAAAAATCTCGTCGAAGTCGACGCCATATTCTTGTCGGAAGCCCTTCGCAACTAATCTGGCCTTGTACTTTGGGGTGGTCGAATCAGACGTCTCTTTTAATCGATAGACCCACTTGCAAGGAAGAGCACGTCGGTTCCTAGGTAATTCGACCAGATCCCAAGTCTTGTTTGCCCGAATGGAGTGCATTTCCGACTCCATCGCCAGATGCCAGGTGGCTGAATCGACAGATGTCGATGCTTCTTCGTAAGACGTCGGTTCGCCGGCGTCGGTGAAGAAAATTCCAGGAGAATACCTCTCCGGAGGTTGCGACAGTCTCTCGGATCGTCGAGGTATGATTGGACTGGTCGCATCGGGTATCCAGGTCGGTTGGTTCGAAACCGAATCATTCGGCTGTGCCAAGTCAGAGTTGTCCGAGTCGGTAGTGTAAGGTTCAGCTACCCGTGAAGCTGACCGTGTGTTGAGAGCGGGGCCTTCTTGAAGGGTCGGCACATCGGAAAATGTTACCCTTCGGACTTCGATCGGTTTTTCGACTGATGGATTCATAGCTGACTCGTTGAACACAACGTCCGAACTTCGAACGATTTGTCTGCGTTCGGGGTCCCAGAGTCGGTATCCCATTTCGCCGTCGGATCCATATCCAAGGAAAATGCATTTCCTGGACCGAGGTGCAAGTTTTCGGCGATCATCTTTCGGAATAAGGGCGTACGCCTCGCATCCGAAGATCCTCAGCTTGTCGTAATTCGGCTTACTGCCGATCCATAGTTCCTGAGGAATTTGAAGTCCTAGAGGTCTACTTGGCGACATATTGATTATGTGTACTGCCGTGAGTAGAGCCTCTGCCCAGAAGCCATCCGACAGTCGGGAGTGTTGGAGCATGGAAACTATCCGTTCTTGGATTGTCCGATTCATTCGTTCTGCAATCCCGTTTTGCTCCGGACTGTGTGGTGCCGTAAATTCACGTCGGATGCCGCGTTGTCGGCAGAATTTGACGAATTCTTCTGATTTGAACTCTCCCCCATTGTCGGTCCGAAGGCATTTCAGCTTTCGGTCGGTTTGATTTTCGACCATAGCGAGCCAATCGGTGAAGATCGAGAAGACCCGATCTTTGGTGCGAATTGGATAAGCCCACACCTTTCGAGTCGAATCGTCAATAAAAGTGACGAAGTAAGAGGCACCGCCTAGAGACTGATGCGGCATTGGGCCACAGACGTCCGAATGGACTAAATCGAGAGGTCTCGTTTCTCTTGGTGCGGATGTCGGGTGTGATACGGCTGCTTGTTTGCCATACTGACAATGCTCGCAAAATTGATGGTCCGAGAAGGAGAGTTTGGGGATGTATCCGGCTCTGGATAGGTGCGTGATGCCGGCCTTGCTGAGGTGTCCCAGTCTTCGGTGCCATAATGATGACACAGGAATATCCACCAAAAACAGGTTACCCTCTCTGAGCGTAACATGTAACGGATACAATGAGTGTATCTTGGGTCCTCTAGCAAGCAGGAGGTTCCCCCTGTGGAGTGTCCACCCTCCCGAAGAAAAACCGGCACGAATGCCGTCTTCATCTAGTTGTCCGACTGAGATCAATGGCCTTGAGAGCTCGGGTACATGTCGGACATTGTGGAGTACAAGTGTAGAGCCACCTGCAAGGTTGAGCTCTACTGTGCCGATTCCGATGATGTCACAGTGTTGTGAGTTGCCGACCCGAACTGAGTCGGAGTGACGGATCGTATATTGCCGAAATTGGGACCGATGAGGAGTCACATGAAATGACACGCCCGAATCCAAGAGCCATGTGCTCGATTCTTCAGTCGTGAGCAGAACTTCTGAGCCGACTGGATTTTCGATTGATAGTATGTTCGGGTCGTCTGGTAGCACATCAGCTGAGAAGCTGACGTAATTGATCTCCTCATGCCGGCCACTCTTCTTGTTGTTCTTGTTCTTGAGTGCGCGGCAGTCGGCTTTGATGTGTCCGGGTTTCTTGCAATAGTTGCAGATTCGGTTATCCCGTGACTGGCTCCGTCTTCGCTGATTGTTCGGCGGTCGTGAGGAATCTCTTCCTCGTATGTTCGATCGGTCTGTCGAACCTTGTACTACGTAAGCGTCGTCTGTTGAGTCTTTGGCGAAAGACTTTCTCCGAGCTGCTTCGGTCAGGATTGCGCTCGTGACTTCGGAGTATTTAACAGTCGTGGTTGACGCGTTGCACACGGTTGTGACGAAAGTTTCCCATGATGAGGGAAGGCTGCTCATGAGTATCATTGCTCTGAGTTCATCCTCGATTGCCGTCCCCTGTGACGAGATTTGGGAGCTTATGCTTTCGTACTCATTGAGGTGTGCTTGAACCGAATCGGATTCTTTCATCCGCAAGTTGTAGAGGCGCCGGATCAGAAACATCTTCGTTGCGGCGACCTTCTTTTCGTAAGTGTCCGACAGTGTTTTCCACAGTTCGAATGCTGTCGTACACGATTGCACCGTAAAGTATACCGATTCCGATAGGTGCATCCGAATCGTGGCGCGGACGATTCTGTCCAGCTTCTGCCACTCCATTGGTTTGTATCCTTCTGGAGGTTCTTCATTTTCGATGGGATCGATTTGTCCCTTGACTATGAGATAGTCCTGCATTTGCTCTTTCCAGAAGTTGAAGTTCGATCCATCGAACTTTCGTAGACTCATTTCTGACGAGCCGGATGTTGATGCCATCAAATTCGGTTTTGGTTGACGAAGCTCGGTTCGGAGTTGACTGTGAACCTTGTTGGAGTGCAGCCGGTTGGCTCACCCGATATCGTTCTAGTCGGATTTGAACCCGAGTCGGTTCGGCTTCGGATATATGTATTGTTGAACTTGCTCGAATTGACTTCGGTAGCTTGAGGGACAGAACCGACTGGTCTTCCCGAATGTTGCCGAGTCGGAGTGAGCCCGGTTCGCTTCGGATATATATGCCGAATACCGATTATTAAAACCGATTATCTGGACCGATTCTGCTTCGGTTGACTGCAGCGACGAGAGAGACTGATCCAACTGATCCTCTCGAATGTCGATCAGCCAGATGAAGCACGAATTTGGGGTTGTTGTCTTGAGACCGATCTGCACCGAGTGGTTACAACGAGCGGCGTTTGATTACCTCTTCGGATGCCGTTAAACCGAATGGAGCACGATCGTGTCAATGTTGCACAAGGGGATTTCACCTCGAGCGGTTACGATCACAGGGAACAGAGTACGACCTGATGGCTTACTCCAAGCAAGAATGATCTAACGCAATGAGATGCAAACCTGGTTTTTCTTCTTCTTCTCTCTTTCTTCGAATGACGCAGGAAACCGAATGCAGAGACGACAGCCGACAGCGGATTGAGGACCGACTACTGTGCAGGCTCTGATACCAGATGTTGGAAGCGAGGTCGTCAGTGCGGAAGATCAAGAAGCACTCGATTCCTGTTTATTCCCTGCGTATGACTGTTTGTAGGTCGTTGCACAGAGAGAGAGAGAGAGAGAGAGAGAGACACAAAAAAGTCTTTCTATTGCATAAACAAGAATACAACAACCAACCTCACAAAGAGGTTACAAGGTCACTATATATAGTGACCGACTTAGGGCAACTACCCTTTATGCTAATTACATAAATGGCCAAAACGGGATAGTGTGAATACGTCCATTATACACATGTATTCGACACATCATGGAGATCTTCGGCGAATACATTCCAGCCTTCATGCAGGTTTTCCTGGATGACTTTGCAGTCTATAGCCGGGAAAAAGACCATTTGCAGCACCTACGGTTATGCCTTGAAAAGTGTAGGTTATACCGGCTAAGCTTAAACCCAGCAAAATGCATCTTTGGGGTTTCAAGTGGAATCTTACTGGGACACATTGTAAGTAAGGAGGGCATTGCGGTCGACCCGGACAAAGTAAACGCGATACTAGGGGCACCGGCGCCGAAAACGGCCAAAGCACTAAGCCGATTCTTAGGACAGATCCGGTGGCACAGCCGGATGCTCCGTCACTTGGCTGACTTGGCTACACCATTACACACCGCGGTACATCGGACACCGTTCCAATGGACGGATACGGAGGATAAGGCATACAATGCCCTGAAGGTACTTTTGTCGCAAGCACCCGTCGTGCAGCCTCCGGATTGGAGCAAGGAATTTCATGTGTTCGTGGACGCTTCCGACATCGCTATCGGCAGCGCCTTAATGCAACTTACGGAGCCTAAATGGTACCGGCCGGTATATTACGCCAGCCGGAAGCTGTCCCAAGCGGAGAAGAACTATTCGACTACGGAACGGGAGGCCCTGGGCATGATCTACAGTGTAACAAAGTTTCGTCATTACCTATTGGGAAGGAAGTTCTCCTTTCATGTGGATCACTCGGCGCTCCTGTACTTAGTGTCCAAGGCGTCCCTGACCGGTAAGTTGGCCCGTTGGACCTTGCTGTTGCAGGAGTTCGAATTCGAGATCTTCCACCGGCCCGGTATCCAGCATGCCGTAGCAGACTACCTGAGCCGGTTAGAGTCCGGAGAATCAGGCGACGGAGTATCGGATGAATTCCCGGACGCAGAGTTATTCCGTATCACCCCGGAAACGGCAGCGGACGACACGGTGGCATCAGAAGATAGGTGGCTGACAAACATGCACCAGTTCCTAAGCACGGGCCTGCCACCGGAGGAAATGAACCGGGACGAGAGGAAACGACTGGCGGTGCAGAGCCGCAATTTCTGTCTGTTACGGGACACTCTCTACCACAAGGGAGCACATGGAATATGGAGACGGGCAGTCCGTAGTGACGAGAAACAAGTAATCTTACGGGAAGCACACTGTGGGGTTGCCGGAGGACACTATGCCGGGGAAGCGACGGCAAGGAAAGTATGGCAGAGCGGCTTATGGTGGCCCACGACGTTAAAAGACGTCGTCAAGTATGCTAAGGAATGTGACCTATGCCAACGAATGGGCCAGCCTACGGAGCAAGCACGTATGCCACACCAACCGGTACTTCCACTAGAGCCATTCCAGAAGTGGGGGTTGGATTTTGTCGGACCGTTCAAGCCACCGGCAATGAGAACAGGTAATCGTTATGTCATCGTGGCAATAGATTATTGCACTAAATGGGTGGAGGCTAAGGCCTTGAGAGACAACACCGCGTCATCCACAGCAAAATTCCTGTACGAGAACATTTGGTGCCGATATGGATGTCCAATTGAATTAATCAGCGACCAAGGAGGGCACTTCCTCGGCCAGGTAGTTGAAAGCTTAACAACGTTCTATGCCGTGGTCCATAAACGGAGCACACCGTACTACCCACAAGCAAACAGGTTAGCAGAGTCAACCAACAAAACGCTCCAGAACATTCTCCGCAAAATCGTCAATGAAAACCGGACGGACTGGGATACAAAGCTCCATAGCGCGCTATGGGCGTACCGAACGTCATACAAAACAAGTATCCGGACAACGTCGTTCCGGTTAGCGTTCGGCTTAGAGGCGGTCATGCCGGTGGAATTTCAGGTACCAAGCTTACGGATCCAACTACGGGAACGGCTGAATGAAAAGGAGTCGGAGGAAATGCGGCTAGCAGCACTATGCGAACTGGAGGAGCAACGGCTGGCCAACATCCTACACATGGAACTGGAGCAACGACGACGGAAAGCGTTCGTTGACCGTCACCGGAAAGGTAATGAGAAGATGTTCGAAATCGGAAAGCCGGTGCTAGTATTCCAAACGAGGATGGGCAAGATGCCGGGTAAACTCCGGTTTAGATGGACAGGCCCGTATTGGCTGACACGGGAATACAACGGGTCCTATCAGTTAGGGACACTTGCCGGTGAAGTGCTAGGCAAATGGGTCAACGGATTTAGACTAAAGCCCTATAAAGGACCGATGCCAAGTAACCCGTTTATGGAGCCCACCGGCACTATACCGGGAACCTGTCCGGGAACGGTACGGATGGAAGAAAAAGACGACGGGGAACCCGTAGCAGAGGCGAAGGAAGACACGGCAACCCGTAAGGAAAACGGTAAGGGTCCGAAGGGACCTACGGATGTGTAAGATCACATACCGTCATTAAAAGAAAGAAAGAAAAAAAAAAACAAGAAATCATTAAAAATCGAGGTATGAACGGACGTGAAAGCAAGGAGCGAAAAGGTACGTAGTGGGCATTTAAGAGCCGCCACGTTACTTAATACTAAATTGGTACACGACGTGCGCATGCTCGGAAAAGGGCGCCAAGACACACAGAGAAAAAGCAGAACGCATGGAGACCTTTTCATTTCGCGAGCCAAGAAGCACAGAAGCACCAAGGCAGTGGAAGCTTAGCAAACGCGAACCTGCACTCAGAGAACCCCCACGTTCCACACTCTCTCTCTCTCTCACTCTCACTCTCATCACCACTCTACCTCGCCATCTTTCCTCGACCTCGAAGCAGACATGGACCCACAAACGCTGTCGGAAGCGGCCAGGAAATGGCTCAGGCAACACGGACTGGATGGGTTCCTGACCATCATGGAGGCACCACCGCACAGAGAAGCCGACCGGGTCATCAAGGAGCTCGACACAGAAGTCATCACCGAGGAAGCGATCCGTGCACTAACAGGCCTTCCGGAGGGAGGTATTTTTCAGATCGATAACCCAACCTCGGAGCAACTCATCCGATATTTCGGTGAGTACTCTCTAGCCGGCAAAGGCTATCGAACGCAGGGCGGCGAAGATCCGCTATTCAGGGAGATAGCTCGAGTGCTCCATGAGTACGGCCACGTGTACCCCCGACCCCCTGTCATGCCTAAAAATCGGGCAGGGATGATCATAGCCACCTATGAAGGGATCAAGGTGGACTGGCCGGTGTTGATTGCAGACGGTTTGTGCGCGGCAATCGACATGGTACGAGGAAAGGACGGCAAGGAGGGCCGGAAGCTGTGGCATGCCGTAGCTCAGTGGATAACATTGCTCGTGCCGCCGGTCGAGACCGTTCAGCCAAAGAAGCGGCCAAGATTATCGGAAGGAAGCACCTCGAAGCCCGCGTCCAAACGACAGCTGCTGCTGGCGTCGAAGGCGACGAAAGGGAAGAAACGGCTCCCAGAACCGGAGGAGGTGTCACCGGTCCTACCCGTTAAGATAACCATACGGCGACCGGGACAGAAGGAACCGGAACCCTTGACGGCACATGCCGTTACCCAGGAAGAGGAAACAGAGGAGCCAGTAGAGCACCTCCAACGACGGTCAAGAAGTAGGACCGCCGGGACAGCGGGGGAGCGTTCGGACCCGCAAAAGGAAGAAACACCCCCAACTCAACCTGAGCAAACCGCAAGGGAGGAACCGGAACCGGTGCGTATAGAACCGGCCTTGTCGACTTCTATACAAGAAGTCATTCCAACGGCTCCGGAGACGGCGAGAACCGGAACTCAACAGCCGGCGAGCCCAGCCAGCACACACAGCGGCCAAGGAGTAGAACCAGAACGGCAGATACAGGCACTCAGGCCAGACAATCCCACAGTGAACGAGCCGACCCGACTAGTACAGCAGCAAGGCACCAGTAGCATGTGGCTACGGTGGGTAGGCGAGCAGATCGCCGGAGCGGTTGAGTACATAGAGGCGGAGGAGAGAGCGCACCACGAACGGTTGCTCGTCACAACCGTAGATCTAGAGACGGCCCGGTCCAGAATCCGGAGCCTTGAACAAGACTTGGACAGGGTCACAAGGGAAATGGCTCAATTGGCTTTGACAACACAAGTCCAAGCACCGGTGACTCCGGGCAATGTACAGAATAAAGCGTCAGATCAACCTGTACATAGCAATCAGACCCCGGCAACGGAAACCGTTCCGGAGAGAAATGCGGCACAAGCCCAAGAGCTTGCGGACTTAAAGGATGAGCTAGCTGCCCAAGAAGCGCTGAGGAGCCGCGAAAGAGAGTTGAAGACGGCAGCGGAGGCAGAACTTAAAAAGACTGCTGAGAATCTACGCCGGGCCGAGGAGAGCTTACGAAAAGGCCACCAAGCGTACGACCGGCTCAAGGAGGAGAAGGAGAAAATGCTGCAAGAGAAGGACAGGCTCCGGAGAAACGCCGAAACAGAAGTAGAGCGCCTGAAAGAGGAACTCCGGCAGCTAAAGGACCGGGAGGACCGGAACCATCGCCAGATCAACGGCAAGCTCAAACAAAAAACAGAGGAATTTGAGCACTTGCACCGGGAGTATAAACGGTTGCAAACGGAGCACAAGGAACGGACGGATGAGCTCCGGCAAGCAGTTGATCGGACCGCAACGGCATACGCTAATGAACAAGCGGAAACCAGAAGATGGTTGGAAGAGGCGGAGAAGGTTCGGACAGAGCTCCTCAGGCAACAGCAGGCGGAAAAAGAAAGAGCGGCGGAGGTACTGCAGAGGCTGCAAACAACATATCAAGGGCAGCTGACGCGCTACAGAGAGCAGGCGGAGGATACGGCTAATCTCATCAAGCAGTTGAAGGAGGAACGACAAGTTGTGGAAAGTAGAGCGCAAATGGGAGCAAGTCGCATCCAGGATATCATGCGGGCCTGGTTGAACCAAACCAAGAGCTTGATTGACAATGGTTCCATCAAATGGTGGACCAAGTGGGCCACGAACGCGGCGGAACTCCAATTGCTCCGGGCCGACGTAGAGAACCGGCGGAAGGAGGGAGATGATTGCTATATGCTGACTTCCGAAGACTTCACCGTCATAAGAGATGAGTTGGCCGAAGACTTTCAAGCCTTGGCAGAGGACCAACTAGGGCAAGTCCGGCAACTTGTAGCTCAGCTGGACGACGACAGGCTGGAGGTCCGGCAACTTGTAGCTCAGCTGGACGACGACAGGCTGAAGATGATCCAGTTTGAAAGCTACGAGAGGTCCCGGATCCGGGAAGAGAAAGCACGAGAACCGGTTACGGTCAACCTCAGTGATGAGGAACCGTTACTGGAAGGAGACCGGACCGGAAGCAGTCAAACGGAGATGCCGGAGTCAGAGAAACAAACGGAGCAGCCGCCTATAGAGCAGCCGGAGCAGTCTCAGTCCCAACCGCAACCACAGCAGCAGCAGCAAGCACAGCCGCAACAACCACAACCGGAAGAACAATTGGAAACTCTGGAACAAAGTATTTTGGACAATTTGGGTGAACAATGAAGGGGCCGAGAAGGGTTCGACGTACAAGGTACTGTCCCACGGGCGTGCCATGTGTTACCGGCCGGCAAGGAGTCCAAAATACGGAGTGAAGGAATTAATTAAGTATGGTTGTAAATAAGCATAGTGTGGACGGACGGACTGGAAACGGTATGCCGTTCCAGATCCGGACGGATCCCGAATAGGTGCGATAGGCACCGTTTTGTACTACGGGCCGGAAACCTATTTAAAGGCCCGGACCCCATTGTAATCGCAGCGGATAATTAATAGAGCGTATGGTGTTTATACTTCTGTGTTGATTTCCGTTCTGTACTTACTGTTATATCTTACGCGTGTAATTAACAAAAGCGCTCTAATCGTGTAACCTACTTAAGTCGGTGTAATCGTTGAGTCATAATCCTATGCCGTAATCACCCTTTGGTGAAGTGTCTCCGTGACACCTTGTGTTAGGCCTTGTCCGGTCAGAGAATAACATCTGCACCATCCGGCTTGTTTCGGCCTCGGCCGAGTTTGTTTATCAGCACTGTTCTTCTCCCTTCCCATCCAGAGGGACCTGTCTCCCAACAAAGAGTTGGTCGGCTACACGGATGCCGACTGAGCCGGCGATGCATCAGATCGTCGATCGACTTCTGGATTTATGTTTTCTCTTGGGAGCGCAGCTGTTCCGTGGAGCAGCAAAAAGCAGCCAACAGTGGCTCTATCTAGCACTTAGGCTGAGTACCGGGATGCGACTGTGGCTACCTGCGAAGCCATTTGGCTTCGGCGACTGCTGTGAGACTTGCGGATCGAGGTACTGACCCCAATCCCGATTTATTGTGATAACATCAGCAGCATGCAGCTCGCCAAGAACCCTGTGTTCCATGCTCGCACGAAGCACATAGAAGTGCATTATCATTTTGTGCGTGAGCGGGTCCTGAGCGGTGAAGTTGAACTTCAGTATGTTCACACGGATCGGCAAGTTGCCGACATCTTCACCAAGCCACTCGGATCTGACAAGTTGCAGCACTTTACCGACATGCTTGGTGTTCAGCATCTTGACATGCCGCACTTGAGGGGGAGAAGCAAGGGCAAAGACATTACCGAAATGGGCAAAGGCAAAGAAACTGTTGAACCCGTCGGTAAGAGAAGAACCGGAAGAAGGGGAGACAAGAAGAAGAAAGAAGTCGAGCCGACGAAGGAAGTTGACACATCCGAACAAGTCGGAGCAAGCAGCTATGGTGGCAGAGTCAAGAAGGACCGAGCCAACCAGAAGGCAGAAGAAGTGTGCACTCAGGAAGAGAAGTGCATGTTGTGCGGAGGTCATCACGGCGGTAATGACCATGATGCGGAGTCGAATGAAGAATTCAATTTCGGTGAACCGGTTGAAGAAGCCGAGGGAAGCACGGAGAAGGCCAAGACCCGGACGTGGTCCGATGTGGTGAAAGGCCTGATGCCGGAAGTCGAATCGGAGGATACCGATTCGGACAAGAGATGGAACGAGTCGGAGACAGCCGATTCACATCAAGAGTTGGATCCGGATGAGTCGGATCAACCAAAGGCCAAGGAGACACGGATGCAGCGGAAGTCAATGTCATCGCGGAGGAATCGACGGATCGGCAAGCGCCGGAGTCATAGCAGTGAAGGAGCTGAGATGGGCCTGATGAGCAAACATGCCGACCGAGAAGGTCGAGGCGCGCAGAACCAGAGGGGTCGCGGCAAACGGGACCGGGCCAGACGAGGAGTGCGAGCAAGGCGGAGCGACGCCAGGAGAAGTCGGTTGAAAGAACCAGCCACCACAGAGAATGACACTACAACCCGACCTCGAGTTGAGCTTGAGGGGGAGTGTTGAGTGGCAAGCTCAACTGGAGCCGGATCAGCTGAAAAGCCTGAGCCAGTAAGTGAGACAGATCGGTATGCCGGTGAGCAACCGAGCCGCCAAGCTATAGAGTCGGTGAGCAGAGAGTCGTTAGCCGGATCCAACAGTAACCGGAAGCCTAGTAATAAGTTAGATTACTAGGTAGTTATAGTCTCAGAGTTAGTGTTAGATGCTCGTGTGAGCATTGAAGTACACAGTACTTCTGTCAGTCCGCGTAGGACTTGTATAAATAGTGCTACTGAGCACAGAGTATGTACAGAGTGTTTACTATTATTTTGAATATAACTTTTACGTTATGCTCTCTCTGTCTCTCCCGCGTACTCTCTGCATATTTTCTATTTTCTCTGCTTCTCTAACGCTTCCGCAAGCAATTGTTTACATATATCATCTGTTATCATCATCTCTCTCTCTCTCTCTCTCTCTCTCTCTCTCTCTCTCTCTCTTCTCTTCTCTTTCCTCCCTCTCGGGAGTCTTACGCAGTCCCGCCCTCTTAGTACTAATAGTACTTCCCTTCTCTAGTACTAATTCTCTCTCTATTTTAGTACTATTCCTGACACCCGGAATGTTGCTTAGAATATTGCTTTAGTCTCTGCTTCTAGTGGTGCCCGACTTAGCTGGTTGTGCATCCGCTGGAACTGGATTACGAATTGTTGAATGGTTTCCGTAGGTTCCTGTGGTATGGTGTAGAATAGGCCGACCATCTCTCGTTGATCCACCTCCTTGTAGAAGAATTGTAAAAATCTGGTTTTCAAGTCCTCAAACATAGTGATGGTGCTGGGAAGGTGTGTCAAGCGCCATCGCGCAGCTAGTCCTTCCAAATTCATGCCGAACTCTGCAATCTTCGATCATTCTGCTTCGGCGGCGTTTAAGCGTTGCGACACATGGTTTGCTTCCCATGTTTGTAGAAATGCATACACATGGGCTTCCGCATCCGGATCATCCTGGTACTTGGGATATTGGAATGGCATATCGTCGTCCGGTGTCGGAACTTGAGTTGGTGGTGACGGAGGTCTCTCATCCTCTTCTGTTGGGGGCGGTATCAGAGGTTTTTCCTCCTCTTTTCTCGGAGGCGGTGTCAGAGGTCTTTCCTCCTCTTTTTTCGGAGGCGGTGTCGGAGGTCTTTCCTCCTCTTTTTTCGGCGTCAAAGGTCTTCCCTCCTCCTTCGGAGGCTCGCGTGGCGGTATCAGAGGTTGATCCGCCTTGTGCCTTCCTGAAGCTTCCAGTTCTGTTATCGCCGATTCCGGTGTCAGTATATTATCTGATTCCTCGTCCTTCGGTCCATCTAGGGTGTCGTGACTGCTGCGGTAATTCGAATGTGAGTTGTACTCGCAGTCCGAATACGATTCAAAAGCCGAAAATGGTTCCGAATCGCCTCCAGGATGGATTCCGCTTCCTTCAGACTACTTAAACTGCTTCCTTCATCTGGATGGGAATTTTGCTGCAAACGGAGTGACTTCGCAGCCACTCACTGGATCACCTTTGAAAAGGATCGATCTACGCAGATTTCTTCTACCATCTGGTGGTACGCTTCGCGCTTCCGCAGTCTTTCGGCGAGTCGTCTCACTCGCTCCGTTACTAGGTCGTTTGTTGGTCTCGTCATCCATGCCCCCCCGCTATTCACTGCACTTGAGCAGGAATCGTGGTCGCCAAAAACTGTGTTACTCCTTGGGGTAGGACTAGCCCTAACACAAGGTGTCCCTCTAGGACACTTCACCAAAGGGGTGGTGCAAGTGGGGTAGGCATAGACCGTTGTCGTGATGTTCTGTGTCCAATGGGAGAAATTGTGAAATAGTGTGGCTCCACACACATTATACACATGATTATAAATATGAAAATTAGCGTAGGGTCTAATGACATTCAATTGCATATAGAAGGGTGCAAGCAAGATTTGAACCTTGCACTTCTAAGATAGGAAGCAATTATCTTACCACTAAAGCTACTACTAAGTGCTTTATATTTATATATTTCCTTCTCATATTTAGTATTCCATAGGAAACAAACATACAAAACCGTGTACACCAAACCATGGTTTTAGCCTATGGTTTTGTGCATGCCACAAGGAAAACCATGTGCCTGAAAACCATGGGTTCAAGCCCATGGTTTTGTGCATGTTAGAAGGATAGATAAACCTATAAAAACCCTCGTAAGGTTTGTGTAATGGGGGGGGAGCAATCAATGGATGAATCAAACAATCTATGAATCAATATATGTATCAAATTGAAAATTAATAATAAGAAAACTTAGTTATCTTATTGGTGATGTCTATCTATCTATCTATCTTAAAAACCTCCTCAATTTATTATTATTTTTTCTCTCTCTCTCACTCTAACGACATTAGTGCATCACTTCAGCCGCCCATCATCAATCCTCCATAACCACTAGCGGATAGAGGCTCGGTGCTTGTCCGCGCTTGTGACGCGCACATCCCGACGTTTGGCACGTGTGTCACGCGCCACGCGACACGCGACACGCGACATCGATCGTGATACAAACGTATTCCTAACCGGCTACTAACCGGCGTGGTTAATGATAGTAATACACACGTAAGATAGATTCTATTAAGCACAGAACGGCAATTAACTAAAGCTTCAAAGATTAAACAATATGTAGAACAACATCACTTTCATTAATTAACCGCTATCTGATCATCGGCTCTGGGTTACGAACCGGTGCCAACCGGCAACCGGCCACAAACCAGTTCGGATCCGGATCGGCATACTGATTCAAGGTCCGTCCGTTCACTTCTCAAAATATAATAATTATAGATAACAACTCCTGGTTCTAAAATAATTATCCCTTTCCCATTCTGGACTTTATCCGGCTTTTAAGTCTTTGCCGGTCAACATGTGTTATGCCTAATCCCGAGTTAGGAAAGAATCAGTTGATCCCTGTAGCAGTATTTTGCACAGTTTGTATCAAAGAGAAGAAGACGAAGAAGTTCGACAATGAACCTGATACGGAGGTCCTCATGGAACTCCGGAGAGTGCAAGACACGTTCGACCGAGAAATGGAAATCTTCAGCCTTTGAGGAAATCAATGTCGGGACATTAGATATGTTCTGCTCCCTCTTGATAGCGAAGGACTTGCCGCCATAAAAAAAGACGGCCATCATAAATATAAAGGCCATCATCAAACTTTTACACGAATATAAAGATGCATTCACATGGTCTCATGAGGAGATGAAGGGGTTGGACCCAAAGGCGTTACCAAACGAACCCGAATTACATGGCTCGCATAAAAGAAGAAATCGATAAGCTCTTGAAAGTTAGGTTCATTAGACCAGTCAAGCATGCAACGTGGCTAAGTCTAATTGAAGTCGTCCCAAAGAAAAACGAGAAAATTCACATTTGCGTTGACTATCGGAAATTCAACACGATAACAATTACAGATGATTTTCCCCTTCCTTTCACAGATGGCGTACTCAACGTCGTAACCGGGCATGAAATGTATAGTTTTTTAGATGGCCTCAGCGGCTATAATCAGATCCGTATGCATCCTAACGATCAGGAAAAGACCGCTTTCATGATGGATTAGGGTGTATTCGTAGCCGTGGTAATGATGTTCGGGCTTAAAATGGCGCCTGTGACATTTCAGCGCATCATCACGGAAATCTTCAACGAATACATACCCGCTTTTAGGCAAGTCTTCATCGACGACTACGCAGTTTACGGCACAAGGAACGAGCATTTATGGCACCTCCGGTTTTGCTTAGAACGATGCCGCTTAGCACGGCTCAGCCACATTGGAAGCTAGGACGACATTGCGGTTGATCCAAGGAAGATTAAGGCCATAATCAAGGCTCCAACCCCGAAGAATGCGAAGGCCTTAAGTCGTTTTCTAGGATAGATCCGTTGGCACAATCAGATGTTACGCTATCTAGCAGACTTTGCGACACCCTTGCATGTTGTAGTGCATCGAACACCGTTCAGTTGGTCAAAGACGGACGACAAGGCATACATGGCTTTGCAGGTCATGCTCACTCAGGCATCGATGGTACAACCACCGGATTGGACGCGATCGTTCCACGTGTTCGTGGATGTGGCGGACATAGCCATCAACAACGCACTAATGTAGCTGACCAAACTGAATTGGTATCGGCCAATCTATTACTCCATCCGAAAACTTTTGGTTGCCAAATGTGACTAATCCACGACCGAGCGGGAAGCCCTAGGTATGATATATAGCATCAATCGAATTCGTCTTTCACGTGGATCATGTGGCCCTTCCCTATCTGGTGTCGAAGCAGCCACTTACAGGGAAGTTGGTGCGTTGGATGTTGCTATTACAAGAATTCGAATTCGAGATCCGGTGTTGACTAGGTGCTCAACAAAAATCTGTGCACTTCTCAAGTTGCACATTCTTCACCTCCGGAATGAGCTTATCATCGACAAGTCTTCGCATCCCCTTCGGGCTCATGTGACATATTAGAGATCTCGGTACTAAAGTAAGCTTAAGATAAGGATAAACTAATGATAGATAGAAAGGAGAAAGAGAAAGAAGGGTGCCGATCCACCCGACCACCCCCGAGCGAAGGGATCGAGATGGACTCAAGCCTCGATCGGCGTCCCATACCACCGTCGTGGCGTCGAATCGTACCTGGTGCTGGTGCGCTCACTACAAGAGTTGACCCACCACAAGAGCAGAGTCTCGATGTAGTCAAAAGATGATCCAATGAGGGTAGCTAGGCCTCTTATTTATTGCGATACCTAAGGCCCCCAGGCAAGTTCACACTTGACCTAATGGGTTGTCTCAATCCCGAGGATTAAAAGTAATCCTCCCCTTCTTTACACTCTCGTTTAACCCTCACACTTATCCACATGTATAGAATACTACGGTAAATTCTCACCACGGGATATTAAATGGTCATGCCCATAACATACTCCCCTTCTTTAAAACATTGCACTCTTGCAATGGAAAGTTAGGGAAGTTTGTTCTTAGAGTATTCTCGCATTCCCATGTGGCATCTTTGATAGATTTGTCCATCCATTTAATTTTAAATTCTCGAATTTCTTTAGTACGTAAATTTTTTGTTTTAACATCGAGAATTCTTTCTGGTACATGTGGTTTCGAAGATAAATCTTCAAAAGTAACTAGAGTTTCAGTTGTAACTGTGTTGTCGCCAGAACCTAGAAGTTCTTTTAGACGACTCACATGGAAGACTGGATGAATTCCAACACCATCGGGAAGAGCGAGACGATAGGCTGATGACCCAATGCGTTTGAGGACTATAAAAGGTCCACAAAACCGTGGGGCTAACTTAGCGCACTTACCCATAGACAATGTCTTAGAATTGTGAGGTACACGTAAAAATACCTTTTGTCCAGGGTTGAATACCCGACGTTGCCTATGATGGTCGGCATAAAAACGCGCTCTATCTTGAGCTGTTTTTATATTATCTCGTGCAATATGCAACATATCTTGCATATCCCGAAGAAAGTTTTGCGTACTTCGCAACTCATCATGATGTATATTAACATCAATCGGGGCTCATGGCTGAAAACCATACATCAACATAAAAGGACTATATCTCGTCGACGTATGCTTAGAGTTGTTATAAGCAAACTCCAAAATTGGGAGATAACATTCCCATTTTGTTGGTTTTGCACCAACGTATGCTCGAAGCATGTCGTCCATAATTTGATTTACTCGTTCTGTCTGTCCATCGGATTGAGGATGATCCGTGGAGCTCATGCTCAACGTAGTTTCTAACTTCTTAAAGACTTGCGTCCAGAAGTCACTAGTAAACTTTGGATCTCGATCACTCACGATATCCATCAGTAACCCATAAAAACGAAATAATTCGTCAACAAATTGGTAAGCCAATTTAGGAGCTATTACCGTGGTTTTAGTAGTAATAAATTTGGCCATTTTAGTTAGTCGATCAACAACAACCCAGATGACATCATGACCTTTTTGGGTGCAAGGAAGGCTAACAATAAATTCCATGGATATACTTTCCCACTTATTATTGGGAATGTCCAAGGGATGTAAAAGTTCTGCGGCTTTAAGTCGCTCGGCTTTGTTAACCTGACACTGGTGACATTTAGTCACATAGCTATGTATGTCAGGATGCATCTTAGGCCAATAAAATTGAGTGGAGATGAGAACAAGTGTACGATGTATTCCAGGGTGCCCTGCTGAGGGTGCATCATGGCATTCAAAAAGAATCCTCTTTTTGACCTCGGGTAAATCTGGAACACAAACCTTCCCATTACGGTAGAGCAAACCGTTAGCAATGTGGAAGTATTCCTTCGAGGATGTGGTGGTGTCTATTCCAAACTCAACTCTTGCCTAGTATTTTGCAAAATAACTGTCATCAGGATACTTTCCTCGAAGGTGATCATAAAGATCTGATGATATTTCAGTGAAGCTAAGCGTGTTAACTTCACGGATGCGACTTAGTGCATCAGCAACAGTGTTCATGGAACCTTTACGATATCGTATGGAAAAATCAAAGTCTTGGATGAGACTAGCCCATCGTGCCTTACGACCTTTCAGGTCTTGTTGGTCACAAAAATATTTCAAGGACTCATGGTCCGTAGTTACCACAAAGCGATTTCCATAAAGATAATGGCGCCATGTTTTGAGCGCATGTATAACTGCAAATAATTCCTTTTCTTGAACGGTATACCAACATTGAGCAGAATCAAGTTTCTTACTCTCGAATGCTATTGGTTTACCATCTTGATACAAGACAGCACCTATAGCATAATCGCTTGCATCGGTTTCAACCTCAAAAGGTTTTGAAGGATCAGGTAAAAGAAGTGAAGGAGCCTTGCAAACCAAGTCCTTGAGTTCCTTAAAGGCGAGGTCTAGTGTAGCATTCCACACAATAGGTTTTGTAGACTTACGTGTTTGACCTTTTAAAAGATCAGTAAACAGCGTCGTCAATTGGGAGTAATTACGAAGAGATTTTCGCAAAAACCCGACAAAACCAAGGAATGATCGAACTTCTCGAATATTCTGAAGAGTGGGCCAAAGCTTGATTTTCTCAATGCGAGAAGGATCAATTTCAACTCCTCGTTCGGTTATGAGATGTCCTAGATAAGTAATTGATTTCTTGAAGAACTCACATTTTGAGATCTTCGCATAAAACTGTTTGTCACGCAATGTTTGTAAAACAAAGCAGACATGTCTAGCATGTTCTTTTAATGTACGGCTATAAACTAAAATATCATCCAAGAAAATAACGACAAATTTTCCAAGTTGTTCTCGGAAAATGTCATTCATTTCTTGTTGAAAAGTAGCCGAAGCATTGGTCAAACCAAAAGGCATAACCAAAAACTCGTAATGGCCATAGCGCGTACGAAATGTCATTTTAGGAACATCGTCCTCACTTATTCGTATTTGATGGTAGCCAGTACAGAGATCAAGTTTCGTAAAATACCGAGCTCCCTAGAGATGGTCAATTAGATCGTCAGCCCGGGGCAATGTGTACGAATTCTTGATCGTCACTTTATTCAAGCGTCGGTAATTAATACACATACACCATGTGCCCTCTTTCTTTTTTACCAAGAGAACTGGTGCACCCCATGGAGATTTACTATAACGTATATAACCCATTCGTAAATAGTCCTTGAGTTGCTTAGATACCTCATCTTCTTCGGATCGACTTAAGCGATACGGAGGTATACTTATTGGTGCAACACCAGGTACAATATCTATACGATGGTCTATATTATGAGGTAACCCATCAGGTAGTTCACTTGGGAAAACATCATGAAAATCATTTAAGATTTCATCAAGTTGTTGTTGTTCAAAATATGTTAATTGAACCGAGACATTATCGATGTTGTAAACGTGAATGTCCGGATCAAGTACACAATAAAATAGAGTAGAACAAGACAACTTGGATATTGATGGACAGGAGGAAACAATCGAGAGGGATTGTTTTTTTACACATTGAATCAAATGAGTTCAATCGTTCAGTACAAATGTAATTGAATGATGAACCCAATCAATAGATAAAGAAGAGCTTTTATTATAAAACCAGGGATAACCCAGTATTACATCGGTGGTACAAAGATTCATTACATGGAAGTCTACTTCCTTTATATAAGTATCAATAGAAATTCCTAATGAATGAATCGCCCCGTTGATGTATTGTACTCTTCCATCAGCCAAGTGCACCATGTAGGTGTGATCACTTACGGTGGGTTGGATTCCCCATATCTGAACCAAACGATCATTCACAAAATTGTGCGAGCTTCCCGAATCAAATAAAAATTGTACGAGAGATCCATTGATATACCCGTTTGCTCGTAGTAAATCATTGGGACCCAATACATAGTGAGGGAAAGAACATTGACAATTACTTAAATGATGTGTATAGACCTGAAGGACATTAGGAATCTGACCTTTATGGTCTGCAGCTTTAGTTTTGTTGTCGTACTCTTTCCGTTGGAGCTTTCGACATTGATCTTTTGTATGACCCTTCTTTTTGCAGAATACGCAAAAAGGATGTTGTCGCTTACAATCGCGATCCATGAATTCGTTGGGTGTCTTACGTTTCCCAACGAATTGCAACTGCTTAGTCCCGGGCACTTCGTTGGGTTTGTTGTGGTCCTTCTTCGAAGTGCGTTGATAGCGAAGAACTATTTCAACGGCCTCTTCGAAGGATTTTGGATCCTTATCGTGCACTATCCAGTGATAGTCCGAATTGGGGATGCCATTGACAAAACAAGCTATTAACCAGTTGTCCACTTCTAGACCCGATTTTTGAATTTGGGTTCTAACATGGTGGACATAGTCTTCTAGCAAGGAAAACATCCTGCTAGAGAGGTTCATTAAAGCTTGTGCTGACTCAGTTCGAGAGGGAGGTTGCAGAAATTGGCCCTTAAAAACCGTGACAAAATCTGTCCAGGTATCAGGCAATTTCCCCATAGTACGGAGCCCACGCCACCAGGCGGCGGCCTTACCCCCAAGTTCTTGGCTGACATATGCAATCTTCGTACTATCTGGCATGGGATAGAGCTCAAAATGAGACTCCCATCGGCCCAACCACGTGTAGATTGCTTCTTCGGTTCTTTCCTTTTTGTCTCCCGTAAATGGCTTAACGACAAATGATGGTTCACCCTGTCGTTCATGAGGTCTATTAGTCTCACGTTGTAGACTAATGACACGTGCCTCGAGAGCACTTTGAGATTGCCGAAGTTCGGTCATCTGTTGAGCGGTGAAACTAAGGTATTGGGTTATTTGTGGCAAATACATCTTAGTGGACATTTGTCCAGGAGGATTCCCTTGAGTTCCTTCCGCTTGAGCGGATGACATCGGGTCGTTAATTTGAGCCATTAAAGATTATTTCTGGAAAAGAAATAGGATAAGGTCAGAGAGATAGTCATAACATCATGTCGTGATGTAAACATATCATGGACAAACATTAATCAATATCATGATCTCACATCAATACCCCTCTAGATGTATGAGATGAGGTTCAAGATCAGGTTATTATGGTAACACAAAGGTGTTTTAAAAACCATGGGGGTGACAGTTTAATGTCTTTCCCTGATCTCTATATCGATTTTTTCATGGCGGCTCCCCAAGGCTCAACCATGTATGTTCGCGTCATGAGTAGTTTACACACGAAAAAAATATTAACAATAAACTATGTTTCTTTGCCCACATATGTGGTTTCGGCTCTTTAAGTCCTATTACGAGGACCCCGAAGTGCACTTAGACCTCAAGTCTAAACATGTGTTATAGTCATATGTATCAACGATGTTGTATGGTCTTGGTCATATTTGAACTCGAGACCTCAAGAACAAATGCATTAAACACTTGAGCCAACCAAGTAGGTTGCTCTTCTTGAATGTTTAATGTTTCATGCGTATAAGAGATATGCGAGGCATTTGATCATATATGTTTTTTTTAAAAGAACATATATGTCAAGGGTCCTTATTTTGCCCTCATTTACCAAAACTATGTTGGTACGTTACCTAACCTCAAGTCTCGTAATTACGATGGCATACGCCAAAGTGCAACCTAATGGTCAAGCCAAATGAGCCCTCGTTTCGTAGTAGGTTCGCGTGGTCCATCACATGGTCACGTCATTACGAATGCCTCTCATAAGAACGAGCTCATGGTGGCATCGTATCCATGTAACAAGGGAGGGATGTTGGATACGTGTGTCATTGGAGCGACCTCACTTGAAGTGGGTCAAGCCCTACGTACTCAACATCATTATGGCTATAGGCGTTTCTTTACATAATGAAATCGAGGTCATCAACGGGGTTGTCAACAATCAAAAATTGTTGAAAAAGGGATGGTGACAACGCCATTCTCACAAAAATGTGAGGACAACTTTCGATATAATCACGTAATAACGAATATACACATATGTTTACTTATCACATATATACGATCAAATACGTATATACGTGACCACATATGGCTATATTAAACATATCGTTATATTAAATAGCCACAAATGATGTGATCGAGATACGTAATCGAGGTATATACGTCTACGCACACGAAACATCCACAAATAAGAGATCATCGTAATACGCAATTGAGGTATTGACCTCTTACGCATACGAGACCAAACGCATATCCTTTACAACAAATCAAGGTATTAAACTCATATGCAAACGTAACATATGTTCGTGAACGTAATACGTAATTGAGGTATTAACCTCGTACGCATACGACACTCATCACATATTATTTATATGTTAAACGAGGTATTGACCTCGTGCACCTATGTAAACGTTTTAGATAATCAATTAAAGACCACTACAACATCATTGACTTAATAATAAAAAAAGACATATAAACTAAACACATGATTAGATGGGAGAAGAGAGAATAGAAAAAAAAAATTACGGAAAGAGTTACCGAAGTTCTTTGTTGATCATTGTCTGGATCAAGGCCGACCGCACATCGATCGATCACCATCAATCAAAAGACAAAAGACAAACAAAGAAACATTATTAGTACATAGCTCTGATACCAAATATTAGAGATCTCGGTACTAAAGTAAGCTTAAGATAAGGATAAACTAATGATAGATAGAAAGGAGAAAGAGAAAGAAGGGTGCCGATCCACCCGACCACCCCCGAGCGAAGGGATCGAGACGGACTCGAGCCTCGATCGTCGTCCCATACCACCGCCATGGCGTCGAATCGTACCTGGTGCTGGTGCGCTCGCTACAAGAGTTGACCCACCACAAGAGCAGAGTCTCGATGTAGTCAAAATATGATCCAATGAGGGTAGCTAGGCCTCTTATTTATAGCGATACCCAAGGCCCCCAGGCAAGTTCACACTTGACCTAATGGGTTGTCTCAATCCCGAGGATTAAAAGTAATCCTCCCCTTCTTTACACTCTCGTTTAACCCTCACACTTATCCACGTGTATAGAATACTACGGTAAATTCTCACCACGGGATATTAAATGGTCATGCCCATAACATGACACAACCTCCTGTGCCACAGCTCACCAACTGTGTCGACTACCACATTCACTTCCCCTTGGCATAATCGAGCATGCATCAAGTTTAATGTGTTGGTTTTCTGGGCTTGGGCTACGTTTAGACTTCCCTTGCAGAACTTCATGACTCCATTCCGGATGCTACTCGTGTAGCCTTCATCATCCAACTGATCGGCTGATATTAGATTTAATCTGACTTCCGAAATGTGTCGAACATCTCTCAATACAAGATTGCACCCGGTTGAGGTTACCAAACACACATCTCCTATGTTGACAATTCAGCATGCTCCTTCATTTCCCAACTTTACAGATCCGAGATCTCCGACTTTGTAAGATGAAAAACATTTCTTGTCCGGGGTTAGGTGGAATGACGCACCCAAATCGACCACCTGTCATGAACAGTACTGAGACAGAGAAGGAATTAGTACTAAACGAAGGATTAGTACTACGAGAGGTGTGAACTTCTTCGAGAGAAGGGAGAAGTGAGTGAGACAGAGAGACAGAGAGAGAGAGAGAGAGAGAGAGAGAGAGAGAGAGAGAGTGATGATAAGAAAGATATTTATTATATGAAGAGAATATACAACGGCGGCTAAAAGGCTTAAGACTGGCGTTGAGCCAATTTGGTTCAACATAATGCCTAGTGCCCTCTTTTATAGTGTTTTCAGGAGTAATCTTGAAGCTTCTAGAATGTTCCAGAGAAATCTGGAATATACACTAATTTCCTATAATAAAATGTACATGAAAATAATATCCTACATATTACAATAGATGGTCTAATGGTCAAGAGCTCGACCCATATAACCTAAGGTCATGGGTTCGAGTCTTGCCATATCATGACACTATCCCCCCTTTAAAACGACAAGTGTCACGAGTCGTCTTGGATTGAGGACCCGGCGATGGAAGTCTTCAAGAAGAGCACGAGCATTGGTTACATTCTCGATCGGTTCCCAAGTACGTTCGCTGGGACTATAGCCTAGCCAATCGACTAGATAGTAGAGCTTGTTGCGAACAATCTTGGAATCAAGGATGGCGGCAACCTCGTACTCCAGCCCATCTTCAAGCTCGATCGGGGGTGGAGGTTGGATAAGACGTTCTGGGATGGTGCTCTCGTGGTAGGGTTCGAAGAGAGAACTATGAAACACCGGATGTACCCGAAGTTGAGGAGGTAGATCGAGACGAAAAGCAACATCATTAATCTTTCCAATAATACGGAAAGGACCTAATCGCCGATAATCCAACTTCTCACATGGGCGAGTAGTCTTGATGTGTCATCGTAGCAGCCACACCCGATCTCCAATATTAAAACTAGATGGAAGTCGATGACGATCCGCGTAGACCTTGTGTGTTTGTTGAGCTTGCTAGAGATGAGTAGATAAATCCGCTTGTATCTTGCGTAACCGCTCCAAACGATCCTCCGCGCACGGATTTGTGGACACCTCTGGGGTTTCAAGTACACTCCACCGGGGGTGACATCCTGTATAAGCATAAAATGGCGTAACTTTAGTGGATGCGTGGATAGAGTTGTTATAGGCAAATTCGGCGAAGTGGAGAATATCTGCCCAGTCGTCCTGATGATAGCTGAGAAAGCACCGCAGATACTGCTCCAACGTTTGATTTGTTCGTTCAGCTTGGCCGTCAGTTTGTGGGTGGTAGCCAGAAGAGAGGTTACAAGTGACCTTGAGCATGTTAAAAAAGTGCTTCCAGAATTTTGACACGAACTGGGGTCCACGGTCGCTGATGATACTATCGGGGAGTCCATGATGCCGACATACTTCACGCATGACAATTTCGGCAGTGTCTTCACTGGAGATCTCCTTAGTACATGGCAAGAAATGAGCCATCTTCGTATATCGATTGACCACCATTAGAATCGCATTGAACCCCTTAGAGACTGGAAGATCTGTGATGAAGTCTAGAGCAATGGATTGCCACGGCTTGCTTGGAATTGGTAATGGTTCTAATAAACCATATGGATGATGCCTTGGCATTTTCGCTCTGCAACATGTATCACAAGTCCGAACAAAATCCTCGACAAATTGTCGCATACAGGGCCACCAGAATGATCGTTGTACTAAATGTAATGTTTTAGTACTACCAAAATGCCCAGTTGTATATGTGTCATGACAGTTTTGTACTACTCGAAGGCGGCAAGAACCATTAGGAACATACAAAAGTTCTTTAAAGAAGAGTAATCCATCATGGTATTTGAATTGCCGATAGTCCGTACCTGGTGGTTGCGACTGTGAACACGACGCTCGAGAGGGATCAATTTGTGCTAGTATAGCTCGAGCGAACGCATCTGTCTTCAAGTTTTCACGTATGGTATCGATAACGCGGGAATCCATAGGCATGTCAAAGATTTGTGTTGCTTGTAGTCGTGCCGGTCCCAAGATGACTTGTTTTTTGTTATCGAAAGCTGGCTCGCCGGGACGGGGTGCTAGATACGAACGCCGTGATAATGCATCTGCCTTCCCTTGGTGCCTCCCCGGACGATATGTAATTTTGAAGTCGAAACGCGTGAGGAAATGGGCCCACCGAGCTTGACGTCGATTCAGCACACGAGCATCCTGAAAGTAGGCAAGATTCTTGTGGTCACTAAATACGGTGACTGGATGAGAGGATCCCTCTAGAAAATGCCTCCATTGCATAAAAGAATCCACTATTGCCAATAGCTCCTTATCATGAATTTCGTAGTTGATTTCGGCGGCATCAAACTTGCGTGAGTGAAAAGCCACAGGATGTAGCTTTTCATCATTCCCCTGTTGTGACAGAATGCTCCCCAATGCAAAATCCGATGCGTCAGCTTCAATAATGAATGGTTTCTCCGGATCGACATGAGCTAGAATTGGAGCCGATGTAAATGCTTTTTTAAGACTCTCGAAAGCCATGTCCGTTTCTTCAGACCAGATGAACGGTTGCCCCTTCCTGGTAAGTTGTGTGAGAGGTAGAACGATCTTTGAGTAATCTTGTATGAACTTCCGGTAAAAATTGGCAAAACCTAAGAAGCATTGCACATCCCGTACCGAACGCGGAGTCTGCCATTCTACCACCGTTTTGACCTTAGCTGGGTCCATGGAGATGCCTTCTGATGAAATGATGTAGCTGAGAAATTCCACTTGGTTGCACCCGAAACTACATTTTTCTAGCTTTGCATACAGACCATGTTCTCGAAGTTGTTTTAGTACTAATAGTACATGAGAATCATGTTCTTCTTGGGTCTTTGAATAAACCAGTAGATCATCCAAATAGATGATCAAACAATCATCCAATAGATCTCGGAATATATCATTAGCCATGTGCTGGAAGACTGTCGGCGCATTAGTGAGGCCGAACGGCATGACAGTATACTCGAAGTGCCCATATCTGGTGCGAAACGCGGTCTTCCATTCGTCTCCTGGTTGGATCCGTACGAGGTTATATGCTCCCCGTAAGTCGATCTTCGTGAAGAACCTGGCACCATTGATCCGTTCTAAAAGACTTGAGATAAGGGGAAGAGCATACCTATTCCTGATTGTAACCTTATTCAAGCCACGGTAATCTACAACGAGACGAAGCGATCCATCTTTTTTCTTGACGAAGAAAATGGGCGCACCGGCTGGAGATTTCGAATGCCGAATGAAACCATTTTCCAAATTCTCCTCTATATAGGCCCGAAGGACTTCCAGCTCGGTTGGTGACAAATTGTAGATCGGTCCCCATGGCGGCTCTTTTCCCGGTTGTAAATCGATGGGGCAATCGTACGGTCGATGACGAGGAAGTGTGTTGGCTTGTACTTTATCGAACACATCGGTGTAATGACGATACTTCTCAGGAAGTTGAACGGTGGATTCTTCTTTAGTGGTGTTGGAGGGGTTTACTGATATTGCAAAGAGGAACATTTCCTCCTTGTGCCCTTCTTTACGCAACTGGCGTAGCGAAATGGTTGCCATCTTCTGAGTTGACCCTTGGGTTTGTCGACACCGGATTTCTCTTGTTCTCCAATCTATGTCAGGGTTATGTAACTCGAACCACGGTAGTCCTAAAACTATAGGATGTTCTGGGATACTAATAATATTAAATGATACTACACATGCTAAGTTATCTAGGACAATATTAATGGGCTCTGACTCTTCTAGGATATTTCCGGAAGCAATGGGACGTCCATCAATGACTACTACAGAGGCTGGACACTGGAGTTTTCTTAGGGATATCTTATGAGCTTGAGCAAATTTCTTATCCATAAAGCAAGAATTAGCTCCGGAATCTAGGAGTGCTAGGACATGTACTGGAGGGGTACTTTTAGTACTAACTATTACTTGGGCTACGAACACATCACTAACTTGCTTAGAGGGAATGGAACCACTAATGGGTTGCACAGATCTAGGGCTGTCCAACCAAACGGCTCCTATTTTGGCTGGACTTAGTCGTTTAACTCTTCTTCTAACTAACTAAGGACATCAAATTTGTTTGCTAGATCTGGGATATTAGTACTATTAGGACTATCAGATATCCCTACTGAAATAGGCTCGGATTTAGTACAATTAGAACTAGCGACTATTTGGTTTACCTGTCTTCTTGGCCTATGGGGGCAATTTATTGCGATATGTCCTGGTCCACCGCAGTAAAGACATAGTCGATTTGTACGACGTCGCTGCTTTTCTTCTTCGGATAATGGCCCTCGACGACGTGTAGTGTCAATTTGCATCGGAGTCAGAGTATTCGCTGGAGGTGCATTATATGACTCCCTCGGAAAAGGTCTTGCTACCACTGAGGCATAGGTGGGCTCTGATCTTGCCCTTGGCATCTGTAGCTGTCGTTCCGAATGTCGTTCAAAGAGGCGGTTGTCACATCTCACCGCGCGATTGATTGCTTCTGTTAAGGACTTTGGCTCTTCGGGGAAGGTCAAGAGTAAATCCTTGACGTCGTTGCGTAAACCATAACGGAATTGCTCCATCAACGCTTGATCATCCCAAGGGATATCGGTGGCGAGTAGGCGAAAATCTGCAGCGTATGCGGAGGTTGGACGGTCACCTTGGCATAATCGCCGGATTTTGTTGATTGCGGTCCTGATGCTGTCAGTATCTCCGAAACATGCTTTAAACTCACCTAGAAACTCTTCAAAATTGTTGAGTAACGGAGATTCCTTTTCTAATAGTAGAGCGAACCATGACAATGCTGAGCCACTTAACAAAGTGCCTACTAAACCCACTCGTGATGCATCGGTGGGATATCGGGAAGGATGCATTTGAATAACTAATCGTACCTGGTTAAGGAACCCTCTAAACTGTGATCGCGTTCCATCGAACTTCGTGGGAAGGCCAATCTTAGGTTCTTTATGAATCCCTTGTGTTCCGGGCCCGTGTTGTTGCATCGCTACGATGGTGGCTTCGAGTTGTTGCATGCGTAACGCAAGTTTCCCATGCTGTTGTTGCGTTTGCTGCTTTTCTAAGGAGATTTGCTGAAGATCCCCCAGCAACCGTTGGTTTTCTTGTTCCAAAGCATGGAACTTCTCCTTCAAGCATTGAAATTCCGAGAAAACAGATTGATATTCTTCAGCACTAACAGTGGCCATGGGATGAAAGAAAAGAGGAATAAAAGATTAGTAGGAAATGAGAGAGACAGAAGGTAGGAAAATTGGTTCAAACTGTCATGAACAGTACTGAGACAGAGAAGGAATTAGTACTAAACGAAGGATTAGTACTACGAGAGGTGTGAACTTCTTCGAGAGAAGGGAGAAGTGAGTGAGACAGAGAGAAAGAGAGAGAGAGAGAGAGAGAGAGAGAGAGAGAGAGAGAGAGTGAGTGAGTGATGATAAGAAAGATATTTATTATATGAAGAGAATATACAACGGCGGCTAAAAGGCTTAAGACTGGCGTTGAACCAATTTGGTTCAACATAATGCCTAGTGCCCTCTTTTATAGTGTTTTCAGGTGTAATCCTGAAGCTTCTAGAATGTTCCAGAGAAATCTGGAATATACACTAATTTCCTATAATAAAATGTACAATAAAGCTAATACCTCATCAACAAGAGGTACTTCTAGAGAGGTGGCTTGATTTATAAGTCCTTGGAAGCCGTTCAGGTGCTCCGTCGTGCTGGAGCCATCCTAATACCTCATATGTCTCCTCGTTGAAGTTGTTGTATAGACTCGTGTCTATAAAACACCTCACGCATGCCGCCGCTTTCAGATGCATGACTTCCCAAGTCGATGGATCGATCTTGTCAGGATTCGTCTTTCCGTACTGCACCAGCAACCATAGGTCTTTGCACGCGAGCATATCCCGCATCTTCAACTTCCACACTGAATAGTTGGAACCAATTAACTTGAACATTACACCGAAATTTTCATCCATCGCTTTGATACCAATTTGTTAGGATCATGACTAGCCACAACCGATTACTTGTCTACGTATGTGAGGTGCAAAGATTGAAAAAATAGTACACAGATAGACAACAAAACGGAAACTCAAAGAGAGCAAAGGCACATAATGTTTTACGTGGAAAACCCGAAAGGAAAAAAATCACGAGGGTCCACAAACCCCAAGAAACAAATCACTATAAGGTATGGAGAGGAGTACAATGAGACTCAAAGGCAACAACCTCAAGCTTGTCTTCGTCTAACAGACGACGATAGAGTTACTACTCTCACTCTTACTAGTTACAGAGGCCACTACTCACTGTAACTTGTTACAATTATAATGAACACTAACTACTTGCCCTAAGTGTATATATACTCATATACATAGCAGACTATTTACAAATATAGCCTCAATGGGCACATCTAGACTATTTACAAACATAGCCTCCCAAATCGGCTATTAAATTGATTATTCGATTTGTCGATTTTCAGTCATTTTATTTTCAATTTTCAATTTCGGCCTCGATCGAATTTTCTGTCGACTCTCTATTCGATTCGGCTCATACTCTTCCCATCCGGGGGGACCTATTTCCCAACACCAACCATTGATGCATATGTTATCGACTTCATATGACCCCCCTCCAAACCAAGTGTCACGCAGTCTTTTCGTGACAACTGAAGGTTGGGGTTTGAAATAGATCAAGCCGAATGCATATTGAATTTCTCCAAAAATTGTCGAATGTAATCAACCCGAGATAGGTACTACAGTTGCGATTGCTAATGCCATGTGATCTTCATCTCGAGGATATGGCACATATAACCTAATCCCTTCATAGAGAATTTCAATTGTAGTTATCGTTGTCATGAAAATAACGAGCGTATATGTGAAATGTGAGCAGGATGACCAAGGACTCAAGATGGAATGTGAGACTTCGAGGGTACAACGTTGACCTTTTCTCAAAGACTAAATTTCGTGAAAGTGTAAGGTTTCGTGCACGTGTGTATGTGGGTGCGTATAATCTTCATAATGTTTCTATAAGTATATAGATATCTGTGTTTGTGAGCGTGTGTGATGGGTGGATGCCGAGCTGTATTAGGTAGTGGTCAGAATACATGGAATGCTACAGAGACAAAATCAAGTAGAAACGAGAATTTCATCGGGGAGAGAGTGTGAAATAATGGGCAAATAATGAAATGATATGTTGTGTGTGTGAAATAGAGATGGACATGGTAACTTATTGGAGAGACTCAGAACGATTCATCACTCGGAGAGAGAGGTAGTATATGACATTAAGAAGATGTTTGGAGGGCAGAAGGATTTGCGAAGCCGCCTTCCTTCCGTAGCGCCTTTCTTTTGAGTAACTTATTGGAGAGACTCAGAACAGAACGATTTTCATCAGTTGGAGAGATAGGTAGTATAGTGCATTCAGGTGGATTCACGAAGCCTCCTTCCCTGGGACTGGTCCAAGAGAGCCCAGCCCCAACCCCAGCCCAAGCAAGGAAGAAAAGGTCTTCCTAGAGGGCCCTAGGCACTCACTAGCAGGGAGGAAGGGAGGGTAGTATTTTTTGGTGATTTTCCGATTGCTTTTATTGATTCTTTCTGGTTTTCCTGAGCTTCACTCTCGCTGTCTGTGTCTCTGTGTGAAAAGAAGAAAGAAGACGAATAAGCCTATTCCTCTTCCAAGCCTCTGCAGAGCATGCGAGATCGAATTCGAAGGGGCTGCTTCGCTGCGTTTCAATGAAGGTTAGACTTCCTCTCTCTCTCTCTCTCTCTCTCTCTCTCTCTCTCTCTCTCTCTCTCTCTCCGCTTTCTGTTCCACTTTCTCGAAACAAATGTACACACGCTTCGATCGCAGGCAGAAACAATAAAGAAAGACGAGTTTTTTAGTGACAAGGATTACAGGGTTTTCCTCTTTTATATTTCTGGAAGCTGTTTTTTTTTGTTTATCAAGAAAAAGAAGAAGAAGAATGAGGAGGAGGGGAAGAAGAAAATCAAAGATCAAGGAACAGTCCAGAGAGAGAGAGAGAGGGGTTATATTATTGTCCTCACTGGTCAAGTATTTTGTAGATAAAGGTAAGAATAAGGAAACATTTTGTAGATAAAGGTAAAAAGGAGAAAACGAAGCAGAAAGAAGAAGAAGAAATTTAAATATTCAGGGAAACTAAATAAATAAGTAAAGAACTAAATAAGAGAGGGCAATGCACTGATTTCCTACATTCACGGGGTCATATGGTGAGAGTAGCGATATTTCATTTCATGTCACTAGGGTAAAGCCAGAGAGAGAAATGGTATGTCATATAAACATCTGCATAAAGGACAAAATGACCAATATCAGATCAAATTTCATCTAATATGACACCAACATCAGATCAAAGGGTAAAGGAAAGAAAAATAGTACGAATCCCAAGGTGTACAAATTGTAGGAGGTAGAGAGATCAATTTACAATATGACTTGGAGAAAGATGTATATCACCCAATGAACTCTTATTATCGCATAGGTCTTTGTCTAATGGTGTCTAGATCAAATCTCTGTAAGCTGATGGTGATGTTGTACATGATAATGGTCCTCAGATAGATCGATAAATTCATTTGTAATGTCCACGAAACAAAGATACAATATATTTGGCAGAGTGGAGAGAAATAGAGATTTTATTGTTGTCTCTGGAGGTCAAATATGACCAACAAGACCACAATATAATGTTTTCCCATAATACATGTGAAAGCGAGCAAATTGTGACTGTGAGAGAAACTCATGCAAGGATTGGGTTGGGTCAAAGATGTGTGGAAAGCATACTTGAATGTGATCAAAGGTACAACATTGTATCAAAGTGTGATACTCAGACTTCTGAACTTATTTAGAGTAAAATATGCATTGTCGATTTGTGTCATCACCTATTCCCCAACATCCTATCCCAAATTGAAGTGTGTGTGAACTAAGTCGTATGAAAGCAATGGTTCGGATGTGAGAAAACAGGATTTGCTCTAACATGTATCGATGTATATGGTTTCCCTGTTTGGCAAAGAGAGAGATAAAGAGGTAGAAAGAAAGAAAGAAAGAAAGAAAGAAAGAAAGAAAGAAAGAAAGAAAGAAAGAAAGAAAGAAAGAAAGAAAGAAAGAAAGAAAGAAAGAAAGAAAGAAAGAAAGAAAGAAAGAAAGAAAGAAAGAAAGATATATTAAAGAAAGAGAGGTAGAGAGAGAGAGAGAGAGTTTAAGAGAGTTTATCAATTCATACGTTCTTACTGATATGCAGTCCTCATCTAATGACAAAGTCACCTCATTCTCTGTGATACGGAAGAAGACACCGTTTCAAAAACACAGAGAGGAAGAAGAAGCTAAGAAGAAGGTACTTCTTGACTGATTATTCCCTCTTTTATTTTATGGTTTATGTGCATAGTGTACATTTTGTGCTAAAGTGAAGGTCTTGTGGTTTATACAGCGTGCTGATGAGGAAGCTGCAAGACTCTATGAGGAATTTGTGGAATCATTCAAGGCTGAAGAGGGACCTGGAGGAAAAAAATTTGTGCGAGGTGGAATCATAAACCCTGATGATCATGACACCGCTGCTCCAAGTGCCCGAGGGAGTTCAAATGATAAAGCAAAAAGCGAAGGTATGATACACATGCCACAGAACTATGTATTATAAGCCAATCTTGCATTGGATCTAACTGAACTCTAGATTTATGTCTTATCTTTGAGCTCAACTCTATATTTTTGCCTCTATCACACGATCATCGTTGAGCCTGACTCAATTAGAGCGTCTTTTGATGTCAGGGGCTGGATCCAAAGAAGGTTCTTCTGGCTCTAAGAAGCCTGGGAGCAGGTACTTAGAAAGAAATTTTTGTCGGTGATTGGTTATATTTCCACATGGTGGACGGTGAGGTGCTAGTGAATGTTCAATTACCTAATAAGCTAACACGACAGGGATATTTACTAACTGCAGAGATGGGGAGGAAATCCGTAGTTATATTTTTGTTGACTGTTTTGGACCCTTGATAGATATTTATGAGAATATTATCTATGCCTTGAAGTAGTGCTTCTGGAGTGACATGATCTATCTCCTCTGTCCTATAACGCAGAATGATCACATACCAATGACCTTGTGAAACTCTTGATAATGTGCTACCATTACATAATCCTAGAGCATGGGTGACATACTACCAATTCACACACCCCATAACCGTGCTAACATGTTGCCCCTACACAATCCATACACTCTATAGTAGATAACCTTCTTGGTCAATGATTATTGAACTCTTTGCTACACATAGACCTTCATGTCTACCGATGTTTCTTGTATTTATGAATCTTGCGTTACTGCCTAATTAATATTGGCCAAACCTAGCCCTTGTAATTGGTGAGCCATTTCTAACTGATAAATGTGGTACTTTTTCATTTTCTTTCTTTAGCTATCTTGACATTGTCAATCAACATACATCTTGGATGCAGTGTACAATGTAGTCACTTTCAAGTTTTATTCACTTTGCAAATGACAGGCTTTAAAATGTTTCAAAACTGAATAGTCATCAAGTTTTGTGTAAAGTTTCTTTCTCACCCATTAATTCTCCTTTTTCACCCATTCCTTCTTACCATAGATCTTGTAGGCTTTACCCCAGGTATTCTTAACCATTTTTTCTGTTTGATTGTCTTATGTTCAATATGAAAACATGATTGTGCAATGTGCTAACGTTCTTTTGCAACAAACTGTAATTGTGTTGTCCCAATCTCAAGTTCAAATATAAGCTGTATGTGCAAATAAGAATAGAATATTATTGTAGAGGCTTAGCTATCTTTGAAACCATCCCTTATTTGAGGCTTCATGTTTTTATGATGCTATAGAGAAAGCATTCTTAAGTTTTTCCAACACGAGGCAAGAACCATGAGTCCATTATGCACAAAGAAAATGAGAATGTGGAGCCCTCAACGGTTATTTATTGAGCAATGCCCACTAAGACACTCTAATCTGTACATATGGAAGCTGCCAGACTTGGATACTTTCATCACAAACCAGACTTCTCTTCCTCTTTCAATGCACATTATGATACAATAGTCAACCACACCTTCACTAGAAGTATAACTTGAGAATACACTGTACAGACACAATGTTTTCTACTCTTCTGTATATTGCATAGACCAGGGTGTTATAATTAATCATCCATTATGATAACTGATGGCTAGTACAAGATCGTGGCATCTTTTGGTGCAAACTAGTTGCTAGTATAAGTACAGGGAATTTTCTATGGGAGACTCACAAGTAAGATTCACTCATTGTATTTTATGAGTTCAAAGCATGTTTGAATTCTCCAGAGAGTGTTCCATGCTCCTATCACTGCCCCCAACATAGTTACAGCTATTCTTATTCATTGACAAGTCTTGTTGTTAACAAGGTCTTTGTTAAAGCTCAAACGTGTGAATAATAATCCTTCATTATATCCTTCTTTGTTCAAACATAATTTAGTGAAACCTTTGAAAATCTTATCATAACTTAATTATTTTCTAGTTTATTATAAGAAGTTTGTGTTCTGTTTGTAGAACTTTTCATTGAGAATGTCCACATGGAAAAATTATTATTTTGAATCCCTCATGCATTAGGTTGCTTACATTGTATTTCTTATTTCTTCCCATAAATCTTTTTATAAGTCCGATAATTTTGGATGCAATGCAATTTACCCTGTCCTTATGATACTTCGAAATTTTTTAAGAACTCTATTCAAGCCCAGATATTCTTGGAATGCTGCTGTAATAAAATTTCTTAAAGGATTAGGTTTCTGGTTTAAAGATTTATCATGTATAGTTAATGTGCTTCGGTGCAGCTGATGTAGAGAAGATAACTTTCTTAATTAAGTTGATTTCCACATTAAACTATTTGAATTTTAAAGCCTTAAAGAATCTCAATGCCTCTCATAGACTGACAGAGAAGTCTAAGTTCATACCTTTCCCCTGCTATCTACTCTAAATTAGATATGAGGGGTTTGAATGTGGATTCCCCTGTATAGTTAATGCGCTTTGGTGCAGCTGATGGAGAGAAGATAACTTCCTTAATTAAGTTGATTTCCACATTAAACTATTTGAATTTTAAAAGCCTTAAAGAATCTCAATGCCTCTCATAGACTGACAGAGAAGTCTAAGTTCATACCTTTCCCGTGCTATCTATTCTAAATTAGATATGAGGGGTTTGAATGTGGATTCCCCTGTATAGTTAATGCGCTTTGGTGCAGCTGATGTAGAGAAGATAACTTCCTTAATTAAGTTGATTTCCACATTAAACTATTTGAATTTTAAAGCCTTAAAGAATCTCAATGCCTCTCATAGACTGACAGAGAAGTCTAACGTCATACCTTTCCCCTGCTATCTATTCTAAATTAGATATGAGGGGTTTGAATGTGGATTAAAGTACTTATGTTCTGAAGTTTAGATATAGATGTGTAGCTTTGCAAGACAGCAAGTCTTCGTTGCACCTTTTGACTTTAAATTGTTGGAATATCAAAATCAAGATTTATGTGGGAAGAAAGGAAAATTACTAGTGAATTTAGTAAATGCTTGTTTCCTGGTTGGATTTGGCCAAAATAATATCGTTTTCCCTTGAGGTGGCGTTTCAAACAATTCATATGCATTTTCCACTGGATGAAATTCTATTTATGTGAAATACCTCTTCTGATGTTTTTGTTATGAATTTGGCATCATTCAACTTGTAACTTCTTGCCACATTTTAGTTTTGTCGCTAATCTCTTTCTTCTTGATGATCCAGATTTTCCTGATTTCATGTATGTAGGTATTGTTTGTGTAGGAAGAATTCATCCTAATGAATTTTGCCAGTTAAATCTTATATTGGATGATATCATGGTAAATGCATGCAACCCAAATATGCCACATCTTTCTCCCGTCTTTTGCCTCTCTCCAGCTGAGGTAATGTAGGATACTTCCTTCCCACAGAGTTGTATGCGTGGCGTTGGGTTCATGCTGCCATCAGCATGTGATCCCTTCCTTCCCAGTCTGAGCCCACTTATTGCTATTGGTTGTTGTCTGATTTCCAAATCTATATGCCATCTAACATTTCAGATACTGCCAAATTATGGGTTGTCCTAGTCGCAACTGTTTATTTAGGTTTTTTGCATTATTTGAACTTTCTAAGAAGAATGCATTCATCTCTTATTTTGTAATACCTTATTGATTTATATTGTGAAGAGAGTATTCTTTCAATGGATCTATAAAGAAAAGGTAGTTGTGCTATATCTCTTTATGGGACGTCAGTAGTTGGATTATATAAAATCATCTGAAATACGGATCATAATAGTTCGTTTTGATTATCTAGATAGATTGGCAATCTTTTGGATTACTTTTTTAACAATGTACCGCATGTTATTACACATATAGATATTATCTTATCAAAATTTTAATAGGGGTGAAGCTCCATAAGTACCTACTCCCAGTATCTGTCAGAGTGTGGTGCATCCAGAAAGGGTGTGGCATCTATACATCTAGCAAGAATGTTAATATCCCTACATCTCCATGTCACTCCAGACATTGTGTCCCTTATTCTCTACCTTCTCTTTGCATAGTCCACTTACCTCTTCTGCTGTTGGTATATGTGCACATCATTTACAATCCTGTCTCATAATCCTACTCCTCTCAACTATGTATGTGACAGGTGAAGAGTAGTTACAGTGAGGTCTTGTCCATGTCTACTAACCATTGGGTCATCTGGGCGTAACATCATCCATGAGTCTTTCCTAACTCTGCTAGCTGTCCAGAGGCCTTCAAAGCTCTGTATGACTGTTTGTAGCCATACTTCATTCTCAATATATGCAAGCAACTGTCTTGAAAATTCTGTCATATCATAGGCAGTGCTTTATGCTGGTGCAGATTGCTGCCGCATATTTGAGAACATATGTCTCCAATATGTCAAATAGCCACTCCATCTGGGCTTTGAAAGTGTGGCAATGATACTCTAGAATTTAATGTAATCACATCCTAATCTCATAGCAGCTTTTAAGTCAAACTTAAATCTACTGTATTTTACTAGACAATCTGTAAGATTCACATGGATGTAACTTTTGATATCATAGGTGACATTAGCACTTCGAAGATATCATAGAACATTTCGTTTTTTTTTTCTAGCATAGCGACATCTGCATATCTTTATGTCAATCTGTCACTGTTGTGTCCATGGTGGAGAAATCTCGAATTCCAGGAGGGGCTGTCAAACATGGCCGTTCACAAATTAGAATGTTAATTTGTCCTAAGGCTCTCTGATAAACCCGGTTATTCCAAAGATTCTATAGCAACAGCATAAAGCAGATATGAGCTGTAAAACCTCTGAAATCCAAGTAATAACTATCATCCATCTTTGTTTTCTTGCTTGATACAGTATTCCATTTCACTAATCTAGAGCCAAAAGAGTGTGAACGAGGGCAGTCTACTTGCTCCAGACTTCAGAAATGGTGCTAATTCTTTTAGTAGTTGATTTCTTAACTATTACACTTTCCACCCTATCTAATTTTTTAGCCAGTAGCTCCTTTGCGTTTTGATTTTCAAAGGTTTCTATGAATCTTCTTGCTTCTCTTTTGTTTATGTGCCTCCTTTGCAGGTGCCTGTGGTTATATTGCTTCTGATAGTAATCATATTTTCTTGATATAGCTTTAGTATCCCATTTATTCTCCGTCTATGTTCACTTATATCTATTATTTGTTCTCAGAAGTCACTCGTTGCTAGCATCTGTACATTTCAACTGTTCGCCCAGTGTTTGTAAGGCAAAACATTTTTCGTTTGGGAAGACCAAGATTATGATGTTTGACACAACGCAGGCATGCTTGAGTAGGTTGGATCACCAATTTCTATTCAATGGGTAGCCAGCATTTGTAATTGGTATTTACATTCACAAAACCCAATTTCTCCTTGGCAGAAACAGTCTCCAGAGGCCATGCAGCTTTTGGGCTCTTGAAAGACAAAGTGCTTATGTAAAATTTGCAAGAACTGTGCATCAGCTATGGTTCCATTCCATACATAGGTTACACCCACCCTTGTATGGAGCAGAGATATGGGGATCAAGTTTCTTCAATCTGGAAAATTGGAGAAACATTGAAAGGTCATTAATTATGTTGATTTCAGCTTCTTAAGGAGTGAAATATCAATGCCCACATGAGATAGCCAAGCATATGGAGACATATCTCACATGTCCTTGGCAGGTTTGTACATCACCTCATCAACTGAGGGTAGAGACTAGATGATATACTTATATAGCCTTACTTAACTGCATCTACTAACTTTCCAATCAAGGAGTTAAATTAGAGGAGTATTATGTATGTCATTGCCTAGTCTATTATGAGTCAGAAGGTATCATTGTCTTTCTAGAGAAGGATTTTGACCTCCCTTTAGAGAAGTGCAATGATCAAAGAGGCTTTTAGTGCTCTTCGTTCTTGAGATGAGGAGACATAGAGGTTCATGGATCCACCTATGCGGAAAATGTTGGCAGGTTTCTTTTGCATGGATACATTTTGGCCAAAGTGGATTCATGAATCTGAGGGGCCACAACAACTGCAGGAATTTCTCTTTGATATGAACTTAGCCAACACCAACTGCGATCACATGTCTGATCTGCTTATCTCATAAGACCAAAGCCATCATCAAAATGCACTAAAGACACCTTCCTTATTTTCATAGGGTTGCAAATTCAATTCTAATGACCATGCACCAAACCAATCTGATTGTTGGTTATTCAGGATTCATGACTACATTTCAATCCACTTATGTTTTGAATATTAGCATAGAAAGACATTTTTCTTTTGTTGCTTGCATTGATGATTTAACATAAGCAAAGGTCATTATGGTCTTTTAGAGGCATTAACTTTCTCTTTCTTTCTTTCTAAATTTCTTATATAACTATATGTGGTATGTTTAGTTATATTTATTTTGGTTTTCTGTTCTCAAAGAGGAGAAAATATTGTAAGATATAATCTCTTGTTTGCTCTCATAGACCATTTTGGCCCCTTAAGAGACATTAAAATATAGATATCTTTGTTTTTCTTTTAGTACCACAAGATGTAACCTCTTGTTCGGTCTCATAGGCCACTCTGGCCTCTTAAAAGACATTCATATAGCCTTTCTTTTTTCTTTTGGTACCACAACATCTCTTGGTAGAAAGATGGTTCTCTGTAAGACACTTTTTCCATGTGCAAAAGATGAGTTGATCATCAGGTCTTCTTATATGGATACATATCTATCTCGTGCACTCCCTAGAGTGAGACGGAAACTTAGGACATCTTAATATTTGCTAGAGATTGAGACAGGTAGATAGATATTCTTGCAAATTCACAGGAAACAGATTTGGCTATTGTGCCACTGGGAATTGGAATCGGAAGAACAATATGTTTGCCTTTGTGCTGTTTTTTATGAAATAAGAGGAAGTTATCACTGTCTTTTCAAACAAGTCTTTGGTCTACTAGCAAGGGAATGGAATAAAAAGGTGTGTGGAACTGTTGTTTCTAGAACTCAAGAGACATGGAGAGAAGTTCTACAAGGACAGAATAGTCACAACAGCTCATCAAGAAAGAAACATCATGACTTTCTGTAGTTCCCTCACATGTTTTGATGCCACAATTCAATTGATGGCTGCACAAGTGGGGTCTTGACTAGGACACTCAAAGGGGTTATACATTAGATCAGGCAATAACAATGGGTTGTACACATAGCCCATGCCATTTGGATCAATGGATAATGGCCCTTGTCACTTTTGTCATCAAGAAATAAAGTCCATTATCCTGTATCACCCATCACCAAGTGTGCTTCCCTCACTTTGGAGATCTCCCAATATTGGAGCCGCTCATATTGAAGGATTTTTGACGGCTGAAGTGCTTAGATAACTAGATTCTTGAGTAACCTATGTTTAATTATATTTATTTGTTGTCGGCGTAATCTCCTGCTTGGTCTTATTGGCTATGTCGCATCTTAGAAGACAGTTATATAAATTTCTTACTTTCTTGAGACATGTTTAGAGCGACTGTAAAATCTGATTATGACTGAAGCTTCATCACGAATTATTTTGTGCTTGGGTGTCCAATGATCTAACTCTGAATTTACCAGTGCTTTCTTTGTTAATTGTGACCTAAAGTACATTTCTTCTTGCAGGTATGTACCTTCTTTTATACCTCCTGGATTGGCTGCTGTTGTCAACAGTGGAAAAGAGATCGAAAAAAAGGTTCTTGCAGATGAAATTCTGGACTAGTTTTAGGATGTAGTTTCCTAACGTGTGACTAAAAAATAAGTCTGAGTAAAAATCATATTCTTACTACATTGATAATTTCTTGATTTTTTATTCTCTTCAAATTGGATGGCATATACACTTTAGAGCTAATGAGATCATCTGATAGCTTTAGATACTTCTACTAATTTAGCTGTATGATGTTGTTCTCAAAGATGAGACAACATTTTAAGACAATCTTTTGTTCATTCTCGTAAGCCATTTTGGTACCTAAAAGATGCTAATTTTTCCTTCTTTATTCCTCATTTACCCTTCAATTTGAGAAGCTATGCATATATTCATGTATAAAACAAAATAGCTGGTGGTGCCTAAAATAGTGTTGCGTATGCGATGTCAAAGATTTGTTATGTATCCAGATCAGTAAAAAATGAAGATATGTTATATGTGATGCTATAGATTCTAGATTTACTATTACGTGTAATAACTATATGTCTGCTTTAGGTAATATATTTTTGTTACAATTTTTCTGTCTCCAGAAAGAGGAAGAAAAGTGGAAGGAGAGAGACCGAACAAAATCACGCAACATAGATCATTTCATGGAAGAGCTAAAAATGGAGCAGGAAATGAGAGAGAGGAGGAGTTCTGATAGAGATCGAGGGCGCGAAAGCTGGCAAAAAGGAAATTCAAGCGTATGTTTCTACATTCTTAACAGTTTCTGGTTTTTTTTCTGTAAGTGGTAAATTTAGCACCATCGAAATGCTTATCTTTTTGCTACAGCCTTCTAGCCGCTTTGATGAGCTGCCTGAAGATCTTGATGGAAAACTTCCGGGGTCATTTGATGATGGGGATCCACAGACAACAAACCTATATGTGGGCAATCTAGCACCACAGGTTGGTTTTTATAGAATTTAATACATTTGATAACTCCTAACTGGTGAAGAGTCTAAAGTGAAAAACTTGAACCTCTAGGTGGATGAAAACTTCTTACTGCGGACCTTTGGTCGATTTGGTCCCATAGCAAGTGTAAAAATAATGTGGCCAAGGACTGATGAAGAGAGGAGGCGACAAAGAAATTGCGGTTTTGTTGCCTTTATGAAAAGGGCTGATGCACAGGCAGCCAATGATGAAATGCAAGGTTAATTATGCATCTATTATTGAGTAGATACATTGCCAGATTTGAGTGTCTTTCTTTCTTCATTGTGTTATGATTTTTATAGAAATGTATCAATTTTATTTTTAGGTCTATCATCGAACATCACATGCACTTTTATAGGAAATGTATTATATTTTTAGTGACTAAATGTTTTCATGCATACTTTATTTGATCTATTTTCTCTTTCTTTGCTTCTGAATTTACTGCTTCAAATTGTAGTTATTTTATGTTAAAATTCATAATTCGTATCTGTAAATAGTATATATACACACATTAATTCATCCGAAAATATTGTGAATGCACATAAGAGATCAAAACCAGCCTAGTTAGCTTCTTACTTCTTACTCAATTTATAGTTGATACAAAGGTACCCATTTGGGTTGGCTTAGCTAAAAAGGGTGTGCTAAAAGGGTGGGTTGGCTAAGGTATGTGCATCCTAAAAAGGGTGTGCTAAAAGGGTGGCACAAAGGAACACATGCACACCACATTATTTGTCCCTGAGAGAAACAAGAGACTGAGGAACAGGAACAGGAACAGGATCAGGAGCAGTGGCTTGTTGAAGGAGGGGGAGCATCTGTCGGAGATAAAGCCCCCCCCAAGTGGCACTATCCATGTTGGCAGGTTTCGAATAGACATCAATGGATGATTCTGGTGGGAGGCGAGGGTTACGCCCATAGAGTGCTCGAAAAGGGTTGATCCGTGTCGATGCTTGTACAGATGTATTGTAGGCGTGGGTGATGAAAGGCATGATTTGATCCCAGGTTTTGTTGCATGGCTCGATGTAAGAGGCAACCTCCTTCTTGAGGGTCTTGTTGAGGTGTCCGGTGAGGCCATTTGTCTGAGGATGGTATAGGGACTTAAGCACCTGCTGGACATCTACTTGAACTGCAACGATGTTGAGGACATCCCCGTGGAACTGGCGGCCCTGATCAGATAATAGTTGGACGGGGCTAGTGACGGAAAACGAGCTAGCAATTGGCGGATAGAGATCAATCCCTCTTGTGGACTGAGGGCCACCTGGACTTGGCTGAGGTGGGGGACAAGAGGGCTATAGGCGGATAGAGATCAATCGCTCCTGTGGACTGAGGACCACCTGGACTTGGATGAGGTGGGGGACAGGAGGGCTATAGGCGGATAGAGATCAATCACTCCTGTGGACTGAGGGCCACCTGGACTTGGCTGAGGTGGGGGACAGGAGGGCTATTGTGTAGGAGGGGGATCGGGGAAACTCGTGGGATTAGAAGTTAGTGGGCAACCAAAGGTGAGGGGGAAGAGGTGGATGCTTGGATGTGGGGGACTGTTACCCCGCATCTCCACCAATATGTGCAATGCACATAAGAGATCAAAACCAGCCTAGTTAGCTTCTTACTTCTTACTCAATTTATAGTTGATACAAAGGTACCCATTTGGGGTGGCTTAGCTAAAAAGGGTGTGCTAAAAGGGTGGCACAAAGGAGTACATGCACACCACAATATGCATTTATCAGAGTTTATCTATTATATACAGTCTATATATATTATTTTATATGTACATGCATACATGTATACATATTATGCATGTGCATGTATCTCATCACTCTTTGAAAAAGTCGCAGAAGCTCAGTGTGGTGATTCATGTTTTCTTGGCTTTGTTTTATTTGAATGCCGAGTAAGTATGCCATAACGTTTAATCCACTCTGTACGTGAAATTGCAGACAAAATTGATATTTGATGGTTGCATGTATAAGAATCATGGCCATGATACAGGATAACACTAAAAGGAACTGCTTAATCTGTCTAAAGAAGTTGAAAAATTATTTCCTTAATTTAAGTGTACATTATCTTCTTCAAAAAGAGATAAGATGTAAAAAGGGAACCGCATTTGTAAATATACTTCTGTGTGTTTTTTTCTCAGGTGTTATTCTGTATGAATATGAGGTAAGAATCGGATGGGGCAAGTCAGTTGCACTTCCGTCCCAAGCCCTTCCTGCTCCACCACCAGGGCAAATGGCTGTAAGATCAAAAGAGGTCAGTTGGAATTCTTTGATTTGTAAGCTAAATTGCTCATTGGCATATGAAACCTATTAAGAAAGCAGCACATCATCATTTCAGTAGTAAGAATAGAAATTATTTTATGTGTAGCTATAATGCATTTTAGCGTCCACATGAATGATATAGATTGCAGATCAAACTATTTTCCATGTTATTATTCAACAGGGTGCCACTGCAAAGGTTGCCTGGTCTGGACCTGGAGCTCCGGCAGCTCCACCTATCTCTAGTGCAACTGCAGAAGTGGTAAGTAGATCAACATGTTCATCAATATCATTTCATGTTTTATACAACGCAACAAAATATCTCCAATCTTCTGAAGTTAGTGTTTCTACAACTCCATTGAATTTTTAGGCTTCTTGAACCTCCAGATCCCTAGGTGTAATTAAATTGCTTGTTTCAGATGTGATCTAGAATCTAGTTTGGCTTGTTTTGGTAATGATTGTTTTTAAATCAATTTAATGATATATAACTTCATTAATCTGCAATCATTACTGCATTATTGCAATTCTATTTGTTAAAATTTCATTGTCATCATTATTCCTTATTTTCAGGGTTTAGATATCATGTTTCATATTTGATGTCACATGGATGTCAAATTTGGTCATATATATTATTTTGGGGCTTGATTGACAGTGTAACATCACTTATTATCACGCTACATGTCAATGAAGAGTTAGACAAGTAAGGTCTCTCCAAAGGGTTATAATCACATTTTTCTGTACAGTAGGCTGTGTCCATTTGAACCACAAGTCCGTCACCTATGCTAAACACCATAGTATAGATGCTTTCCTGGCTTTGTAGACAACTTCATCTTGTGGGAGATCTTTTCAGGGCAGAAATTTCTGTCCATCCAATTCAGATTCTCTGGTACCTTATGAAGTTCAACTAATTTAGTTATATTTATTTTGGTTTTTTTTCTCAAAGAAGAGACAACATTTTAAGATGCAATGTCTTGTTCGTTTAACTAACTAGATTCCTTAGTACCTTACATTTAATGTGGTATGCTCTTTTGAAAGGTGAGACAAAATTTCAAGTGATGAATCTCATATTCGGTTGCATAGGCCATTTTCATGAAAACAGTACAGTTGCAAACATAGTGTACCCTTGATTCCATATCCTAAAGGTACAATTGACAAATCTGCCCTTCTGTTGATTTGGGTGCATATCTGCTGGTCCCCATATCTAACTTATGTTAAGATGTTGTGATCTGCTCTACTTCTCTGCAGAACACATGAGAGTAAAGCTTTCTTTTAATTCTTTTTGGATGTTTTTTTTAAAAATTTCAACCTTTAGGCTGGATACATCTGGTTTTGTAAAGCTGAATTTAAGGAAGTTTGATATATTTAGAAGTGGCAGGTTTTGATTGTCTTTGTTTTCTTCTTTGAAGTTCGTGGATTTGATGTCTTTTATCTAACTAAAACTATTTTCCAATGGTATTGCATAGCCATCAACAATGCTTTGTACTGTTGGTATTGTTAACTGCGTTTTTAAACTTATTTGATCACATTTTGTCTTTCAAATTCTTTAGGTAGTTACTCCAAATGTTCCAGATATTCATGTGGTTCCACCTGAAGATGATCATCTTCGACATATAATAGATACTTTGGCTTTATATGTTCTGGATGATGGTTGTGCATTTGAGCAAGCTATCATGGAGAGGGGTCGTAATCATCCTTTATTTAAGTTCTTATTTGACCTAGGCTCCAAAGATCATGCATATTATGTATGGCGCCTTTATTCATTTGCTCAGGTATGATTGTTCTTGGTTTATCATGTAAGTTTGAGTGATTAATTATTCTGTGTTCCACCTAATGATCTTTATTTGGATCCATTTCAGGGTGACACCCTGCAGAGATGGAGGACAGAACCTTTTATTATGATCACTGGAAGTGGCCGGTAAGATTACCATGCTGGTTTGCTTGGTGTGGATCTTATTACTTTTTCCTCCAATTGCCGCTAGCTGCTAGTGAATGTGATTACTTGATTTAGTAGAAATTGTCCAATCAAAACTGCTGCCAGTTGTTAAAGATATAACATTAGTTTGAATTGTTTTGAAATATTCAATATTCTATGCGTAACTATAGTAATTACAGTAAACAAATTTATTTTCTTTGGGGATTCTGCAAAATTTATTTCTGTCTCTTTCGTTAGCCCCATTACTCCTACTCATGTCACATCACTCATATTTATGCTACACAAGGAAAATACAGCCATCAAGCTCATCCACATAAAACAATCACAACTTTCTTTAGCCCCATTGCTTCTACTCATGGGCCACACCCATATGAACTACGATCCTGTCACGTTTTTCTTTGACATATTAAGTCCACTATCATCTGACAGCAGAGGTGTTTCCCCTGCTTCGGAGACTTCTCCATCTTGCATTGGTCCATGCTAGAGATCTTTCAAAGTTTCAATCCATGCATTTTATGATGTAATCTATTGTTCAATCTGATAAAAGAAGTCTTTTATGAGGTCAAAATATGGCCCATAAGATTACCCTACAAAGAAATCTAGATCAGATGGTAAAAGTTGAAAAGCAAATGGCCCAGACAAAGCAGAGAAAGAAACAGAGTAGCATCTGACTGCTCATTTAGAATATCAAGGAGGAAGAACACAGGGAGAGAGTTCCTACATGTCCAAGAGAAGGTTGGAATGACAGGAGGTTATAACCAAGGTGGGAATGAATTCTTCACAAGCCTCTTTGTCTAGTTGATTTGGGAGACCCATGCACCATGTACTAGAAAGGGAAGGTGTCACTGTCAATGGTGAAACCAAGAAAGGAAAGTTTTGAGGTATTTGACAAGTAAAGTTGCTAAGGGTACTAAGCTTGCATAATAGATGAGGTCTCACTCCTAGAAGTGAATAACTGAAGTGCCCAACCTGTGAAGGTTCGCACAGTCCTTCAAGGTAGAAAGTTGACTGTCTACTGCGAGGAGAGAACAATAGGGGAATATTTGCTAGCCTAAGCCTAAATACACACTACATTCCTATTAGAAACTGTAGTATATTTAGAGTCCTAGCTTCATTTATAGCTGCCTTAAAACTACGGTTGTAGTATGCACATCTCAGTTTTCTTTTGCAATAATGTTTAGTTGGGCCTTAATGTATCCCCAATGTGGATTGTATTGATCTGTAGTATCAAGTCTTCGTTCCATATGCCTTACAAGGCATATTTTGTGGACATAAATATGGTTTTTGTTTCTAGGTGGATATTTCCTACTGCCATATCAGGCATACCTCCCACTGCAAAAAGTCCAAGCATGAGATAAATGTAAATATGATTTTGTTTTCCTTTTCGTAGGTGGATACCCCCCCCACTGCCACAGCAAACATACACTAATAGTCCTGAGCATGAGAAAGCTTCAAGCACTACATTTGCTGCTGGAAGGGGAAGGGTAAGATATACAATAGAATCCATTGGATACAAAACTTGAAACTTGCTGCTCATATGTGACCTAATATTAAATACAGAGAATAGATCAGGAGCGTGCTCTAACAGATAGCCAGCGTGATGAGTTTGAGGACATGCTTCGAGCTTTGACATTAGAACGAAACCTTATCAAGGAAGCCATGGGTTTTGCTCTTGACAATGCTGAGGCTGCAGGAGAGGTATATACAGATTTCATACCTATATTTATTCTCTAAAAGTTCTGTATGTGTGGTATTGTGTCTTAGCATTTATCCTAATTCTTCACATTTAATCTTCGAACTGTAATGGTGTGAGAAGAAGAGTGGTATTTTTATATGATAAATCTTGTGAGGTAAGTTTCAAACAAATAGTTTTGTCGAGTTTGAACTTTTCTTGTAGTCACTCTAAGTTGTGAGTTCAATACTAGTTGAGATATCCTACTGTAGTTTTTTACAATATTTCCAATAAAGCTATAACTTAGTGTTTCATTTATGTGTGTGTGTGTGTGTGTGTGTCTAATACAACACCAACTGGATTATATATTGCTTTGCAGCATTCTGTTGATCTAAAAGTAATATTGTTTCTTTCTCTCATACGAATGAGCTAAAATGCACTTGTTATATATAGCTTTGAAGTTTTCTTCCAAAACTGAATGATACACATTCAGAACTTACGTTTGTCATGAATTAGAAATCTTAATTCCCAATACTTAAAATGCAATGTATATAAGGAGTTGTATCTTATTTCTTTTGCCTTCAACTTTATCATAAATAATTCTGTGAATCCTTGACAGGTTGTGGAGGTTCTGACCGACTCTTTGACGTTGAAGGAAACTCAAATTCCAACAAAAGTTGCTAGACTCATGTTAGTATCTGATATACTGCATAATAGTAGTGCTCCTGTTAAAAATGCATCTGCATATCGAACAAAGTTTGAGACGTCCCTGCCTGATATTATGGAGAGTTTCAATGAGCTCTATAGGAGCATCACAGGACGTATCACAGCAGAAGCACTCAAGGTACATTTTCTGCTTGCAGCACAATGTGACATGCCTTGATTTCTGAAACTCAACTTGTTATAATGTCTGAAAAGAGGAATATGGTGCAGGAGCGTGTATTAAAAGTTCTTCAAGTTTGGTCAGATTGGTTTCTATTTTCTGATGCTTATGTGAATGGGTTGAAAGCGACCTTTTTGAGGTCTGGGAACTCAGGGGTTCCTCCTTTCCACTCAATCCTTGGGGATGGCCCTCTTATAAGAGATACAACTTCTATAGAAGATGTTCCAATAGATGGCTTGCCATCGGGCCAAGATGCTGCTTTAGCGATTGGAGAGGGAGCAGCTACAAAAGAGCTGATGAGTCTACCACTTTCAGAACTGGAGAGACGATGTAAACACAATGGTCTATCTTTGCGAGGTGGAAAGGAAGTTATGGTTGCACGACTTCTAAGCCTTGGCGATGCAGAGAAACTGAAAAATCAGGAGCAGGATGATGGCATGCAGTCGTTGCTAAGATATGGAGCAGAGAAAACTGGAGGCGATGGCAAGTGGGGTGGTGGAAAAAGTTGGGCTGAGTCTGGCTTGAAAGGGTATAACTCTGATAAACTCCGAATAGATGATACCCACATTCGTGGTAATGAATCTACTTATGACAGCAAAGGACAGGTTGTGTCTGCATATAACATCCATGATGGACAAATAGATGCTGAGACACCAAAACTACTTTCATCAACTTTAACTATTCCTCCACCAGAATTGAAAGCTTTCCAAACAAAGCCACAAAATGCTGAGCCTGTTCTACCTGCTTCAAAATGGACTCGTGATGAAGATGAAGATGAAGACATTGACAAATCGAAAGGGCTTGGGCTGAGCTATTCTTCTTCGGATGGTGAGGATATGTTTGAGAACTCTGATAGAGTTAGTAGACCTGATCTGGGTCTGGAAACTAGTTTAGCAGCTGCAAATGACAATAGTATGGATGAAGAAAGAAGGTACTTCTGAAACTTATACTCTATTGAGCAATGATTTGCTGGTGCAAGAGCATAAACATTTTCTGGGTTTTTTCATTTATGCAGACAAAAACTTCGTCACTTAGAAGGAGCTCTTATCGAGTATCGTGAATCTCTGGAGGAACGTGGCATAAAACATGCAGATGAGATAGAAAAGAAGGTCAACCATCATAGGAGGAAACTTCTACAGGAGTATGGCCTTTTGAATAGTGTGGGAGACAAGAAGACTGAACATAGAACTGAGCGGCAGTCATCACGTTCAAGTGGTAAACAATGAATCTATTGTTCTACTTCCTTCAAAAATTGTTTTCCAAATCTTTAGATGTTGATGTGCATATGTACAGAAAGGATATCTTCTGAGAGAAAGGACAGAAGAGATGATAAAAGAGAATCATCATCGTCAAGGAAGCGTCAACGCAGTGGAAGCCCTAGCAAGAGCCCACATTCCAAGGATCGGTCAAGTAGAGAGACAGAGAGAGAAAAAGGCCGAGAGAGAGATTCAGAGTGGGACCATGAACGTGAATCAGAAGAAAAAGAAAGAGCACGTGGTGCAGATATGAGAAGAGATCGTGATCGAGATAAGGGTAGCAGAGACAGAGATGAGCACGAAAAGGAAAGAGATCGTGATAGAGATCGTGAGAAGGTGAGAGATAGGGAACGAGACAGAGAGCGAGATCGAGAAAGGAGCCGCAGGCATCTCTAGATATATTAAACTGTAAGTTACGTACTCATCGTCGTTGGACTGCTCAATATGAATGGCAATATCTAATCATTCTTTCCAGAAAAATACCCTTGTTGACTCCTGACATGATTAAGTGATAGGTATGGATCTATAATCACACTCAAGTCGCAAGTGAAACTGCCTTAGCAAGTTGACCTTGCTCAAAAATGATCAAGATGATTGTCTTCACTGAGAACTAGAGCCTTTATATAAGGAATTTGGCTTTGTTGCTGAGTGTGGACATGGTTTCTTAACAGAGGTTTTGAGTGTGGAAGCTCAGAGATTGGGTTGTATTAGTTATGGATACAAGGAAGCTATCCTCCCATGAATAGCTGGATAAGTTTATGCAACGTACATCGAGAAGATATAACTTTATTAAAAGAGATGGTTGATCAGTCTAGGTTTCATACCTGGTTTGGAGGTTTCATTAAAACCTTAGCTCCTTGTCTGGAGGTGCCAATGTTTGCAGCAGCTAGAGTAGTTATAAGTTGTATTACCGGAGACGCATGTTCCCTTCATTCTGCCATATCTACTATCCCATGGACTATGAAGCCCTCACCTCTGTTGGTGATCCATTTAATACTTTTTTAAGGGAGTACTACGAATAAGATTTGTTTTAGGAAGCGAGCTGTCCCCTGGAAAACCATTTGAAGGTTGTCTATTAGGTCTTTCCATTGCAAGGTATGAATCTGGAGAAAACTAATTGAAAATTATCTTATTGGCCATTTTCATTCTGAGCTTTATAATGTAATGCAATATTTTGATGGTTCTTTTCTTAGAAGCTGTTTTCCTGTTCAACTAAAAAAAGCTAGTTAGCTATGCTAAAAGTCAGCGCCAAGCAAGTGATCATATTCTTCTTTAGTGTGGGAGTTGGTATGTACAGGTTGTGTGATGAATGCTTAGTTTCAGTGGTTTCTGTAAGTATCATCTAGACATAACCTGGTTCAATTTTTACCATCTACTCCATATTGTATTTTTTAAAAATTTTGTATGATGGAATGTTTAATGGTGCCACTGACTAATCTCTCTTCTAAAAATTGGTCTCTCTTTTGCTTGTGTGCAAAAGAGGTCTCATCAAGAAATGGGTAGCAGCATTAATGGTTTGGTAATAATGGTGTACTGCATAAGATGCACTGAACTCCAAGCATTGTTATGGAAATATATAGTTTTTTGTTATTTTTCTGATGCAATTGTTGATACTTATTTAGAAACATTCTTATAACCTCTATTTTATTGTTTTTTGGCATCACGTTTTTCTTTTGTCTGGTCTAAATAATTCGTAAGTGAAAGTCTGTGTTAATTGGTAATTTCTAAGAAATAATTCAAATAAGGAGGTTTTAATGGACTAGACACAGCTAGAAGTGACTTCTTTACTGGCTAGTAACTGGTCTCCCACATAAATATCTCCACAACTTTCTGCGTATTGTTTTGTTACACAAGACTGATATTTGGCTAGCATGTTTTAATTCCTATTCAATCTCGAATTTGATATGTGTACGTACGCATTCACTATAGCATGTCGATTCCGATGAAAAACGACTATCTACTCCAATGCACATTTGTCATCCTTGTCACCTCTTGATTTTCCCCCTAAAGGTAGTGATAAGTTTAACGACTCTAGATGAGCTAATAAGGATGTGTTATGTAATAAATTTGAGCTTATGACAACTTTTTCCAAGAGCTCAAATCTTAGCATTTCAACAATGGAGGAGTATTTTTGACAATGAATTATGGATGATCATGCTCAAGTTTTGGACTTCACCCAAAAGAAAGCCTGTCATGGTCCTGATGCTACCCAAAGGGGGTTGTGCCTTAAATTTTTTTTTGGATAAAAGAGGAAGTCATTTCAAGTAAATGGATCCTTACCAAGAAAACAAATGCTCATGGCATTGTGGTTCGATTTTAAGCGCTTGTTGCTAGAGGATTTTCACAAATCCCAAGCATAAAGTTTAAAGATACATTTGCACCTACCTTGAAGATGGTGCTTCTATCTATAATGTTCTCTATTTCGGCTAGCCTTAACCTTGAACTCCATCACCTCAACATGAATCGCTTTTCTACATGGAGAACTCAACAAGGATTATACATTTGCACCTACCTTGAAGATAGCGCTTCTACCTATAATGTTCTCTATTTTGGCTAGCCTCAACCTTGATCTCCATCATCTCAACATTAACCGCTTTTCTACATGGAGCAACCAAATCATTTTTTAGACCCATGATTCCTAGACAATGTTTGCAAGCTTAAGAAATCCTTATATGGTCTAAAACAATCTCCAAGAGAAGCTTCAATCCTCTTCAAGCAAAGCCAAATATCTACATTCACACGAAAGCACTATCTATGTAATTATTGGTGTTTATGTTGATATTTACCAATTGCTTCCAATTCTTTAACTTCAATACGCAATACAATCAATCAATTCTTTACCAAGGATAAGTTCTTGTTGAAAGAGCGTGAACCTCTTGAATATTCTCTTGGAATCAAGGTATCACAATCATATAGAAGGAACTCTAACCCTAATACAACGAAAATTGCCTACTTTCAATAAAGGATAGCCCGATGTCAATTGAAGAAGAACAAATTATGCAATCGCTCCCTTATCACCAAACCTATGTAGTACAAGGTATCTTGTGAGCTGCACTCATTCCCATCTTTTTTATTATGCAAGTTTTCTTTCCAGTTTATGCAAAAGCATGGAATTTATGCATTTAAATTTAAGATTCTCGACACATGGAATTTATGCATTTAAAGTTCCAGCCTACCCTGTCATATGCTTTCTCAAAGTCTAGTAGCACCACTGCTACCTTGTTGTTGGTACGCTTGGCAAGGGCTACTGCTTCCCAGAATGAGAAGAGGTTGTCTAGGATACTCCGATTTCTAACGAAACCTGTCTAGGACGGATGAATGAGTTGAGGGAGAAGTGGAGTTAAACGACTTGCCACGATTTTTGCGAGCAACTTATAGACAGTATTGAGAAGAGTAATGGGCCGCCACTTGCTAATGTCGTTGGCATTCCCACCACTTTTAGGAATGAGATGTATCATCCCATGTCCAAATTCCTCCGGCATGCTTCCAGAGGTGATGATCTCCTCATATGCCTAGAGGAGGTCTTCTTTAATACTGCCCCAAAGGCATGTGAAAAAGTGCGGGGGGAGACCGTCGATTCCGGGGCAGCTATCGGCATCTAAATCAGTGAGGGCCTCCCATATCTCGATGATTGATAGGGGACACACGAGCTAGGTATTCATTTCCGGTGTGACTTTCTCGGGTATGCTTTGGAGGATAATATCTTCTCTTATGTCTTCCCATGTAGCTATCATGTCTTCGGTAAGTACGCGACTATAATACCTTGTGGCAATATTCCTCATTTCATCACCATCCTCAGTGGTCGTTCCATCCTCTCGGTAGAGGCTGCACATCACAGTTCTAGTGTGCCTCGGGCCTTTGGAGCGGAAGAATTCCTTTATGGTTTTGTCCCCTACTCGAATCCATCGCGCCATGCTTCCATGAAACTCCATGTCATATATTTCCTTTTCCGCCATGCTAAGTTCCTGTTTGGTCATGGAGACCTGTCCTGTGATCGAAATACAGGATGGGTATCTCTGTTGGAGTCGTTGTAAGGCTATTAATCCCCATTTTGTTCTCTGTCGCTTCTCCTGAGCATCCTTGCTTCTGGTCTTGACAATGTCACGTAGGAGAGTAGAGGCTCTTGTTAATTTAGCTAAAAGTTTGTCCGATGCTGATGAACCATTGACGGGTAATGACCATTGGTTGGATAGTTGGTCCTTCACGTCGATAAGTGTGTAAATAGTGTGTGATGCGAGTTTGGAATGGGCCCCATTTTTGGTGCAATTGAAAATGACCAGCTACCGGGTAATGGTCAGAGAAAGTCATGCCTGGAGTTATGTGACACCACCCCCCTTCGCTTCTAAAGCCTCCCCCACATAAATGCGGTCAATGCGAGATAGGGTGGGTCCACTATTCCACCCGTCTGATCGGGAGAATAGGAGAGAATCCCTTTTTCGTTGGAAGTTGGCAGAATGCCAGATGTCTCGTAGGTTAAGGTGGACACATAGCTTCTCCCATTGTTTACGTTCCCTTCCTTGTAGAACTATGGGGTTGTTGTTGGAGCTATCGTGAATGGATTCGATCATATTAAAATCCCCTCCAATGCACCACTCTTCTGCACCCACTACTTGTAGGCGGATGTGGTCCCAGAATGTTGCTCTTTCTGTTATGCTATTTGGAGCATAAACATTCATGAAGTTCCATCGTTGCCCTTGGTTGGCCAACATGCAAAAATGTGCCCTACCAAGTATAAGTGATTCTTGGTTTATTAAGCCTTGGGCTAGATGTTCCCGAATCAAAATGCAAATATCACCATGTTTTCCACCCTCCCCAATTGCTGGCTCCCAAATCGTTCGCCATGATCCTGGTAGAAGGTCTTCAACTTCCTTTAACTATGTGCTATCAAGGTGGTGTTCCTGCAACATGATGATGTCAGCACCACTCCCTAGTAAATATTCTTCAAGATCCCTTCTCAGTTTCCATCTATTTTGCTGGTCTAGTCTACTTCTGAGTCCTTGCACGTTCCATGTTATAATCTTCATACTCATGGAATTGGGTGGGAGATTGCCAGTTGTTCATGGTGCTTTGTACAACAGGTCGTGAGTGGGGAGCACTCACCGTTTAGACATCCAGTCATTTCCAAGGATGGAATAGTGGTCCACATCCATGAGTGGAGTTTGTGGGCTATCCTGTGAGCTTCAATAGCCCCTTCATGCTTCTCATAAAAATAGACAAAGCTTCGAGTTAGTTGGGTGTCTATGATAGTCCGCAGGTGGATGTGGCAAAGATGAGGGTCCTCTTCATCCATGGTGCACTAGAATTCAATGTTATGCCAATGTTGCTTTAATTCGTTCATGAGCTCTTCATCTCTTATTTGTGTTACAAAACACGTTGCTTGGCTACATAATGTATCTTTAATCTTGGATTTCGACCAATCTTCCCGAGTCGGAAGCAAGAGTGGAAAGGAGATTGAGGTCGTCGGAACTCCGTTATTGTGTACTGCTGATACATGTACCCTTATTTTTTCCAATGTCTTGAGCCCTATACCTAGCCATTTCAAGGCGTTTTGTGGGTGTGGTTCAAACACTCATTTGTGTCTGGGACGACTATGATTTGAGGCGTGATAGTCACACTTCTGCCTTGGTTTGTTGCTTCTACATTGGGTGTCGTTCCACTCAAGCTCCTTATTAAGGTCTTTACATGACTTTTCGTTTGCGCTTCCCTGTTTTGTAAGCTTTAACGAGAACTTTCTCTTGTGTGCTTGGTGTCACCTTACGTCGTTCCTTGGGGCTTAAGAAAGAACTAGGAGAATGTTTGTCTGTGGGGGGGAGCTCTTGCAGTAGATCAAAACGATTGGGGGTCATAGGCGATGGTGGATTTTGTGCCAATGATGTTTTTCGAAGGACAAGGGTTTTTTCCACCACTCGCCATTCCATCACAGCCTTGTCAGGTCATGGTGGGGGACACTTTTGATGTCTTATGGTGTCTTGACATTATTCTAATTGCCATTATTCCAATGCATTAGGTAAATCCTTACATTTTTCCAAAAACTAGTGCATTGTAATAAGCATGCAAAAAACCACACAAATGGAAACAAAAATCCTAAATTGCATTTTTCATATCTCAAGAGAGAGATAATCTATAAAAATGAAGCATAATGGGATATGAACATGTGGATGGGAACAACGTCATAGATTCAAACATATATAGCCAACTAAATGCCACATCAGCGTGTTTAACTCAACTGTTACAAGCATGACCATAATTTATCCCTTGGTTAGAATTAGAATTAGAATTACAATTTTTATAGTCCATAAAGAGGCCAATTTTGACCTATGGGACCAGAGTATACATGTGTTCTTGATATGTGTCTCCTTCCTAAGAAGGGGTATTCATACAATGAAGCACAAAGTGTCTATGTGTGAATAAAGCATATACACATGAGCTCAACCTTCTTAGTATGGTCCTTAAGTTATCACTCCCTCTTAGTATGTCAGCATATCTTGCATGAATTGCACTATATGGTAAGTTGTACCGGTGTATTCTTTACACTCGATGGGCATGACCATAATTTATCCCGTGGTAAGTTGTATCGTAGTATTCTACACACGAGGATAAATTATGGTCATACCCGTCACATCAACGTTGTTTCCCTCTCGCACAAGTAACAAGATCCAATTGTCCATGTCAAGATACTTTTTATCAAAGTTTGTTTACATTATGTGTTGAACTAACCATCTCTCAAGGCAAGGTACAAAAAAAAGCATGTCTAATTTTACAGTTTGAATCAAAGCTTCTAGACCTAGAAATATAAAAACAAAGCTAGCTTCTACAACTATGAGCCCCATGGATCATCCCAACCTTTTGGACCTTCTCTTTTAACAAAGTTAACAATAGCATGAACAGCTTCTTTCACTCTGTTGGATAAGCTGTGGTTTCCCCACTCTATTTCCACCTTCTCAGCACCTCCCATTGCCTTGCACAACCTGAAGACCACAGGAAGCCAGCATATGTCAAGAAAACAAAAATCTACAATGTTGTACATTCTATTTCATTGCAAGAGGGCTATTTCAGAAAAATTTCCCACATTGATGATGTAACCAACTTGAGGAGACGATGCACAGAAGACAAAAAACCAAACAAGAAAGAAACAGAAAAAAAGGTATAAAGGTTTGACAAGAATTTACATGGGCACCCAAATATCCCTAACTTTTGTTTACAAAAGATTTACCAACATTCCTCTTTTCAAAAATATTTATGGATTCCCAATATAGAATAGTCAATTTCGTTAATACTTTTCCATGTGTCAACAAAAATATAGATAATAACAAACCGGTTAACTAATGCTTGTTTATCCACGAACTCGGGAACATATTCATCTGCCATTGAGAAGATAACCTGTGCAAACGATGGATCTATAAACATCTCTTGGAACAAAAATAAAAGTTACCTCTGAAAAATTTCCCAGACCAAGTATTTTTTTACTGCAAATATTAGGTATGATGCTGCATACAGTGTAAGTTCAATTACCTTTGGTCATATTCTTGAGATAAATTCCACTGATTATAAACAGTGCATGATTGATTCATTTTGGCGTGCGTAAAGTCGGATTTTTAATATTTGGAAGGCATGTGAAATAGTTTGTTTAAAATTACTGTGCTCTGGAACTCATATCAGAACCATCTCCACACAACATTGTAAACAGTTAAATATTTGGGATAAACATTTTTGAAAATGATACTAATTTTACCAACACTTGAAAGAAAGCCACACATTTTTTGTATATCTGCCACTCTTGTTTGCAATGAAATTTTCCTTAATTAATGAAGATCTAAGCATGGCTCAAAAGAGCACAACTAATTGATCGCCACCTGCACTAAGGATAGTTAAATAGATTAAATGGCTTTTCTACCATAAATTAATCAATAAATAAATAAAAACGTGCTACCAATTAATAGATTAATTAAGCAAAAGAGTGGCATTTTGGTAAATACATGAAAATGTGGGTAGTCTTGTAATTTTATTTACATGCATATACTGATATTTTGGAACTTTCCATAGATATTTTCTACGTAAAGTCAGCTAAGGGTTATGGATTCATGTGCTATCCTCTTTCTACATGAAAGAAAGATGCATTGAATTCTATCATAACGACAGTGGGGTCCCCAATACATACAAAGTAGGTACAAAAATCGCAATATGCCAAAACCACCAGAATTTTCCTCTATTCAAATTTATCTAAATTTTCTCATAGTCAAGAATGCTAAACCTGGCATTCTACTCGTGACATGTGTCCAAGTCTTGAGCGGAGTTGTTGGTCGGTCAAATCAGAGCTGAACATGTCATCATCCCCCAAGAAGGCTGATAAGGAATGGTACCTTCCCAATCCAATGTAGTGTTACAAACAAAGTATCAAAATACAAAACACAAGTAAACAAATTATTGAGAAGAGTATTCTTTCAGCATTTTCCTCAATACTTTTTAAGTAAAAACTCTCAAATACCTGAGTTTTTCTTTATTTCCCCACATGCCCCTACACTTTTGTTATTTCACCAAATCCCTTCATTCATCAACCCCTTTGAGCAATTCTATGGGCATTGGGCAGTAATTCCTTTTTTCTCAATTATAGATCTTCCTTAAGCAATTATATGCTCAATTCATCTCTTTTGGAGGAGATGGCAAAACGTTCAAGGGTATATCAAGAGTTTTTCCTTATGCTAAATATCTTCAATGTGTAATGAACTTGATAAGGGTTATTTGAGAAAAAGCTCAAGAGTAAAATACCTATATGCTGTGATTGGTGCCTCTGGTGATGCTTCCCTAGGCATCAGTTCCATAGATCTGCCTGATCTAATCATCTCAGAGGCTAAATCAATCATATCTGCAGTACCAGGAAGGGTGGCTCTATATTCTCTGTCACTTACAGGGGCCTGCCAAAGAAGAATAGCTGCTTACATAATGTCTTTCTAATAACATACATACCCTAGGAGAACCGTTCAATGACAAATTGTCAAATAACCCTGAGTTTTTCTTATTTCAGCAAATTCTCCTAAGTTTTTGTTATTTCCCCAAGCAACCCTGATTAATCCACACAATAAGAAGATAGGGGGTGAGTTGATCGTATAGTTGGTCAAGTAGCACAGATTGTTGCTCAGGGGGGATGGATCAAGGTGTTTGAAGAAATAATGAAAATTTATGAGCACAAGGGGGATAAATGAAAACCTGTAAAATGACTCCTCTTACAGCTCTGGAATAATGTGTTCCCATTTGCATGTATTGCACAATATCCTGAATTACAAGACCATTGAATTGTCAGTTATGTTAATCTCTATTTCAACATTAATATTCCAAATCTCAGAAATTCTTACTTGACAGCCAGTGCTGTGTCCTAGAAGAATTACCCCATTAGAACTCTCCTTATCTATCAAGTATGTGATAAGTTGATCAAGTTCTATGGCATCCTTCAAAAAAAGAAGAGAGTTAAGTCCATTATAAGTTGGAGAGAATATTTCAATATCTACAATTCATCAATAAAAAACGATTTGATTTGTCGCAAATAATTTTATGGAAATGGAAACAAAAGTGATTTAGTCTGTGAAATGAAAAAAATGGCTCCATACCCTTGTAAGTAAAATTTTAAGACCAAAACCACATGATACCAATGATGTTTTTCTCACTTCAAAGATCTTTCCATCATCAATTTATATTTTAGATTTCTTGCTGCGTTTTACAGATTCCTTTCACTGCAATTTAGAGTTTCTTGCTACATTTTACGGTTGCTATGTTTTAGGGTTTCTTTCTTGTTCTGTCAATGTTTCGGGTTTCGGGTTGTCTAGTGTAATGGCTCTCCAAGGAAAAATGTTGGGTATTTTGAAGATACCTTCAAGTAAACAGATATTGCTACGTATACAGACGCCCATCAATGCATTGCAAGTAAGCTCCCCAGTGTACAAATGTTGGAAATGCGGTCGTCAGATGCGGAACAAGATCAGCCCTTGTCAAGTGAAGAACTCCCAGCTGACATAGATAAGATGGGAAAACCAAAATAACAGATTGAATACAAAGTAGGCAACCGAATCAGGAATAAAGATCAAGAAAGACAGCAAGAAGAAAGAAAGAAAGAAAGAAAGAAAGAAAGAAGGAAAGAAAGATATATTAACGTCTTTTAAGAAGCCAAAATGGCCTATCAGACCAAATAAGAGATTACATCTTGAGAGTTGTCTCGTCTTTGAGAACAAATCAAAATAAAATAAATACTACACAGTAAATGTAAAAGTAAATAAGATGAAAAGAGAAGAAACCAGGGAATCTGGTTTTTGGCACATGTGAGATTCTCAAGTTAGGTATATTGTAGCTTTTGTCTTTGAAAAATCTCTAGCATAGGTCGATCCAGAAAGGAAATGTCTCCGAAGTGAGGGATGCAACTACGATGGCGGGACATAATGGCTTTTATCCGTCGATGACAAGGGTGTCAAGGTCGTGGTCCATGGGGGTGGGGCCTACATGCATGGGAAATTGCTATTGCCCAATCAATTGTAACCCCTTTGTTATATCCTGGTCTGGAGCCCATTTGTGTATCCCGTGATGGACTTGTAGGATTAGTAGGAGTGATGGGGCTAAAGAAAGTTGTGATTGTTCTTTGTGGATGAGCTTGTGTGGCTTTATTCTTCAACAACTTTTCCCGATGTCTGTTGAGCTCTAGCAAGAAAAGTCCTAGGCATCGCTGGTCCTCATATTCCATTAGCTTGCGTAGTGGGCCAAAGCCTTGTTTAAAGAGGCAGTGGTATCTCCCTCTAATTTCATAAAAGACACTACAATGACAAACATAGTGTTCTTCAGATTCCACTCCTTGATGACACAATTGGCAAATTCTCTCTTCTAGAGGTAGTCGTGTATATCTGCCTACCTCAATCTGTAGCTGATGTGATGAAGTTCGTAGCTGCCCTATCACACTACAGAGCGGATAAGATAGATGTATGTCCATATAAGGTGGCCTGATGATGAATCCATCCTCCGATGTATGTAAGAAGTGCGTCTTATAGTGGGCCATCTTCGTACCAAGTGGTATTTTGGGGATGATCCATGTTATCTTGTTTTCCAAGTTAATAATATCAGTTCGGATCACTCTATTCTTTTCCACTTTGGTCATATTTAGATGGGGACAGTCCAAGCTATATTGGAATGGGGGTAGTGCATTTATACTCATGCCATGTGACTTGAACCATTGCTGCATTTCAGCATACCAACAATGAGTGTCTCCATTTTCAGCCAGTTGTTTTGATGACATAAGTGCCAACCTTGGGTACCTTCGTTTAGGGAGCTCCCAAAGACGTTGGATAAATGTCACTGATTGGAACAACGCCTCGGTTATTATAGGTGCTGCTCCCATCTCCGCCCGGATTATATCGTGGGGCAACGATGCTTTGCTCCTTATCATGTGAGCAATCATTGACACTAAAGGTCTCTCTAAATCTTTCCAATGATTTGCCTTATTAAGACTCGGTCCCCATGTCTCTACTCCATAGAGAAGTGTTGGTGTGACAAGTGTATCAAATAACCATAGCTTAGTCCGTGGCTCTTGGAACTGCAGATGTGCACATTGTCTCTTGAGAGCACCAAGGGCTGCATATGCACGAGAAAGTCGGGCACAAGCGGCCTCTTGTAAGGAGAACCTAGGTTCTCTAAATGTTACTCCTAGGTATGTGTAGGAGCGTGTGTATTCCACCTTGTCCTCTCCCAAGAAGAATTCTGGTTCTGATCTTGTTACCCATGCTTGGGTGGTGTTAAACACCATCACTTTAGTTTTATTCATGTTGATTGACAAACCTTTGTCCATACAAAATAGTTTTAAGGCATTTAGATGTCTTTGTAGTCCCTTCGGAGAGTCAGAAATCAGCACAATATCATCAGCATATAGTAATATTTGTATAGCTATACCTGCTAGGTGTGCTCTGGAACCCCCAAATCTCTTTATGTAATGTGATCTATATAGAGACCGAAGACTGTGGGAGATAGTGGGCATCCTTGCTTCACGCCATTTGTGCTAGCCACCGCCTCTGACAAGCCCTTAGAAGACCACACTTTTCCTGACACAGATTCATAGAGTGCATAGATTCCCCATTGCATATGTATAGGAACACCTAGGGCTTCTAGCCGCTACATAAGCTGAGCATGTGGCATAGTGTCAAAGGCTTTTCGGAAATCCACAAAGCAGCAATAAATCCTCTTATTGTGGGCTCTGCCCTCCTCAATAAGGGCCTGAAGGGTGAATATGTGATCCAAAGTTGTGAACCCCTTCCGAAAGCCTGCTTGTCCAATTGAACGGCAGCCATTTTGCTCTGCCCATATACTCAATTCTGATTCTGGAATCGAGCCATATAGTTTAGCCAAGTAATGGCCAATCATGATTGTCCTATAGTTGCTTGGCATCATGGGGTCTCCACTCTTGAGGATTGGCACAATGGTATGTTGAGTCCATCTAGCGATACAAATGATCTTCAAATTTAGCCAAATACAATCTCTTCTTCTTCCTCACGAGGCGTTGGAAGGTTGCTCTCGCTTGGTTGTGTGTATAAATGCCCCGAGTTACATCACGCTGCAAGCATCTCCTTGTATCACGGCATTCCTCATCATACCAACTATTTTGTATTACTCTACCGAGTTTGGGGGGATTGGCCGTTGTGTGAGGGAAGGCATTTGTGGCTGCTTTATGCAATGATTTGGATAAACCTTGGGTAAGTTCTTCAAGGGGTGCGAAAGGATCCAAATCTAGCATGCCATTGTATACACCGCAACTATACACATCAATTGTCTCGCGAGTGAATAGATACTTAGCCATCCCACTCTCCTTAGCATATACATCCTTTGTGCATCCATCCTTTACCTCAAAGCGTAGATATGCATGATCAGCTGCCAAGCCAATAGGTCTTCCCGATATTGTGAACACTTTTATTTCAGGTATAAGAGATGGAGATCCCATTAGATAATGGACTGTGCTTGCACCCCCTTTTGGGTTCCAACATGTCAAAGAATCTGATCCAGGCCATTGTGACAAGCCATTATATATCACAAATCCATGCGCGCTTCCCAAGGCTAGAAAGTGTTTTCCATATTCAGTTATAGCACTCATAACTTGAGCTTGTCGCTTTAGACCAACCTCTTCCGCCATAACTTCTCCATAAACAGCCTCGTTGGTGTTAAACATAGTTGTTTGTTCATCCTTGGTTCGTGCATTAAAATCTCCTAATAGTATTATGTCCCCCATAGTAGCAAATCTTATGATATCATCATATAGTGGTAGATATGGTGATTCACCTAGAGGTGCAAACCTTGAGTAAGCAGGTGGAAAGTAGCAAATTGCAATATGTAACTCCCTAAGATCCCCTCTTTTTATTCGTATCCACATGTAGCGTGCATCTACATCCTTATGGACAACATGCACTCTACCATGGAGCTCCTCTTTGTATAGCACAGCCACTCCTCCTGAACCTCTGGTGCTTCCTCGTGTCTGAGGTTGGGGGCGACATATTGACTCCCATCTATATCCTTGTACCTCAGGGAGTTTGCTAGCCATTCATTGGTGAGTCTCTGTATACATAGCAATATCTGAGTTTTTCAATGTATCTTCAAAATATCCGACATCTGTCCGTAGAGAGCCGTTGCAATTCCATATGGTCATGCGTAGGGTCTCATAGGCCATATATCAACATGCGGTTCTCTTCTCTGTAATAATGACCTTGCCGTCTCTATATACGGCCCATTTACCTTCCTTTCTTGCATCAAGCACTCGTGGCATGTTTTCTTTACGGTGTGCCACTTGGGTTGGAGTGAGATCATCGTCTAAGTATATTTTTTCACCCTTGAGTGCCTTTCTTTTAGAGAGGAAAGCTTTTTTCTTGTCAATATCCATGAAGCGGATGATAAGGGCTTTAGCTCTAGACTCATCTCTTCCCACCCTCCATGCTGAAGCAAGTGGAATATCTGATGCCCCAATCTTTGTTCCGAGATTCTTGGCATCTTCTTGTGAACTTCCCTTTTTGGCCCAACCAACCACTCGTACATGCAACGCACGAGCTTTCCTCTTGGCTTCTTCTTCTAAAGTAGCATTCATCATTGCCATCCTATCCATGGATGTTCCTTTTTGCTTTTTTACTACCTCTATCCAAGGAGCATTTGCTTGAATTTCGTTTTGGGCATGCTCAGCTTGAGCTTTGGCATCTTTGGCCATGTCTGCCCATGTTTGCATTTCCTTCGTGACATTGGCTTTCACTGTAGAGATGCATCTTTCCACTGCTTCTTGTCCTTTCTCGAAATCCACTTTTATAGCTCCTAACTCAACCTTACTCGAGGATATTTCATCCTTAAGGTATTGTGTCATGTCATCCTTGAGCTCTAAGTGTGATTTCTCCACATGGCTTATTATGTCTTTCCGCATCTCTTCTAATAACTTAGCCTTGAGAGAGGCATACAATTCTGTTTTCTGTTTCTCTATCTCCTTTTTCATTTCTTCTTTTAGTGCTATTTCGATATCTTCTCTAATAAGATTGATCTCTTGCGCAATCAAATGGCGTAATAAATCATATTTCCCATTTTCGAGATCAAATGGAATGTCAGATGGGGTCGGATGGGGCCTGCGTTCTAGATGCCTTGTGTGCCCTTCTAACGCTATTCGGGGTGCTTCTATCCTATCCTTTTCGTCTATGATATCTTCTTGGAGTCTTCCATGGATCTGGACCCTCGTCATGCGTGTTAAGATCCATCTTTTCATTTTCGGTCCATTCAGACTCCATGGTGTCTTAGGACAGCAGGTATAGGAGATGTTGAGGGCAGAAAGAACAATATAGATTCTAGAAATTTCTACTGGGTAGAAAGCATAGAGGGACAGATTTGGCAAAAGATACAGGGAATCATGTTTGGCAGAAAACACACAAGGTCGGGCATTGCAGAAAACACAAAGGACAGACATTGCACAAAACGTAGACAGACATTCACATTGTAGAAAACGCAGAGGAGAGGACAGACATTGCACAAAACGCAGAGACAGACAGAGCCTAAACCCTAAATGCAGAGAGAGAGAGAGAGAGAGAGAGAGAGAGAAAGAGAAAGGCAATCTCTACGCCCTTTGATCCTCAAATTTCAGAGCACAAGTGGAGCTTCAAGGGGAGATCCTCAAATTTCAGAGCAACGTCCCAATGAATGATGACCCAACCACGTCGCCTTTTGTCGATGTCGATGTTGCATGCCCTCTTGATTCGCAACCCTAGCTCTCTGTAGATTTCGACAGTGCTTCTGCCTTGACCGTGGCCTTTTGTTGATGTTCTTGCAAGCCCTCTTGATTCACAACCCTAGCTCTCTCTCTGGATTTCGGCAACACTTCTTGTCCACCGATAGCCACAGATAGCCACAGAACAGTGTAACTGTATTATTGCTCTCTCAAAGTTACAATCACACAGTACAGCAACAAACAACCCGAACAACCTGAACAACTAGGTTACAAAGCCAGTTATATACTAACTGGGCTAGGGCAACTGCCCTTTGACATATTTACATAATTGTCCTAAACCTAGTGTGTCCAATAGGATAGTGTGAATATGTCCATTATACACCCGTTTTCGACAACAAGCATATATATGGGAGTTCACATATCGTCCCCAACCACAAATAGTAGGAAGCATTGGAGGCTTTTGAGGAATGGCTGTGTTGTACAAAAAGGAGCTCTATGGTAAAGTGCTTGTTGTGGATAAGGATGTAAATGTGCATTACACGTGGATACGAATCAAAAGAGGGGATTTGACATATTTACATAATTGTCCTAAACCTAGTGTGTCCAATAGGATAGTGTGAATATGTCCATTATACACCCGTTTTCGACAACAAGCATATATATGGGAGTTCACATATCGTCCCCAACCACAAATAGTAGGAAGCATTGGAGGCTTTTGAGGAATGGCTGTGTTGTACAAAAAGGAGCTCTATGGTAAAGTGCTTGTTGTGGATAAGGATGTAAATGTGCATTACACGTGGATACGAATCAAAAGAGGGGATCTCAGAAAACTATATATCACAATTTGCTACTTTCGATCTACCTAGTTGATGTATGCACCTCTCAGAGGATCACCATATCTAGCATTACATGATAATATCATAAGATTTACTACTGTTAGGAGACTTCAATGCACAAACAACTATGTTTGACACAAGGCTATGCATGGAGAATTAATGGCAGAAGAAGTTGGTCTACATCGACAAGCTCAAGATATGAGTGGAGTAACAGAATATGGCAAACACTTTCTAGCCTTGAAAAGTGCACATGGACTTTTGATATATAATGGTCAGTCACAATGGCCCAGATCAGATTCTTTGACATGTTGGAACCCAAAAGAAGGTGCAACCACAGCCAATTACCTGGTGGAATCTCTTATACCTGAAATAACAGTGTTCACTATCTCTGGTAGACCTGTTGGCTTGGCAGCAAACCACACATCTATTCTTTGAGGTGAAGGTACTAATTTATTCGGGAGACAATTTTTGTGTATAGTTCTGGCATATACGAAACATGCTAGATTTGGATCCTTTTGCACCCCTAGAAGAAGTCAAACCAGGATTGTCAAATTCATTGCATAAACCAGCCATAAATGCCTTTACTAACACAGCAGGCGATGCACCTAAAACTGGTAAGAGTCCTACAAAATAGTTGGTATGATGAGGAATGCTGTGACACAAGGAAATGCTTGTTGTGATACACACAAACAAGCAAGTGCAACCTTCAAATGCCTGTAAGGAAGAAGGAAAGATTATATTTGGCTAAGTTTGAAGTATGTATTTGGTTAAATTTGAAAGTAAAAGAACATGCAAAATGTTCAATGAGAGGCAACCTACCACACAACTGAACTCATCTCAGGTTTGGCAAGCATTTGCAAAGGAATTATATGATATCCCCGGGCAGCCCTCACTGGCCCATTCACATGGCTCATGCCCACATGAATCCACCTTTTTTACTCCACAAATTGAGTTCCAAGATCATGATGGATTGGTAGGTGGCCACGACACCTTGTTCCCGTTGCTAGCATACATATTTAATAGAGCTATGTTCCCCCTACTATCTGGATAGAACATACCATTTTGCCATCTTCAAGAGTAGAGATCCCATGATGCCAAGACATTAGAGGACAATCATGATCACCCATTACTTGGCTATCTATTGCCAACGTACAAGAGCTGTAGTCAAGAAGCTCAGTTACACCAGTGATAGATACCACTGTGATGGTGTATCTCTCCAAGAAATATAACAATATCAAAATAGGAAAAACACAAGCTTTAAGAAAAGTCTGTCTATGATAGTAATAGCTAATCAGCTAAACATCTCAAGATTAGATGTAAGACCAAAAATGACTAAGAAAAACATGACCAACTCATGCATGACACAAGGCCATAGTTGCCAGTGCACAGCACCTTACCAAGCAACTAAAGCATGTTTCGCAATCTGTATAGTGTAGAAAGCAAATGAAACAGATAACCTGGATGTACAATAAAGGGCATCAAACAGTGTCATCTTGCCATTGGCACACAGTAAATCACGTAGAGACTGAAGATAGGTTCCTATTTCTAAGTGCATGCACAAGAGGATAATATTTGCAATCCAACACTGTATACATAAAATGCAGCTTTATTGAGAAAGTGAGGTTTGAACCTTAAACCTCTAACATACAGAACATTCTAGCTACCACTAAGGTAGAGATACTAGAACATTATAAATTATTGGTTACCATTTAGATAAGGATAATTCAATTACAAGTACCAGTGTAAAGGATAACAACATGTACACCAAGTCGCATCACGTGCGTAGCCCTTAGTACGTACTAAAGCATCTGCATGAGAAACCCTATATAAAGGAACCTTATTAAGTGAGAATATACTATCGAATATCCTATCAAAGATTCTACCTAGCCAACAGACAATACTCCTTAGAAAACAGCCCTTTCAATTCGTAATAAAAATATTTACTTGTTTCTCATTATATTTTGATTCTCTTGATTTTATTCTATGTATCCTTGTTCAGTTAAGGTTAGATGTTCAAACCCTCATGAGCCAACACCTTGATCTGCATTATCTTTGTCCCAACACCTCTTATGTCTTCTTTGAGACATCTAGGAATGTCATATCCATCTCCTAGTCATGAACCACTGTGGTTCCACATACACGTTGATCTGATGCATTTTTGCATAACTACGAAGTGGTTCAACTTCACAAATCCACAAGCATCATTGTAAGAGTGTTTGTTTGGTAACCTCTATCTACATTGCTCAAATTTTTCTAAAAGAATAAACAAGTCAAACACAGGTCCGAGGAAGAGTATCCTTCTTTGTGGCATCAATGCCATTAAGTGTAGCCAAAATGCATCGGCATGAACCACTAAAAATAAAAAAGAATGGTATAAGATAAAACACAGGGGACTGCATCCTCTAAAAAGAACACCACAATCCTGATGAAAGATTGATAAGAATGTCTGTCCATAAATGTTAGTCCATGCATTAGGAATGGGCACGGAAATGTCCAAGACATAAAGCGACTTTCCTTGCAATATCGTAATATCGGCCTATAAAATGAGTGTTGACTAGAAGCAGGAGGTCTTTCCAACACTTCTACCGACATTTCGAATTACTTAATAGAGACTGAAGATAGTATGTTACAACACTAAAAGTAGTACAACTATACTCGTTGATTCATGAAGAAGGAAATATGGTTGAAGCCACAATCATGATGTTTCCACGTTAACTCGAAAAACACAAAATGGAGCTTATCGTCATTACAATTTGAGAAGTGAAATTCCCATTTGCAACTTCCAACTATAAATATGTGCTGAAGGGTATTAACTTCAAACAAAGGAAAGTTTCCTGCTTTTTATTTCCCATGAGTATTCTGAATAAGATATAAAGAAGGTTGAATAATTTGAGCTTTTAAAAAAAAAATCTCAAACAGCCCTAGAAAAATAAAACACAGCTAAATAAAGAAAATATCTTCAGTGAGCATACCTGTTTCAGGCTTGAAGTTCCAAATCCTGTGTATGAAGATGAAAGAAGAAATTGCACCAGTGACCATTCCTCAGCCTCCAAGGCATGTGCAAGGGGTTCAATATAGCTTCAAAATATTTAAGACTGTTAAATTTCATTTTCTTAATAATAAAATAGTAATTATCCTTCAGAGTGTTTAGAAAGTGTGCTCATTACTCTGTGGCAAGCAGTCCATCAGTAAGTCCGCCTATAAAGATTACTTGAACGTTGAAATCACCAGTCCGAAATGCAACCTGCAAGAAGAAATTAAGGTTACTTGAACTTTGAAATCATCCATTGGAAATGTTACTTGCAAGAAAAAGAATGAATCCATGCATCTAACTTTTGGCGATAGCACAATTCTGACCAGTATCATCTATTTACAAACATCTAAACCTAGTGTCTAAGATGAATACATAGACATTCATTAGTTCAAGACTGACAGAATTACAAATTAAGCGATGATAAGCGAACAAGAGAAAGAACAAAAGATATATTAACGTCTTTTAAAAGGCCAAAATGGCCTATAAGACCAAATAAGAGATTATATCTTAAGTGTTCTCATCTTTGAGAGCAAATCAAAATAAAATAGATATTACATAGTAAATATGAAAGTAAATAAGATGAAAAGAAAAGAAACGAGGGAATCTGGTTTTTGGCACATGTGAGATTCTCAAGTTAGATATATTGTAGCTTTTGTCGATCCAGAAACGAGGGAATCTGGTCTCTAGCATAGGTCGATCCAGAATGGAAATGTCTCCGACGCGAGGGAAGCACCTACGATAGCGGGAGATAATGACTTTTATCTGTCAATGGCAAGGGTGTCAAGGTCGTGTTTCATGGGGCCGGGGCCTACGTGCACGGCAAATTGCTATTGCCCGATCAATTGTAACCCCTTTGTTATGTCCTGGTCTGGTGCCCATTTGTGTATCCCATGATTGACTTGTAGCATCAGTGGCCTATTCAAAATGGAATGAGATGCTAAATTAACCTATTCAAAATATCAAAGTGACCTGCGATAGAAACTGTTTAACAGCATGATTGGTAAAATGGTTTCAAAACGAGGTAGCTAGTCCTATGTAGCTGCCAGGTTGAGAATGATGTAGGGCCCTGGGTGCAAGTTTGACTATAATATCCGGTGTACAATATCCAAAATTGATCTACGATATGTATAAAATGGACTGTGAGTAATGAACCAGATGGGAGATTTTCCTAAACCTTCACTGTGACAATCTGCTCATATAGGTCTCTGACTATCAGAAGATCTTCCATCTTGATCTTCCAGTCCGAGTAGTTATGTGAGTTCAAGACTATCATTCCTAGAAAACCACTCACACCTCCTTCCATCTAGCACCTCAAGCTCTAATACCAGTTTGATATGATTAAGACCATAGATGAACAACAAAGATAGACTGAAAAAGACAAAACAGAAACTTAAAGTACGTTATATATATATGGAGTTAGGGCAAAAACAAAATTGTGTGTGTGTGTGTTAGTATTGTGTGATTCAAGAGATAAAGAAGTAAGAAGAAGAAGGGGGTGAGTGAGTGATGGCACAATTTTGTGGAACTTGCCAAAACCCTAAGAAGGGATTTTTCTGTAATCTGACCCTCTCTCTCCTTGAAAGCTTGAAAAGCTTTGTAATCTATCTCTGTAATCTTGTCTCATAGTGAAATCTGTTGTCCCGTGGTTTTCCCTGGTTTAGGGTTTCAACGTAAGTCGAAAATCTAGTCAGTACGACTGGCCGATTCCTATTGTCGACTATTCCGTCGATTCGACTAGTCGACTCCTATTGTTCTTCACTTAAGTCAACCACCAATCCAATTGACCACCAATACAATCGACCCCCTAGTCAATCCAGTCGATCGACCAAACCTAAACCTGTCTTTCGTCGACAAGCACTGAGTCTATCCATAGGTAGGATCTTCGTGAGCATATCTGATCCATTTTCGTAAGTATGGATCTTCACGAGAGTAAACTCGTTTTCATCCACTCTCTCATAGCCAATGATACATCCTTTGTATGTGCTTGGTATGAGAGTGGTAAGCAACGTTCTTGGCTAGATGTATGGCACTTTGGTTAACAAAGTGAAGTAAGAATCTCTCTTGCTTCATTCCTAGTTCACTGAGAAAATTCTTCATCCATATCAATTATTTTCCGGCCTCTACCGCAGCCATATACTCAACCTATGTGGTCGACAGGGCCATAACCTTTTGCAATCTAGATTGCCATGATACGGCTCCCCCTACATAAGTCATCACATACCCTGATGTGGATTGGCTGGAATCTACATCCCCTGACATGTCGAAATTTGTAAAACCTTCGAGCATAGGTTTTCCGGAGCCATGCCTAAGACATACGCTTGGGGTGCCTTTCAAATATTTGACTATCCATTTTACAGCTTCCCAATGCTCCCTACCAGGATTACTCATGTATCAACTCACTGTTTCGACAGCAAACGCAATGTCCGGCCTCGTACAGACCATAGCATACATTAGACTTCCAACAGCCGCGGCATATGGCACTCTCCTCATCTCAGCCTTATCCTTCTTATTGCTTCTCGGACATTGTCTAGCATTTAGCTTCCACTTTGCCGGCAATGTATACCCTACTGGTTAGGCTTAGACATGTTAAATCTTTCCAAAACTTTTGTCACATATTTCTCTTGTGACAGCTATAGCATATTCTTCGTCCTGTCCCAGACTATATGCATTCCCAAGATTTGCTTAGTCGGTCCAAGATCCTTCATGGTGAACGATTTAAGCTCACAATCCTTTTGATATCTTGTTTGACTACCAACATGTCATCCACATAGAGTAAGAGAATCAGGAAGTCACCTTCACTATACCTTTAGACAAAAACACAATGATCAGCTTGTGTTTTATGGAATCCATGTTCCAACATGAAGGATTCAAACTCCATATACCATTGATGTGGAGCTTGCTTTAGACCATACATGCTCTTCCTTAGTCGACATACTAGATTCTCTTTTCCTTTCTCCACAAAACCTTCAGGCTGCTGCATATAGATTTCTTCATCTAGCTCCCCATGTAAGAATGTTGTTTTTACATCCAATTGCTCTATTTCCAGATTCATACTGGCTGTTATACTCAGTATAGTTCGAATGGATGTCATCTTTACGATTGGTGCAAATATCTCATCAAAGTCAACCCCCTTCTTCTGTTGAAATCCCTTTACTACAATTCGAGCCTTATATCTAGGTGAGCTGCCATCTTCCCCAGTCTTTAGTTTGAAGACCCACTTGTTCCTCAGGGCTCTGTTACCTTTTGATAGTTACCAGGTCGTAAGTATAATTTTTATGCAAGGAGTCCATTTCATCTTGCATTGCACTCAGCCACTTTTCCTTGTGCTCATCTGCCATGGTGTCTTCATAACATTCCAATTCATCCTCATCAATCAAGAGAACATATTGGTTGGAGTATCGAGAGGGTGCTTTCCTTTGTCTGAGTGGATATCTTCTACCTCCCATGGACGGCTCAGGTTCGGATATGTTTGCCGACTCTTCATTCGCCTCGGGTTCATATGTGTTGATCATTTGATGAATGTCGACCGACTCTGACTCATATGCTTCAGTCGATTTCTGTGGGTCGGTCGACTCCGACTCATATATATCAATCGGTTGCTCTGAGTCGACCAATTTGGATTCTGCTGTATCGACTGGTTGTCTCCTATCAGCTGACTATCTAGAGTCGGCTAGTGCTGAGTCCATAGTGGTGGGAGTTGACTGGGAAGACGACCCTAACTTCTGTTGTTTCCAATCTTCAATCGTCTTGTCTTCCATGAATACAATGTCTCGACTCCTCACCACTTTCTTGCCACGTAAATCCCACAACCTGTAGCTGAATTCATCTTCAGAGTACCCCAAAAATATGCATGGCTTCAACTTGTTGTCCAGCTTCGACCTCTAGTCCTTAGCAACATGCATATATGCCAAACATCTGAACACCTTCAAGTGTTGATAGGACACACTTTTACCTGTCCACACCCGCTGTGGGACATCACCTTTCAGGGGCAGTGAGGGAGACCTGTTTATAAGATAGACAATTGTCAACATGGCTTTAGCCCAATATGACTTTGGAAGCTTTGCATGTGACAACATGCTCCTCACCCTTTCCATTATAGTTCAATTCATCCTCTCTACAAGACCATTCAACTCAAGGGTCTTCAGCACTGTATAGTTGAGTTTTATGCCTTGGGTCTTGCAATACTCCTCGAATTGTCCTTTGTACTCGCTACCGTTGTCTGTCCGGACATCCTTCAACTTCTTTCCGGACTCTCTTTCTGCTCTAGCCTAAAACTCCTTAAAGGCCGACAACACTTGGTCTTTAGACTTTAGCACAAAAGCCCACAACTTTCTGCTGTGGTCGTCAATGAATGTCACAAAGTATTGTCCACCACGATGTGATTGAGCATCCACGTAGCATACACCTGTGTGGACCAATTCTAGTGCACATTCTCTTCTCTTTGGTGTCCTAAAATGAAATGCAGCTCTGTTTTGTTTTCCGGCCAGGCAGTCCACACATTTTTCAAAATGCACCCCTTTTACTTCTGGAAGAAGTTTCTTCTCGGCCAGGATATGCATGCCTCTCTCACTCATGTGACGAAGCCTCTTATGCCATTGCTGACCATCTGAGTTGGCTGCCACATTTACTTAATCTTTACACAACTTGGCATGCATCACGTATAGTGTACCCTGTTTTTGTGCTTGGGCCACTATGAGACTTCCTCCACATACCATTTTGAAAGCTACCACTGTAGCCTTCATCGTCTAGTCTTCCGTTTGATATAAGATTTAGTCAAACATCCAGCACATGTCGTACATCCCTCAATAGTAGCTTACAGCCGGTTGATGTTGTCAAACATGAACTCCCAATACCGGCGATCTTGCATGCTCCATTATATCCCATCTTTACATAGCCATAGTCACCAGCTGTGTAAGACGTAAAAAACTCTTTTGTCGGAGTTAGATGGAATGATGCACTAGAGTCAATCACCCAAGAGCACTCTTCATTTGCAAGGTTTACACTCGCTTGCTCGTTAATGAATAAAAGCTCGTGTTCACTAGTAGCAATGGCTGAAGTTCTTTTCTCCTCAGATATCTTCTTGGGTTCGACATCATTAGCAACACCTTTGTCTTTCTTAAGATGTCGGCAATCCTTTTGGAAGTGTCCAGGTTTCCCACAATAGAAACATGTGAGTCTTCCCTTGGACTTAACTTGGTGATAGAATAAAACAGGAGATAACCGAGTGATTCTAATGGACTATAAACAAGCCTGATGGGATGTGGATAAAAATGAAAGATATAGAAGCAATAGGGCATGTGCAAAAGGAGCAGATGTCAAGAGATCATTTGCTTCAACTACAATGATTGATTCGAGCAGTTGTCATAGTGTTTGTGGGTACATAACTGACCATTATATGTAGTTGATAGATTAAAATACTCTTTTCTGAATGAATGTCTGGTATTTGTGAAGAAACTACTAGGCTTAAAGTTCTCCTATTCTGAAGGTTGCATAGAGGTTCGTGTAGGTTGAAGCAGGAACCAAGAGCTTGACAGCACAAAAGGGGAACTTGGTTGATTCGAGGGAAAGTTGAAGTCTAAATTCAAGATGACAGATCTGGGTTGTTGCACTACTTTCTAGGATTAGAGTTGTGTCATCAAGGGTCCAAGGAAGTATCCATCATTCAGATTAAATATGTCCACTTAATTCTTAAGAACCAGAAGATTTCCTGTCAGTCTCAACCCCAATGAAGGTGATTCTGAAGCTATTAAAGCCTGGCTGTGGAAAGATGGAAAGAGCATACAGATATCGTATTCTGGTCAGGAGTCTCTTGGATTTGTGCAACACAAGACGACACTTAAGCTGGCAGGAGATATCAGACTCTGCCTAGGATGCATGTCTTCAGGTATTTGAAGATAGGTCAGATTTTCTATCATGTTTCGCGAAGAGACTAAGTTGGCCAGATGCTACGATTTTGAATGGGCTTGTGATCCAGAGGACAGAAGAGAGGATTTAGGATATTTTCCCAAACAAGCAAGAAGCAGCACCTCAGCAAGCGGGACTGTAAGGAAGTAGTTTCGTGGGCATGATGCAGCACTGCACCAAAGGATGCTCCAAACAGAAAACTGAACTGAATGTCTGTTGAGGGAATAACGACCTGCACAGCACTGAACCGCCGGTTGCATTGCCATCCCAGATAATTCAGTGTTCCTTGGGCAGACAAAAAAACATTCTATATCCTTTTGGTTGCCATTCCCATTCTTCGATTAGAGTTTCGTTCAAATTTAAGTCATGTGCATTGCCATGGCATTAACCCTCTTTCCAACTCTATTTGTGCACTACCAAATTCTTCTCTTTTATTACAAATCCCTCAATTTCTAGGCATATGGATTCAGATATGCTTAACACTCACATATCCTCTATTCCTTTTCCTGCCATTTCCATTCTTTGATTACAGTTTCCGGAATTGAAGAAAACTGAAGTTAAAAGGCAAGCATTGCAAGCCTAAGCAATGGATAATTAATGAGTAAACAATATATAATATATAATGAATGAGGGTTTTAAGTCATAAGAATCCCTGTAACGAGAATTTAGAAGAAACCTGTAATCAGAGATAAATGGAAAACAAAATAAAAAAAGAATTTAATAGAGTTAGTGTTAAGGCAGGAGATATGGGGATTAGTACCTGTGCTGGATTGGTTCCATATCTGAAAAGTGTTCCTTTAAGAAGAGCTCCACGAGAAGAAGCCATTGAAAGGTCAGAGGAGAGAGGTTCGGGTGAAGATAAAGACAAAGAAGATGGCGATGGCGATGAGGAGGAAGAGGATGTAGTTGAAGAAGAAGGTGAGGAGGAATCAGAGCAAGAAAAGGAGGAAGAGGTGTGTGATCTTCCTCCTCTGTTGCTGCTGCTGCTGCTTCTGGACTTCGTTGCGAGGGAGGAAGGGATCCATAAACACCGCAGCAGATCGCAGGGTAAAACGGATGCAAATGCAGCTACGAAAGAAGAAGAAGAGGAAGGGATGGAAGCTGGGAGAGGAAATCTCATGGGCGATAATGTATACATATGTACAGAAAAATACAGAATACACACACACACATACATACATATGTATGTATGTATGTATATATGTGTAATGTATTGTACATATATAGTACTTTGTATCGGTTGTTATGTTGTAATTGTAGTTGTAGTTGTAGTATCTATCCATCCTCCGCATTTGATTGATTGATTCATTAAAAATGAAAGGCCTCTCATTTTCAAATGTGTTGTGTGTGGCGTGTCTCTTGGTGTGAGGGCCTCGGGTTTGGGCCTAGGGCTTAGAGCTTGGGGGATCAGGATGTGACTCCAAAGGCTCCGTCCCTGACATAGGGCTGTGTCTCGGTTTGGATGCACCTCCCAGCCCCTACAATTATATGGTGATCTGATTTGCACTCGCCATCAGCTGTTGGACAATTACTCATTACATTTTATGCCAAACCTCTAAGCTCACAATTGGAAATACACTAATTGTCATCAATTACTACTCATCAAATTGATTGGGTTTTTTCAACATCAAGCTCATCAACAATGTAACCACTCTCGTTATGTTCTTGCAATTCTAAACACATTCCTCATAAGTCTAGGCAAGGACGGCATGTCTCTCTCATCTCAAGGGCTCGCTTCGGGACAAAGGTTGTAGTACATTTATAAAAGATCTAAAAAAGAGAACCTTTATTCTCAATTCTAATGAGATAACAATATTAAACTAGGTGCAAGTATTCTTAAGCATGGTTTTTTGTTTTCAAAACTTAAGCGTGGTTTTCTTGATAATAATAGTATGGCTAAAAACAATCATTGAAAAGGGTGTTATTGGTATGCACTTATCATTATCTTGGTATGCACTTATCATTATCTTGGACTTCAAATTAAGTCATGTCATTTGTTTTTTAATAGCATATATCTTAAATTAGAGCTTCTTGAGGTTTTAATGGGACCCAAAATTCTACGCATTTATCACTTGATAGAATGTTTTGCTTGATGTACACTTCTCTAGATCTTGATTTGACTTTTTCACATTGATTTCCATGTTAAATTGCAAGTTGTTGAACATTTCATTTTACATAACATAGTTTTTTGTTCATATTAAAGTTTTATTTTCTTCGCCAAAATTCCTATATAGGGTTTATGTTATGTTGTTTGAACATTCTCATGCCTTAACATCCATAGCTACCTAAAAATACCTCACACTCTTGTTCTGATATATGTCCATATCTATCATTCATTTCAACATACAATTGTAGATAATTAGTAATAGCCTCATTTCCTCGTTCTCAATTCCATTGAACAATTCTAGCTTGAGATGAATACTATGTAGTTGACCAACTAACTTTCAATATCTAAACAGAACCAAGTAGATATCCACTACAACGAGGTTGACTCTCATGTTATTCGATACCAATCATTTGTGACATTGTAAAGAGAACTTATGATGGATGAATAACGTATCTAATGTTAGCATCAAATGTGCTTACAATTAGTCAAATTTTATTTGGAGGTTGTTTGGATTAGTCTTCCATTATAAGAAATTTATATAAACATTTTTTAAGTGGTTGTACAAATGAAAGGTAATGCATACAAATATTTTGTAATCAAATAATTATATGATGCATGATCCATAGCTCGTAAAAACGCAATGTACTCCAAAATAGCTCAAGCAATACATAGGGAACCATAATTATCCCCAACTTAAATAGTTGCCAACCTAATAATTGAGCTCCCTAGGAAAACTTGGCAATGTGTTAAGAATTAAGGATTTGCGCAAATCCTAAATAATGATGGGAGCCCTAATGACTACACTTGTCAAGTCAAGTGGAGTGACACCCTCTTCATGGAGAGTCAAGCTAGAAGAGGTGTCAATCCCTCTCTAACACACATAAATATTAATTATCTCACTCAAGATATCTTTAATCCTTTCCTTGCTCTAACTCTCAACTACATTGAGCGGGAAGAAGGATGAACCAAGAATTAGCTCAGATATTACCACTAGTTATTATTAGCATGTAGGGACGATAACCATACTCTTACAATGAAAATGGCATCAAACACTTAAAAATAAGGTATAAGGCATAAACGGTAAGGTAGGGAAGAGGGTTGAAGCTTGAGAGAAAGAGAAAGAGAGAAAAACTCTAGCTCTAAACGATGGATAATGAAGAAGAAGAAGTAAAAGTTTTATACATTCACCTCTATACTTCTCACACATTTTAGGTAACTACATTTATGTCTCTCTTTTTGTCTCTAAAACTAAATTTTAAGATCTCTATTGGTGTTAAGCAAGGATGCTCACTCTCACCAACTCTATTGGCCATGGAAAGGGTTATTGAATACATGCTTAAGGTTCAAAAAGTCCCTCACATCGACTTTCAAGAGTCACATGGGAATCAAGCTAAAAGATGCATAAAAGCAAGATTTTGTGTTTTGGTTGGATGCAAGATATGGAAAAATGGTTTGGTAGATGGGATGCCGCACACTTGCTTCATGATGCATCACTAGATTCCTTTGTAAATGAGACCTTTTTGCAACATCAATGTATCGTAACATGAGACAAATTGGAGGCCCACGCTTCACACATATTATACTAAACATGTTGCACCTAACTACAAAACCATATTCTTCACAAAACGGGGAAATCATACACATCAATACCTTCTCTACCATTCATACAATTGCTTCCATGTGATTTAGCTCACATGCATTGCGATGTGAGATGTTATGTTGGGGCACAAGTGATGAGAGTGGTTGACTATGCACAGTTTGCCCTAAACAAATTTGAGAGTTTGAGTATCACACTTGGATACAATGATCATATTCAACCGTGCTTTCCACACATCTTCGACCAAACCCAAACCTTGCACAAATTCCTCTCACAACCACAATGTGCACTCTCAAATCCAACATTCATTGGTAATTGTCAATGTTAATATGCGGAAGCTTTGACAAACCAGTTTATCCGGATAGTAACAGAAAACAGAGAATAAAGGTTTAATGGAAGCTTAGGAACAGAGAATACACAGGAGACGTAGAGAGAGCAAAAAGCATAAGCTCTATTCAAATAATAACACTCTGTCCATAGAATGTGCTTAGAGAGCACTTTTATACAAGTCCTTATACGGACTGACAGAAGTACTGACAAGTACTTCAATGCTCATACGAGTGACTGACATTGACTCCAAGGAACCTGCCTATGTACTAGACTAGATTCATAGGCCTCTAACGGCCTACCGGTTACAGTCCGATCCGTCTCTCCGATCCCGGCTCTTGGTTCTGGATACCATCCGGATACCGATTTGGCTCTTTGTTCTGGAGTCCGATCCGGCTCTAGCTTATTCAGCTAATCCAGATCCGATTGAGCTTGTCCGCTCAACACTCCCCCTTAAGATCAACTTGAGGTCGGATTGTGGTGTTAGTATCTGTGGTAGCCAGTTCTTTCGTCATGGTCCTTCTAGTGTCTTCCCGCATTGCTCACGCTCCTTGTCCGGTCCGGTTCCTCCTCCTGTGACCCGTCCGGTTCTGTGCTCCTCGACCTCCTCGGTCGGCTTGTCTGCTCAACAGGCCCATCTTAGCTCCTTCGCTGTTGCGACTCCAGTGCTTGTCAACCTGTCGTTTCCTCCGTATCGGCATCGACTTCCGCTACATCCTCATCCGCTTGGCCTTTACTAGATCTGGCTCCTCTGAATCAAACTATTGAATCGAATTGGCTGCCTCTGATTTGTTCCGCTCTTGTTCGAGTTTGTTGTCTCCAACTCATCCTTAATCCCTAGACCCTTCACGACATTGGACCACGTCCGTGTCTTAGTCTTCTTCTTCCAGTCGGCTCCATCCTTCTTGACTCTGTAGCCGTCGCCGCTTGTTCTGACTTGTTCGGATATGCCGACTTCTTTAGTCAACTCGGCTTCCTTTTCCTTCTTGTCTTCCCCTATCTTGTTTCTCTCTGTCTCTCCAATGTCTTGTTTAGTGCCATTACCTGTTTCCATTCTCCCCCTCAAGTGCGACACGTTGAGATGTTGTAGACCGAACATCTCCAAAAAGTGCTGCAACTTGTCTAAACCGAGCGGCTTGGTGAAGATGTCGGCAACTTGTCGATCCGTGTGAACATCCTGAAGTTCAACTTCACCGCTGAGGACCCACTCACGCACAAAGTGATAATGTACTTCTATGTGCTTTGTCCGAGCATGAAATACGGGGTTCTTAGCGAGCCGTATGCTACTTACGTTGTCACAATAGATCAGGATCGGGGTCGGTACCCCGATTCAGAGGTCTTGCAGCAGGCGCCAAAGCCAAATGGCTTCACAGGTGGCAACGATAGAGCCCCGATATTTAGCCTCAGTGCTCAATAGAGCCCCTGTTGGCTGCTTTTTGCTGCTCCACACGATAGCCGCGCTGCCCAGAGAGAATGTGAATCCAGAAGTGGATCGTTGATCTGACACATTTCCGGCCCAGTCGGCATCTATTCGACTAGCTTTTCAGCTATACCGTTCAGTATAACAAATCCTTGTCCTTATTGCTGCTAACATATCGGAGTATTCGGTGCGTGCACTGAAGATGCTACACGGTCGGCTTCTGCATAAATTGATTGATCACTCAGACCGGATAGCTGATGTCGGGTCAGGTGATAGTGAGTTATATCAGGCTTCCGACGATTTTTCGAAACCGTGTCTCGTTGCAGGCGGCTCCGGAGTTGGGACGAAGCTTTAGGTTCCGGTCCAGGGGTGTGGAGATCAATGGGCAGTCTTTCATGCCAAACTTGTACAACATATTCAACACATAATGTCGTTGTGAGAGCAATATGCCATCGAGAGTATGAATCACCTCGATCCCGAGAAAATAATGAAGGTTCCCCGGGTCCTTCATTTCAAATGCGTCTGACAACTGGGACTTCACTCGGCCGATTTCATCGTGCCTGGGCCCGGTGATCACTAGATGATCTACATATAGTAGGATACATACCGGACCATCCGGACCTTTCCAGATGAATAGTGAAGAGTCGGATTTTGAGATTGCAAACCCCATCTTACGTAACTGGTCTGTCATTTTCACATTCCAAGCTTGGGGGACTTGCTTCAGGCCTTAAAGCGACTTCTTGAGTCGGCACACTGCCGACTTGTGCATCTCTGACTGAAATCCGGGGGGTTGGATCATATAGACTTGTTCTTCAAGATCACCTTCAAGAAAGACGTTCTTCACATCCATTTGGTGAAGATGCCATTCCCTTGTCGCAACAACTACCAGCACCACACGGACCATTGTCATCTTCGCTACCAAAGCGAAGGTCTCATCGTAGTCGATTCCGTGGGTCTACGCATATCCCTTCGCCACTAACCGGGTCTTGTGTCGGTTGACTGAACCATCAGCATTATACTTGACTTTGTACACCCACTTGCAACCGATTGGTTTGCAATGTCGGGGAGGGTCAACCAGGTCCCATGTGTCGTTGGCATCTAATGTCTGCATTTCTTCCTCCATTGCGGAACGCCAATTCGCGTCTTTCGCCACTTCTGCATAGCTCTCCGACTCATGCACTTCCGCCACTTTCGTCATGTACGCATAATGATGCGCCATGTACTCATTGTACCCGTACCGTTTTACAAGGTTCTTCAGGCGGGTAGATTGGCATAACTTCTCGTTAGCCGATTTGAGGGCCCTCTTGGCCGGTGTGGACTTCGTTTATGAAGGTCCATCCTCGTTCTTTTCTGGAGTTGGATTCACTCTGTTCTGACTCGTCTCTGCCGGTATCACACTCCAACATATTCTTATTCTTCCCCTTTTCCTTGTGTGTAAACCATCTCCTTGGTTCCTTACACGAGAAGAGCATGGCCGAGTCTCCACTACTTGCCTGCTCTTCATCGGACTGGTCATTTCGACTCAGTCACTCATGCAGCCCACTTAGCCGGAATGAAATCAGACTCTCATATAGAGTACCAAATCCTTCTTCATCTTCTGCCCGGATCATTTCGGGCTCACTGGCCTCATCCTCTAGAATCGGGTCGAAGTCGAACATCAGAGCCGATAGAGAGTACCATGATGCTGACTCATCAAATTCGACATCTCGGCTCACGCGAACTTGTTTTGTTCGGGGGTTATAGCACTTATAACCCTTTTGCTCATGTGAGTTGTCGATAAAGATACATTTCTCCAACTTCGGGTCTAGCTATCTCCGCTTCTCATCCGACACATGCACATATGCAATGTTACCAAATATCTTAAGGTGCCTTAAATTCGGCTTTCGCCCGAAGTACAGCTCATGGCTTGACACCTTATCCCTGATCCGGTTTTGGATGTAGATGGCCGTCCGGACCGCTTCGGCACAATAGAACCGCCTCCACAATTGACCGGTTCTTCCTTCCGGCCACACCATTTTGTTCCAGCTGAATTCCCTCCGAATTCCTTTCTAATGCAGATAATTGTTGAATTGGCCGGAAAAATATTCTTTTTTGCCATCCGACCACAAACACTTGATCTTCCTCTCTGTTTCCCGTTCTACAAGAATTTGCAAGTTCCGGAAATAGTCGAAAACTTCGCTTTTCCTTTCGATTAGGTAGATCCACGTGTGCGGACTGTAGTCGTCGATGAAGGAGACGAAATATCAACTCCCACCAAGATTAATGTTCTGTGCCAGTTCCCATACATCTGAATGTATTAGATCGAGCTTGTTATGGCTCGGGTTTCTTTCTGTGGGGAACGGAAGCCAGTGTTGCTTCCAAAGCTAGCAAGCTTCTCAAATATGGGCCTTCCGGCCACTGAATTTTGGCAATCCAAAAACAACTTGTTTCGATTGCGGGTCTTGAAGCCTCTGCTAATTGACGTGGCTGATCCGCTTGTGCCACAGATCGATATCCAGCTCGATCTTCTGACCCTTTGTGAACAAAGTGGTGCCGACGTTGTTGGTGTCAAGGATAAACATCCTCCCTTCCCGACGCCCTTGCGCACATATCCGGCCTTCTTCTTTGATGAAGCACCCGAGGTGCGTAAACTGCACCTACATCCCCTGGTCGACGATCTTCCCGACCGACACCAGGTTCTTTGTGATTGTCAGAACATGTAGTAAGTTCATTAGCTTAGCCTTTTGTCCGATGTGGCTTAACGAGACTTCTCTGACATGCACAATCGGGTGAGGAGTGTTGTCTCCGGTTTCAACAACTCCTTGTTGCTTCGGCTTTTCCAAAAACGAGAATCACTCTTCATGGCTCATCATGTGGTTTGATGCTCCAGAGTCAAGATACTATACTTCCTTCGATTCGGAAGTGGTCTTCTTCATCGAGTTCGCCTTGTACTTCATCACAAAGGTTGTCCCTTTTCCGGTCTTTCCGGTTTCGAATCCTTCTGATCCTTCTGTGTAGTGCTAACTTTGCCGACTCCCTTGTTTGGTCTTGTTGGATCCCGATTTATCCGAATTGGCGTGCTTCTTCCAACACTCGCTTTCCCGATGGCCTATCTTGCCAGTGTACCAATATTCCGTGTCGGTTTTCCCTTGCCGGTTTCCCACGCCGCTTTGACCCCCCCTACTAGTGGAGGGTTTGGAACTACTATCGACACTATCTTTGTGCCTCCGATTCTGCTCTTGTCGGCCACCTGCATTGCGGGCCGACCCACTTCGTCCCCCACGCCCACGGGGCCGATCCGCCTCCGTGTACAACATCCAGCCACCCGATTGAGTGGTCCTTGATCCACTTGCGTGGTTTTCTTTGACCATAAGCATTGATTGCAAGTCGAAGAAGGACGGTGGTTTCTCCCAAGTGAGAATAGCGATTCGGATGGGCCCGTACCTTTGAGCCAGACCATCTAGGTAGATTTGAACCATTTCATCCTCGTCTATCATGACGTCAATGGACCCTAGTGCATCGCAAATCTCCTTTATCTTTGCAGTGTAGTCTGAAACTGACAAGTCTTTTGTCAAACATTGTTCAGTTCTTGTCGAAGCTGTAGCTTCCGGGCTGACATACTTGTGGTGAAAATCTTTTTCAGATTTCCTAGGCCTATTTCGGCGTCTTAGCATCTCTAATGTAGTCGATCATCTAGTTGTGCACGGAGGATGCAAGGCATTATAGAACTCTGCTTGTTCCTTGTTCCCATGCCGGAAACACCTTATGTGACGACTCCGACGCTGTTTCATTTGCACCCTCAACATAACTCCAGTATCCATTTCCGAGCAGATACTAATGCATCTTGTATGACTAGGATGCATAGTTGTGTCTGTCAAGCTTCTCTGTCGGAAGCGAGCTTGACATACCTCTGTCCATCTTTCACTCTTTACCAGTTATTAGGATTTGTCTTTAGTAATCGCTCGTCGACTGCGGAGGTTCTCAACCCTTGCACTCTGATACCATGTCAAAGTTAATATGTTGAAGCTTTGACAAATCGGTTTATCCAAAAAACAGAGATTAAAGGTTTAATGGAAGCGTAGGAACAAAGAATACACAGGAGAGACAGAGAGAGCAGAAAGCATAAGCTCTATTCAAAATAATAACACTATGTAACACTCTGTCCATAGAATGTGCTCAGAGAGCACTTTTATACAAGTCCTTATACGGACTGACAGAAGTACTAACAAGTACTTCAATGCTCATACGAGTAACTGACACTGACTCCAAGGAATTTGCCTATGTACTAGGCTAGATTCGTAGGCCTCTAATGGCCTACCGGTTATAGTCTGATCCGTCTCTCTAATCCGGCTCTTGGTTCCGTATACCATCCGGATACCGATCTGGCTCTTCGTTCTGGACTCCGATCCGGCTATGGCTTATTCAGCTGATCCAGATCCGGTTGAGCTTGTCTGCTCAATAGTAATATGCTTGAACATCGAGAGTCGCTACTCACTTTCACATGTATTTACGTGAAATGTAATATTTTTGGTCTCATAGGTCACATCTAACCTCCGAAGACGATAATAGAATGTCTCTGTCTCACACTTTCTAGTGAAAACACACAATTATATTAATAAATTGTGAAAACGAAGGTGCAGAAGTGTTAGTCAACCGGCTTAGCCGGATAGCAACAAAGAGAGAGAGATTAACACATCGAAGGTATGAAGGAGAGATAGAGAAAAAGCAGAACAACTTAAATCTATTATCAACAACTCTGTAAAATTCTTTGTACATACAACGTGCTCAACAACACTATTTATACAAGTCCTAAGAGGACTGACAAAAGTACAGTATACTTCAATGCTCACACGAGCGTCTGACACTAACTACGAGACATTAACTACCTAGTAGTCTAGGCTGCTACTAGGCTTCCGGTTACTGCTTGATCCGGCTAATTGGCTCCCCAGCTCACCGGCTCATCCTTCTGGATGCCGATCCAGATCCGGTTGAGCTTGCCGCTCAACACTCCCCCTCAAGCTCAACTTGAGGTCGTATCGTAGTGTCAGTCTCCATGGAAGCCGGTCCTTCCATCCGGTTCCTTCTAGCGTCACTCCGCCTCGCTCGCGCTCCTCGTCTGGTCCGGTCCCATTTGCCGCGACCCTTCTGATTCTGCACACCTCGACCTCCTCGGTCGGCTTGTCTGCTCAATAAGCCCAATTCAGTTCCCTTGCTGCTGTGACCTCGGCGCTTGCTAATTCGCCGATTCCTTCCTGTTGGCGTCGACTTTCGATGCCTTCTCGTCCTCTTGGCCTTGAATTGATTTGGTTCTTCCGAATCCGTCTGTTGAACTGAATCGGCTGTCTCCGATTCATTCCAGCTCATGTCCGAATCGGTCGCTCCCGATTCGTCTTCCGGTTCCAGGCCCTTCACCACATCGAACCATGTCCGGGTCTTGGCCTTCTTCTTCCGGTCGGCTCTGTCCTTCTTGACTCTGCCGCTGCTACCGCTTGTTCCGACATGTTCAGATGTGTCAACTTCCTTTGTTGACTCGGCTCCTTTCTTCTTCTTGTCTCAAGTCATATTTATACTTATATGAGTTTAGGACCATTTACAAATGTGGCCATGACAAGCACAATAGAAACATATTTACAGATATGTCCTTGTATCCGGTTCACACCGGATCCAGCCGGATACCTTTTGGATCCATCTGGTCTGGATCCCATTCAGAGGGACTGAATTCTGAACAAACTCACCCTTCACTCCGGCATGGGATGTCTTGTCAATCCGATTCATCTCTTGCACACGTCCAGCTTTTTGGCTGACAACACCTTGGTCAGCATGTCCGACCAGTCCTCCTACGTATGGATCTTCGTTAGCAAGAACTCTTTATCTTCTACCTTCTCCCGGAGCCAGTGATATCTCCTCTAGATGTGCTTCGTCTGAGAGTGGTAGGCTGCGTTCTTCGTTAGGTGGATGACACTTTGACTGTCGCAGTAGAGTCGGAATTCCTCCTACTCGATCCCGAGCTCTCCAATGAAGTCCTTAATCCAGATTACTTCTTTGCCGACTTCCACAATTGCCATATACTCTGCTTCTATTGTCGGTAGTGCAATGAACTTCTGCAGCCTTGAGTGCCACAATACCACACCCCTTGCATAAGTCATGACATATCCGGATGTAGACCGGTTGGTATCCGCATCAGCTGACATATCTGAATCCATGAATCCTTCGAGTTGGGGTTTTCTTGAGCCAAATCAGAGGCACATACTCAAGGTACCTTTCAAGTACCGGAGTATCCACTTGACTCCGGTCTAGTGTTCTCTTGTTGGATTGCTCATGAAGTGGTTGACCACTCTGACTGCATATCCGATATTCAGCCAGGTACACACCATTGCGTACATCAGGCTTTCGACGACGGAGGCATATGGTACCTTCATCATCTCCAACTTCTCCGTCTTTTTCTTCGGACTGTGCTTCTCGGACATCTTGCAATTTGCGGGAAGTGTTGACCTGACCAGCTTTGCATCCATTATGTTGAACCGTTGGAGCACCTTCGTCACGTACTTCTCATGTGACAACCACAATAGCTTCTTTGTCCAGTCCCAGACTATGTGCATCCCCAATATGTGTCTCGGTTGGACCCAAAACATTCATTGAGAAGGTCTGATTCAAGGCCTTCTTCAGATTCCTAATTTTGGTTCGGTTCGGTCTGACGATCAACATGTGATCCACATATAGCGGGAGTATTGGGAAGTCTACTCTATTTAACTTCTTCACAAATACGTAGTGGTTGGCCTATGTCTTGTGGTATCCTTGGTTGGTAATGAAGTAGTCGAACTTCCAGTACCATTGCCAAGGAGCTTGCTTCAGTTCGTATAAGCTCTTCTTCAACCGGCACACCAGGTGCTCCTTCCCTTTCTTGACAAATCCTTCTAGCTGTTGCATGTAGATCTCTTCTTCGAGGTCACCATGTAGGAACGTCGTCTTGACGTCTAGTTTCTCTACCTCGGGGTTCATGATTGCCGTTATTCTCAACACCATCCGGATGGATGTCATCTTCACTACTGGGGCAAAGATCTCACTCAAAATCCACTCCTTTCTTCTGGTGGAAGCCCTTCACCACAATATGGGCTTTGTACCTAGGTGGATTTCTGGCGTCTCTTGGTTTGAGCTTGTACACCCACTTGTTCCAGAGCTCTCTCTTTCCCTTCGGCAGTTCATATGTGTGGTTCTCATGTAGGGAATCCATCTCATCTTGCATGACACTTAACCACTTGCTTCTGTGGGTGTCTTTCTTTGCTTCTTCGAACCTTTCCGGTTCCCCCTCATCGGTCAACAACACATGCTCTGCATCTGGAAATCTCTGGGGGGCTCTTCTCTCCTTGAGAGGATATCTTCTTCCTTGGTCATCGGCCACTGGTTCCTCCGTTTGTTCTTCATCCGAATCTGATTCGGGGTCTTGTCCAGTTCCGGTATCCATTCTTCTTCTTCGATCGGTTCAGTTTCTTGTCTGAATCCGCCCGGTTCATCATGGTCCTCGTCTGACATCCGGCTTCCAACCGGATGTGTCCTAACATCTTCCAACCGATCTCTGTCGGTCGACCCAGAGTGCATTCTTTTCTTCTCCAACTCCCAGTCGGCAATGTTCTTGTCTTCCATGAAGACTATGTCTCGACTCTAGAAGACCTTCTTGTCGACCAAGTCCCACACTCGGTTGCCGAAATCATCATCGCCATATCCAAGGAATATGCATGGTCGGGACTTTGGATCCAACTTTTCTCTCTTGTCCTTTGCAACATGCACGTAAGCGAGACATCCGAACACCTTTAGATGATGGTAAGACACGCCTTTACCGGTCCATACTTTCTCCTTCCAAGGGCGTTGAGGGTGATCTATTTATCATGTATGTCGTTGTCATTAGCGCCTCAACCCAAAACATCTTGGGCAGCTTAGCTCCAGACTCTCTCCATCATGGTCGGGTTCATCATTTCGGCAAATCCATTTAGCTTCGGCGTCTTCGGCACGGTAAATTCAAGCTGGATTCCCTTCGACTAGCAGTACTCCTCGAACTGCCCCCGTTATTCTCCTTCGTTGTCCACTCGAACCGCCTTCAGCTTCTGGCCGATTTTCCTTTCCACCCTCGCGTGGAATTCCTTGACGATGGACAACTCCTGATCCTTCATCTTCAACGGTGAGAACCATAGCTTCCGGATGTGGTCGTCTATGAACGTCACAAAGTACTTGTTGGGAATATGTCCCTCCAGTGGGAGGAACCGATTGTTCGGAAGTAGCCTACAACCGATAGCCGAGAGTCGAAGAGTCGACACAGGGAGTCGATTGTTTGAACAGATGATTATTATTATTATTATTTTAGTAATCATAATAATCAATGATATGTAGCAGTGGCTACAATTGTAAATAGATATATATGATGTATCTGTAGATATAAATGTTTAGGGCAAATAGACGTTAGTGTCGGCTATGTGCAAGAGAGAGAGAGAGAGAAGGAAAGAGAGAACGACGCCATAGCTATGCGCGTAACAACAGACACCAAGAACCGTATGTGGTTGATACACTCAAAATCAGAGTGTTGTAATCTCTGTCCTTTGACAACCACCGTATAGTGAAGTTTTTCTTCTCCCGTGGTTTTCTCTCGGTTCCTGGGTTTCCACGTAAATCTCTGTGTACTGTGTTGTTGTGTGGATGTGTTGTGTATTTTCAGTATCGTTTGATCTTGTGGTTTTACGAATTGATTCTCAACAGAGTGGTATCAGAGCTTGAGGTGCAAGCATGGAAGGAGGTGTGAGCGGCTTCCCAAGCATGATAGTTCTAAACTCACAGAACTATGCAGACTGGAAGATAAAGATGGAGGACCTTTTCATAGTCAAAGACCTGTATGAGCCAGTCGACAGAGCAGATATACCTAGGGGGTGTTGGAGTCGGATTGGAAACTTCTTAACAAAAAGGCGGTGGCCACCATCTGACAATGCGTTGACGTAAGTGTCTTGCAACATGTAGTGAACGACACAAATGCACATGAGATGTGGCAGAAGTTGTCAGGTCTATATGAGAGGAAGAACTCGCTCAATAGAACCTCACTGATGAAAAAGATCGTACGGCTGAAATACAGGGACAGTGAAAGCATCGTCAAACACATCAACACATTCATGGGGTATGTGAATCAACTTGCTGCAACCAAGTTTCCCCTGGATGATGCAATGCAGGCCATCCCGCTGATGTGCACACTGCCGGATAGCTGGGAGAACCTATTGGTCACTCTCAGCACCTCCTGTCAAGAAGAGAACTTGTCTTTACAAACCGTAAAGACAAGCATCCTAAATGAGGAGGCAAGGAGGAAGGACAAGGGAGTCATGTCCCAATCGGAGTCGAATGTAACACAACATTTGGATAAAGGAAGGAACCGACAAAGAAGTCCACCAAGGAGAGAAAAGTCCTAAGCCAGATCGAAGTCTAGAGGTAAGCTAGTGTGCTTTTACTGTGGTAAACCTGGACACTTCCAAAAGGACTGTCGACACATGAGAAAAGACAAGGGTGTCGGAAACAATGTTGAACCCAGGAAGATTCCTGATGAGAAGAACACTTCTGCCATTGCTACGAGCAATGAAGAACTGTTGTTCATTTGTGAACAGACAAGTGCAAATCTTGCAAGTGAAGAATTCACTTGGGTGATCGATTCCGGGGCATCGTTCCACATAACTCCGTCGAGAGAGTATTTCTTGACTTACATAGCCGGAGATCACAGTTATGTGAAAATGGGTGATAGTGGAGAGTGCAAGATAGCTAGAATCGGAAGTGTCCACTTGACGACGTCGACATGGTGTCGACTGACTCTGAAGGATCTTTGACATGTCCCCGATATCAGATTGAATCTGATATCGACTGGAAGGTTAGATGGCGAAGGCTATAGTGGTAGCTTTTGGAATGGCAAGTGGAAGTTCTGCTGAGGAAATCTTATAGTGGCCCGAGCACAGAAAGAAGGCACATTATATATGATGCATGCCCGACTGTGCAAATTGGAAGTAAATGTGGTAGCTGACTCGGCAGGAGAAATATGGCATAAGAGGCTAGGCCACATGAAAGAGAAGGGAATGCACCTGCTAGCAGACAAGAAACTTCTACCAGAAGTCAAGGGAGTGCACCTGGAGAAGTGCGTTGACTACTTAGTCAGAAAGCAGAATAGAGCAGCATTCCACACAAGACCACTGAGGAGAAGAGAAGTGCCACTGGAACTAGTACACATGGACGCGTGCTATGTGGATGCTCCATCGCATTGAGGTGGACAATACTTTGTGACGTTCATTGATGACTATAGTCGGAAGACATGGGCCTTCGTACTGAAGTTGGAGGATCAAGTATTGTCGTCTTTCAAGGAGTTCCAGGCAAGAGCCGAAAGAGAGTCGGGTCAGAAGTTGAAGGTTGTTCAAACCGACAACGGTGGCGAGTATAGAGGGCAATTCGAGGAATACTACAAGTGCCAAAGTATTCGGATCGAATACACAGTGTCAAAGACCCCAGAGTTGAACGGGCTTGCAGAGAGGATGAACCGAACAATCATGGAGAGGGTAAGGAGCATGCTCTCTCATGCGAAACTGCCGAAATCCTATTGGGCTGAGGCGGTGTACACAATTGTTTATTTGATCAACAGGTCTCCCTTAGTACCATTAAAGGGTGATGTCCCATAGAGAGTGTGGACAAGGAAGGATGTCTCCTACCAACACCTCAGGGTGTTCGGATGTTTGGGGTATATGCATGTACCGAAGGATTAGAGGTCAAAGCTTGACAGTAAGTTGAAGGCATGCATATTGATGGGATACTCGGAAGATGAGTTTGGCTATAGGCTATGGGATCTGGTTGACAAGAAGGTAGTGAGAAGTCGGGATGTAGTCTTTCTTGAAGATAAGATGATTGAAGACTGGAAGCAAAAGAAGTCAGATACGACTCCCTAGTCAAACCCGACTATCGTCAATCTAAGGTTAAGTGAACCAACAACGTCGGTTGTTCGAAGACGGCCAGTCGACACAACCGAATCCGAGTTGGTCGACTCGGAGAGACCGACCGACTGTGAGTCAGAATCGGCAAAGCTGTTAAGGTCAATTGAAGAGTATGAGTTGGAGTCGTCCAACCAATCAATAGACGTGCAGGAACCCAAGCGAAGAGAAGAGTTGGTAGAGACATTCGAAAGAGAGCCAACAATGAGTGGAAGGAGATACCCACTCAGAGAAAGGAAAGCACTAACAACATATACCAGTCAATACATCCTCTTGACTGATGAAGGTGAACCAGAATGCTATGAAGAAGCCATTGCCGACGAGCACAGAGGGAAATGGCTGAGCGCGATGCAAGATGAGTTGGAATCCTTGCATGAGAATTACACCTACGACTTGGTAGAGCTGTAGAAAGGTAAGAGTGCACTCAGGAATAAATGGGTCTACAAGGTGAAGACTGGAGAAGCCGACAGTGAGCCCAGGTATAAAGCCCACATAGTGGTGAAGGGTTTTCAACAAAAAAAGCATGTCGACTTTGACGAAATATTCGCACTAGTCGTAAAGATGACATCCATTCGAACTGTTCTGAGTATAGCGGCTAGTATGGACCTGGAGATCGAACAGTTGGATGTCAAAACTGCATTCTTACACGGGGAACTAGAAGAAGAAATCTACATGCAGCAACCCGAAGGCTTTGAGGAGAAAGGGAAAGAGAACCGGGTGTGTTGACTGAAGAAAAGCTTGTATAGTCTGAAACAAGCTCCACGCCAATGGTACAAGAAGTTCGAGTCCTTCATGATGGAACACCGGTTCCAGAAAACAAAGGCCGATCACTGTGTGTTCATCAAAAGGTACAAAGAAGGAGACTTCTTGATTCTCTTGTTATATGTTGATGACATGTTGATAGTCGGACAAGACACAAAAAGGATTGGAAGCTTGAATAAAGCTCTAAGCAGGTCGTTTGCGATGAAAGACCTTGGACCGGCTAAACAGATCTTAGGAATGAACATAGTTCGAGATAGAACTCAAAAGGTGCTATGGTTTTCACAACAAAAGTATGTGACGAAGATCCTAGAAAGGTTCAACATGTCAGACGCAAAGCCGGTTGGCTCAGTGTTGCCGACAAATTGCAGGTTGAATGCGAAGCAGTGCCTGAAAGGGGAGAAGGACAAGGCCAAGATGAGGAAGGTACCATATGCCTAGGCCGTTGGCAGTCTAATGTATGCTATGGTCTGTACGAGACCAGACATAGCATTTGATGTGGGAGTAGTAAGTGGATATATGAGTAATCTAGGAAGAGAACACTGGGCAGCGGTGAAGTGGATACTCAGGTACCTAAAAGGCACCTCAGGGGCGTCTTTAGGGTATGGTGTCGGAAAACCTGTGCTAGAAGGTTTTGCCGACTCGGACATGTCGGGAGATGTAGACTCAAGTCGATCCACGTCAGGGTACATGATGACCTATGGAGGGGGAGCAGTGTCGTGGCAATCACGATTGCAAAAGTCTGTAGCCTTGTTGACTACAGAGGCAGAGTATATGGCAATGGTAGAGGCCGGCAAAGAGCTGATCTGGATGAGAAATTTTCTCAACGAGCTAGGGATGAAGCAGAGGGAGTTCTTGCTTCACTGTGATAGCCAGAGTGTCATACAACTTGCCAAGAATGGTGCATATCACTCCCGGACCAAGCACATACAGAGAGGGTATCACTGGTTGCGCGAGAAGGTCGAAGATGGAGAGTTCACACTTGTGAAGATCCACACGGATAACAATGGATCTGACATGCTCACGAAGAACCTACCTATGGACAAACTTAAAGTCTGTCGACAAAGGACATGATTGACTGACTCCCTGCCACATGAGTGAAGGGGGAGTTTGTTGGGAATATGTCCCTCCAGTGGGAGGAACCGACTGTTCGGAAGTAGCCGACAACCGACAACTGACAGTCGAAGAGTCGACACAGAGAGCCGATTGTTTGAACAAATGATTATTATTATTATTATTTTAGGGTTTAGGATAATCAATGATATGTAGTAGTGGCTACAATTGTGAATAGATATATACGATGTATCTGTAGATATATATGTTTGGTGCAAACAGACGTTAGTGTGGGCTGTGTGAAAGAGAGAGAGAGAAGGAAAGAGAGAACGTTGCCATAGTTGTGCACGTAACAACAGACTCCAAGAACCCTATGTGGTTGATACACTCAAAATCAGAGTGTTATAATCTTTGTCCTATGACATCCATCGTATGGTGAAGTTTTTCTTCTCCCGTGGTTTTCTTCCGGTTTCTGGGTTTCCATGTAAATCTCTGTGTACTATTCGTTGTGTGGCTATGTTGTGTATTTTCAGTATCGTTTGATCTTGTGGTTTTACGAATCGATTCTCAACAGTACTGTGATCCGACATGTGACTTCGTGTCCACTTGGCATACATCGGTATGCACAAGTTCCAGTGGTGCATTCTATCTCGACGGTGTTCTCGACCAGAAAGAGGTTCGGTTCTGCTTGTTGGCCAAGAAATCGATGCACTTCTCAAGCTGCACGTCTTTCACCTCCGGAATGAGGTTATCTTCGGCAATTCTTCCCATCCCTTTCTAGCTCATGTGGCACAACCTCTTGTGCCATAGCTCACCAACATTTTTAGATGCCACATTCACTTCTTCTTGGTAGATCCATGCATGCATCATGTGGGGAATGGCGCGGAATACTGCTTGGCCAAAACCGAGTCTTAGGTCACTTCGTTTAAGGATCAAACACAGAAATGGGAATAGAGATGAATATTTGTACACCAAAAGAAAGTACACAGGATGTTTAAATGGAAAACCCTAATAGGGAAAAACCACGGGAGCCCAGAGACTCCAAACTATCACTATATGAGAAAGGTACAATCAGAGACTCGGAGGCAACGACCTCGAGCTCAGTTTCTTCGCCAAGCAACGGTTACAACAGAGTATCGCTTTGTATCTCCTCTCTCTCTCTATACAACAATTACAACAATATGAACAACAACATGAATAGCAACAACCTCTCACACACTCAAGTGATTGCTCTAAGTCATATTTATAGTTATATGAACTTAGGGTTATTTACAAATATAGCATCAATAGGCTTACTCAAGACATATTTACAAATATGTCTTCTCTCCCGGTTCTCACCGGGTCTCCTCCGGTTTATGGATCTCTTCCGGTTCTCACTGGGTCCTCTTCATTCATCACCGGATCCCATCCGGAGGGATCGATTTCCCAACAATCTCCCCCTTCACTCTGGCATGGGATGTCTCGTCAGCCCGATCCGCTTTCGGCACGCGTCCAACTTGTCAGTCGTCAACACCTTGGTCAGCATGTCCGACCCGTTCTCCTCTGTGTGGATCTTCATCAGCATGAAGTCTTGATCTTCTACTCTTTCCCGGATCTAGTGGTACCTTCGCTGGATATGTTTCGTCCGGGAGTCATAGGCCGCATTCTTTGCAAGGTGGATGACACTTTGACTATCAGAGTAGAGCCAATATTCCTCCTGTTGGATCTCTAGCTCTCCGATGAAGTTCTTCATCCAGATTATCTCCTTGCCAGCTTCTACACCTGCCATGTACACCGCTTCCGTGGTTGACAACGCAACCGTCTTCTGCTGCCTCGACTGCCATGAAACAGCTCCCCCTGCATAAGTCATGACATATCCGGATGTAGACCGGCTGGTATCCACATCAACCGACATATCTGAATCTGTGAATCTGTCAAGTTGGGGATTACCGGAGCCGAACCGGAGGCACATACTCGAGGTGCCTTTCAAATACCGGAGTATCCACTTGACCGTGTTCCAATGCTCTCTTCGGGGATTGCTCGTGAACCAACTCACCACTTTGACTGCATATCCGATATCCAGTTGGGTACAGACCATCACGTACATCAAGCTTCTGATGGCAGAGGCATATGGTATCTTCATCATATTCGTTTTCTCTGCCTTTGTCCTGGGCTTTGTTTTCCGGATAGCTTGCAGTTTGTCGGAAGTGTTGATCTGACCGGTTTCGCCTCCGGCATGTTGAACCGTTGAAGCACCTTTGTCACATACTTCGCTTGTGACAACCACAACATCTTCTTCGACCGGGCCCGGATGATGTGCATTCCCAATATCTATCTTGCCGGAACCAAGTCTTTCATTGAGAAGGTCTAGTTCAGAGCCTTCTTTAGCATCCGGATCTTGCGTTGGTCTCGCCCGAAGATCAACATATCATCCACATATAGGAGGAGTATTAGGAAATCTCCTCCGTCAAATTTCTTCACAAACATGCAGTGATCGGCCTGCATCTTGTGGTACCCTTGGTCGGTCATGAAGTATTTGAACTTCCGGTACCATTGCCGGGGAGCTTGCTTCAAACTGTATAAGCTCTTGTTCAGCCGGCACACCAGGTGCTCCTTCCCTTTCTTCTCAAATCCTTCTGGTTGATGCATGTAGATCTCTTCTTTGAGGCCACTATGTAGGAATGCCGTCTTGACGTCTAGTTGCTCTACCTCAAGGTCCATGCTTGCTGCTATGCTCAATACCATCCGGATGGATGTCATCTTTACTATCGGCGCAAAGATCTCCTGGAAGTCCACTCCTTTCTTCTGCTGGAAGCCCTTCACCACGATTCGGGCGTTATACCTTGGTGGATTTCCGGCATCTCCCGGTTTCAGCTTGTATACCCACTTGTTCTGGAGTGCTCTCTTCCCTTTCGGCAACTCCGTTAGTTCATATGTGTGGTTCTCATGTAGGGAATCCATCTCATCCTGCATTGCACTCAACCACTTGCGGCCATGGCTGTCTCTCTTTGCTTCTTCGAAGCTTTCCGGTTCCCCCTCATCGGTTAGCAACACATGCTCTGCATCCGAAAATCTCCGGGGGGCTCTTCTCTCTCAAAGAGGATATCTCTGTCCTTGGTTTCTGACTACCGGTTCCTCCATTTGTTCCTCATCCGAGTCTGATTCGGGATCTTGTCCAGTTCCGATGTCTCCTTCTTCTTCTTCTTCGGTCGGTTCGGTTTCTTGTCCATGTTCGGCCGGTTCATCGAGTGTCATCCGGTTACCGGCCAACATCCGGTTTTCAACCGGGTAGGTCCTTGTGTCCTCAAGCCAGTTTTCATTGGATGATCCGGAGTTCATCATCTTGTTCTCCGACTCCCAGTTGGCAATGGTAATGTCTTCCATGAAGAATATGTCCCGACTCTGGAACACCTTCTTGTCGACTAGATCCCACCCTCGGTAACCGAACTCATCATCACCGTATCCAAGGAATATGCATGGTCGGGACTTGACCGGTGGTCTTGATTGGAAGGAGGTTCGGTTTTGCTTGTCGGCCAAGCAATCAGTGCACTTCTAAAGTTGCATGTCCTTCACTGGAATGAGGTTTTCTTCAGCAAGCCTTTTCATCCCCTTCTCACTCATGTGACACAGTCTCTTGTGCCCCAGCTCACCGGCAGTGTCGGATGCTACGTTCACTTCTTCCCGGCATATTCAGGCATGCATCAAGTACAGTGTGTTGACCTTTCGGGCTCGAGCCAGTATTAGGCTCCCTTTGCTGAACTTCATGACTCCGTTCCGGATGCTACGTGTGTAGCCTTCATCATCTAGCTGATTGGCTGATATCAGGTTCAGTCGAACCTCCGGAACGTGTCAGACATCCTTTAGCAGCACCTTGCATCCGGTTGATGTCGTCAACAACACATCTCCTATGCCAATAATTTGGCATGTCCCTTCATTCTCCATCCTGACACAACCATGATCATCGGCTATGTAGGATGAGAAGCATCTCCGGTCCGGTGTCAGGTGGAACGACGCACCAGAATCGACAACCCATGTTGTCTTGTCGCTGACAAGGTTTAACTCATTCTCCTCGGTAATGAGCATCAGTTCCTCTTTACTTGTCGCGATCGCCGACGTTCCTTTCCAATCCGGGCCTCCCCGATTTGAACCGTTGGAGTCCGAACTCTTCTTCGAATCGGTAGTGCCAGTTTCTTTCTCTTTTCGGAAATGCCGACAGTGACAACTAGCGTCTCCCAACTATTCGGGAGGGAACCGAGCAAGAGTAATGTGAGCACCTCATCAGCAAGAGGTACTTCCAACGAGGTTGCTTGGTGTATCAGCCCTGAAAGGCATTCATGTGCTCCGTCATACTAGAGCCATCTTGGTACCAGAGCCTCACTAGCTTCCATAATACCGAAACCCGATTAACAACATTCTTGTTCTGGAACATGATGCTGATCTTCTCCCAGAGTTCATGAGCCTTGCCCTCTTTATTGAAGTTGTTGTACAGGCTCATGTCAATGAAACACTGGATGTATGCCGTCGTCTTCATGTGCATCACCTCCCACACTGTGGTGTCGATCTTATCCAGTCTCTTGTCCCCGAACTGAACCGACAACCAAAGATCTTTGACCACTAGCATATCCCTCATCTTCTACTTCCACATTGAGTAGTTGGAGCTGGTGAGCTTGAACATGCCGTCGAACGATTCTTCCATTTTCTATGTTGTTCGCTCTGATACCAATTTGTGGGCAATGGCGCGGAATACTGCTCAGCCAAAACCGAGTCTTAGGTCACTTCGTTTAAGGATCAAACACAGAAATGGGAATAGAGATGAATACTTGTACACCAAAAGAAAGTACACAAGATGTTTACGTGGAAAATCCTAATAGGGAAAAACCACGGGAGCCCAAAGACTCCAAACTATCACTATATGAGAAAGGTACAACAACCTCTCACACACTCAAGTGATTGCCCTAAGTCATATTTATACTTATATGAACTTAGGGCTATTTACAAATATAGCCTCAATAGGCTTACTCAAAACATATTTACAAATATGTCTTCTCTTCCGGTTCTCACCGGCTCTCCTCCGGTTTCCGGATCTCTTCCGGTTCTCACCTGGTCCTGTTCATTCATCACCGGATCCCATCCGGAGGGATCGATTTCCCAACACATCAAGTACAGTGTGTTGATCTTTCGGGCTCGAGCCATGATCAGGTTCCCTTTGCAAAACTTCATGAATCCATTCCAGATGCTACCCGTGTAACCTTCATCATCTAGCCGATCGACTGATATCAGGTTCAACTGAACCTCCAGAACATGTTGGACATCCTTCAACAACAACTTGCACCCGGTTGATATCGTCAATCACACGTCTCCTATGTCGACAATCCGGCATCCACCTTCATTTCCCATCTGGACAGAACCGTGATCTTTGGCTCTATACGATGAGAAGCATTTCTGGGTCGGGGGTCAAATGGAACAACACTCCGGAGTCGACCATCCATGTCGTCTCATCGCTGACAAGATGCAACTCACTCTCCTCGGTGATTAGCAACAATTCTTCTTCACTTGTCGTGATCGCCGATGTTCCTCTCCTTTTCGAAATCTTCTTTCGTTCCGGAAAGTTAGCTCCCCCTTTGGCTTTCCGAAAGTGTCTGTAGTTCTTCTAGAAGTGCCCCGACTTTCCGCAATAAAAGCAAATGGGCCTCCCCCTTGACTTCGACCTCATCCCCCAATGGTCCCGGTTTTGGGTACTTCAAATCCGGCCTCTTCCCCGGTTATGGTCATCTTCTGTGACCAAGGCTTTTGGATCGGTTCCAGATTCCTGTTCCTTCTGGAAAGCTTCTTCATCCAGCAAGCTTGATTTTACCCTTGCAAGGGACAACTATTTTCCTTCCAGCCCGATGTTGCCCAAAGTGACAATTAACATCTCCCAACTATCCGGGAGGGAACCGAGCAACATCAACACAAGTACCTCATCAGATAGAGGCACTTCCAATGAGGTTGTTTGATTTATGAGCCCTTGGAATGCATTCATGTGCTCCGTCATGCTGGATTCGTCTTGGTACCAGAGTCTCACTAACTTTCGGAATACCTAAACCTGATTTACAACATTTTTACTCTCCAGCATAGTACCGATTTTCTCCTAGAACACATGACCTTACTTTCTTCATTGAAGTTATTGTACAGGCTCATGTCGATGAAGCACCTAATGTATGCCGTCGTCTTCATACGCATCACCTCCCACATCGGCAGCCAGAGATCTTTGACCACGAGCATGTCCCTCATCTTCGACTTCCATACTGGGTAGTTGGAGCCGGTGAGCTTGAACATGCTTTCGAATGATTCTTACATTTTGTTCAAGATTTAGAACCTTGCTCTAATACCAGTTTGAGAGGAATGGTGCTCGGCCACAACTAAGTCTCAAACACTCAATAGAAGATCTAAACAGAAATGGAGATTAATACACTTACACAGACAACGGAGAGGACAAATGATGTTTACATGGAAAACCCTAATAGGGAAAAAACCATGGGAGCCAATAGACTCCAACTATCACTATAACAAAAAGAGGTACAATAGGAGACTCAGAGGCAACGGCGTCGAGTGCTATGCCTTCACCAACTAGCGGTTACAACAGAAAGACTTTTTGTAGATCTCTTTCTCTCTCTCTACATCTCTATACAACAATAATGATCACTCACATAAAGTGATTGCCCTAAGTCATATTTATACTTATATGACTTTAGGACTATTTACAAATATGGCCATGATAGGCACACTAGAAACATATTTACAGATATGTCCATGGATCCGGTTCACACCGGATCCAGCCGGATACCTTCCAGATCCGTCCGGTCCGGATCCCATCCGCAGGGACTGAATTCCCAACACAAGATACATTGCACCACTTTGAGTCGTACATGAAAGGGCCATAATTGAGACTTCCAATACATAAATCTGTCCTTCAATTTACTACCATTCCAATCAATCAATTGAACATTTGTAACATCCACGCCCAATGGATAACCCAAATGTTGATAAATTGATCCTCGTGTAATCACTAACCCTCGCCATCCCAAACATTCCAAATCACTCTCTGTATAAGAAATAAGGTGAGACTTCCTCCAATTTATATACAACTCTGAAGCTAAAGCAAATTGATCCCAAACTTACATATTCCTTTCAAGATTTTCATTTGAGGCTTGTAAAAACATAAAAGAATCATTAGCCAATGCTTGTGACATCAATTGTCCACTAGAAGGAAGATGCAAACCCACAATATCACCACTAGCCACAAGATTTAACAACATTACTAACAAAGGATGTGTAACAATAGCAAATAACAATGGGCTTAGTGGACATCCTTGCCGCACGGATCTAGTAAGAAACACTTTCAGAGTAACTCCGCCATTAAGCATCACATGTGAGGCTGCATTTTTCCCTAGCAAAAAGATAAGCCGACACATACGAGGACCAAACCCCATATTATACATCACACCTTAGAAGAAAGACCAATTAACATGATCATATGCTTTTTCCAAATCTAATTGCACCATAATCATTTCTTGATGTGTATGTCGAGCATAATCGGTAGCCATTTGAACATTCAAAACATTATGCAATATATTTCTACCTATAATAAAACCATATTGAGATGGATGAATAAGTTGAGGTAAGAACCTCTAAAGCTTGTTGGATAATATCTTTGCAAACACTTTGTACAACCCTCCCATCAATGAAATAGGCATTCATTGATGAAATGACTTCGGAGATGACACCCTTGGTATCAATTTGATTAAGCCCACCTTCCAACTCTCAGGCATGAAACCAGAATCCCAACATTGTTGAAACATTTGTGTGAATGGACTCTTAAGCATGCCAACATACTTCTTAAAAAATTAATTTATAACACCATCCCAACTAGGGCTTTTACCATTTGGAAGGTGTAACAATACCTTTTCCACCTCAACATCTTCAAAATCAACATCCAATTCTTGACAAATATTTGTATTCACGACACTCCCAATTACATTATAAAACTCTTGTCATGCTTTCAACACATCCTCATTAATAATCAACTCTGGCCCAATCAAATTCTTAAAATGAGTAATACATAACTCAATAACCTTGATTGGGTCTACAGCAATGTCATCCCCTATCTTAATTTTTACCACATTTGAATGAGCATATGGTGGTCTTAATACTTGAAAAAACATATGAGATTGTGATTGATTATGTATAAATGCCTCCTTTAATTGACGTACTCTTGTCTGTTGATAACTTTGACAAGACAAATTCTTCATCCAAAAGTTCTTCATCATGCGGATTATTCATCAATAGTACATTGCATCGCGTAAGAATATATGAAAAATTATCAATCAATTTCTTACGTCTTTTAGCATTAGTCATACCATACATATGATGAATATCATTGATGTTTTTTAGTGTTGTATCCCATGCATACCATCCTTTTGAAATAACTTGTTATGAAAACATGCCAAAATTTTGTTGCATATAGGCATCAAATAAGGAATGTAATAATAAAGAAGAATTAAACCTCAAAGGAACTCGATCAAGAAATGTTTTGTACATATCTACCCCATGTTTATTAAACTCAAACATATGGGAAAATGATCCAATGTCACAACCTCTTGCATAATTGACATATTAAGCATCTTTGGCAAAAAGGACTCATCATGCATAACATACATTCTATCTAACCTACTCCATGTTTCCTTATATTGCATAGACTGAAATGTAAACCCAACCTCATCTTGATGCAACCATTTCCATACATCCAACTTCAAAACCTCTTATGCCAATTTATCCTAGACTGCTTGTTCAGGAGAATCCATCAATGAGAATCGTGAAGTAGATTGTGAAGCATCAACACACATATTAAAATCACCCATTAACAAACCAACACGGCCCACTAATAACCGTGGATACATTGAAGACCATAACTCAATGCATTGATTAGCATTATTGGGTGAAAGATCCTACCAACCATATCAAATCCTCAAAATACTTGACTTCCATCACCAAAAAACGTCCATATGGATCATTATAGACTATATGTGGACAAAACAAATCACGAATAATCATGACAACCCCTGAGTAATGATGTGATAATTGTCTTGCATAATATGCGGAATATCCACGCAAATGTAACACAGATCCTACTAAGTCATGCCATTAATGTTTGTTGGGAAACATGTCCCTCCGGATGGGAAGAGAAGTATCGTGTTGGTGAGCATCGGCTGAGGCCAAAACCGAAACCGAAATCAAAATCAAATCAAAATCAAAACCAAAACCAAAACCAAAACCAAAACCAAAACCGAAATCGAAAATCGAAATCGTTTCGGAAGACTATAATTGTAAATAGTCTAAAATGCCCCTTGTGGGCTATACTTGTAAATAGCTAGAAAGTTGCTTTTGTTTATAAGCAACTAGGGTAAACTTTAGTAAGTGTAGTTGATCATTATTGAAAAAGTAAGAACGAGATAGTTGCCTCTGTAACCGTGAGTGAGAGAGTGAGAGTGTAACTCTGTAGCCGTATGTTAGATGAAGCAGAACTCGAGATCTTTGCCTCCGAGTTCCGTATTTTTGTACTTCCTCTCTACCATAGTGATCTGTTTTCTCAGGGTTTGTGGACCCCCGTGGTTTTTCCCATTTCAGGTTTTCCACGTAAAATATCGGTGTCTCTGTGTCTTCACGTTTTTCTCTGTTTGCCTGGTAATTCTTGGTTTTTGTACACGAATATGAACGTGTAACGGGTTGCGGCCGATTGTTTCCTAACATGTGGTATCAAAGCTATGGAAGACTCGTTCGGCGACATGTTTAAGCTAACCAACCCCAACTACTGAGTGTGGAAGTCGAAGATGAGAGACATGCTTGTGTGCAAAGACCTATGGCTGCCGGTGCAGTTCGGAGATAAAAAACTAGACAAGATTGATGCAACGACTTGGGAAGTGTTGCGTCTGAAGGCAACCACATATATAAGGTGTTTTATAGACATGAGTCTATACAACAACTTAGGCGAAGAAACAGAAGCAGACGTCCTATGGAAGAAGATCGACGTCATGTTCGAAAACAAGAATGTCGTGAACCGAGTCTCAGTATTTTGAAAAATCGTGAGGCTTCGTTATTAGGATGGCTTCAGTATGGCGGAGCACATCAATGCCTTCCAAGGATTGATGAACCAAACCACCTCTCTAGAAGTACCTCTAGCCGATGAGGTATTAGCACTATTGTTGTTGGGATTCCTTCTAGATAGTTGGGAAACGCTGGTTGTCACGTTGGGGAACGCGGGACCGGAAGGGAAACACCTATCCCTAGAGTAGGTGAAGTTGAGCTTGCTAAACAAAGAAGCTTGCAGGAAGGACCGAGAGTCCAATATTGACTAGAAGGCCTTAGTCATGGAAGGTGACACGATTTGGGGAAGAAGCCGAAATCCAAGTTCCCAGAACCGAGATAAGTTGGGGACTAGGTTGAAGTCGAGGGGGAGACCCACGTGCTTCTATTGTGGGAAGCTGGGGCACTTTAAGAAAAACTGCTGACACTTTCGAAAGGACAAAGGGGGAGCTGATGGTGTAGAGTTGAAGAAAATTCCGGATAGGAAGAACACCTCAGCAATCGCCACGAGTGAGGAGGAGTTGTTGCTCATTAGTGAGCAAAACAAAGTGAGTCTCGTAGGTGAAGAATTGACATGGGTGGTCGATTCGGGTGCGTCATTTCACCTAACCCTTGACTGAAAGTGCTTCGCATCCTACAGAGTCGGAGATCTTGGATTTGTAAAGATGGGAAATGAAGGAGGATGCCGAATCGTCATCATTGGAGATGTGTGTTTGGAAACCTCAACTGGGTGCAGACTCGTGTTGAGAGATGTACGACACATTCTGGAGGTTCAATTGAACCTAATATTAGCCAGTCGTCTAGATGATGAAGGCTACATGGGTAGCATTCGGAACGGTGCCATGAAGTTCTGCCAAGGAAGCCTGATCGTGGCTCGATCTCGGAAGACCAACACACTGTACATAATGAATGCTCGAATATGCCGAGGGGAAGCAAATGTGGTAGCCGACACGGTCTGTGAACTATGGCACATGAGGTTGTGCCACATGAGCCAGAAGGGGATGCGAAAGCTTGTCGAGGGCAACCTCATTCCGGAGGTGAAGAACGTGCAACTTGAGAAGTGCACTGATTGCTTGGCCGGCAAGCAGAATCGAACATCCTTCCGAGCAAGGCCCCCGATGAGGAAGAAAATGCCCCTAGAACTCGTGCATACAGATGTATGCTATGTGGACACGAAGTTGCATCGCAACTCCCAGTATTTTGTGACCTTCATTGATGATTGTAGCCGGAAGCTATGGGCTTCCGTGTTGAAGACAAAGGATCATCCTTCCGAGCAAGGCCCCCAATGAGGAAGAAAATGCCCCTAGAACTCGTGCATACAGATGTATGCTATGTGGACACGAAGTTGCATCGCAGCTCACAGTATTTCGTGACCTTCATTGATGATTGTAGCCGGAAGCTATGGGCTTCCGTGTTGAAGACAAAGGATCAAGTGTTATCTGTCTTCAAAGAGTTCCAAGCGAGAGCTGAGAGAGAAACCGACCGAAAACTGAAGGTAGTCCGAGCGGACAATGGCGGAGAGTACCATCGACCGTTCGAGGAATATTGAAGAAATCAAGGAATCCAGCCTAAGTATACCATGCCGAAGACGCTAGAGCTTAATGGGCTGGCCGAGAGAATGAACCGGACCGTAATGGAAAGGGTCTGAAGTATGCTTGTACATGCTAAGTTACCGAAGATGTTCTGGGCTGAGGCACTGATGACGACAACGTACGTGATAAACCGATCACCCTCACTACCCTTAGACGGTGATATGCCGCAAAGGGTGTGGAGCGGCAATGACATTTCGTATCGACATTTGAGGGGTGTTCGACTGTCTTGCCTATGTGCATGTGGCAAAAGAACAAAGGGGAAAATTAGACCCGAAATCTCGGCCAGGTATATTTCTCGGCTACGGTAATGATGAATTTGACTATCGGCTATGGGACCTAGCCGAGAAGAAAGTGATTAGGAGCTGCAACATTATCTTCATGGTGGAAAAGACAATAGTCGACTGGGAGATTGAGAATAAGTCTCCAACTACCGAATCAATCGAAATCGAACCCGAGCCAGTCACCTGATTCAATAAAGTAACTCGGCAAAATCGAGAACTAACTGAAGAACGACGGGAAACGGCTGAACAAGGAACCGAATTTGATTCAGCCGAAAAAATCGAAGAAGAACCGACTGTGCCAAATGGAGGCCAAAGATACCCCCTATGAGAAAGGAGCGCCCCCCCCCCCCCCCCCTCCCCCTGAAGATTTTCGGACGAAGAGCGTGTATTGCTAACCGATGATGGGGAGCCGGAAAGCTTTGAAGAAACTAACGAAGATACCCACAACCGAAAGTGGTTGAATGCCATGCGAGAGGAGATGGATTCCTTGCATGAGAACCACACATATGAACTGACCGAACTGCTGAGAGGAAAGAAGACACTTCGGAATAAATGGGTATACAAGGTGAAACCTGGAGATGGTAGGAATCCACCCAGGTACAAAGCACGAATCGTCGTGAAAGGCTTTCAACAGAAGAAGGATGTCAATTTCGACAAAATATTTGCTACGGTCGTAAATATGATGTCAATCCGAACTGTGCTAACCATTGCGGCCAGCATGGATCTCGAAGTTGTGACAACCATCAGTTGGAAGGATTTGTGGAGAAAGGTAAAGAGAACCTAGTATGCCGACTAAGGAAGAGTCTGTACGGGTTGAAGCAAGCACCTTGACAATGGTACCGAAAATTCGAATCCTTCATGACCGACAACGGGTATCACAAAATGCATGCCGATCATTGTGTATTTGTGAAGAAATTCAACGGAGGAGATTTCCTCATCCTCCTGTTGTATGTGGACGACATGGTGATTGTTGGATGGGACCATACAAAGATCCGAGTGCTGAAGAAGGCCTTGAGCAGATCATTCTCAACGAAGGATATGGGTCCGGCAAAGCAAATCCTGGGGATGCATGTTGTTCGGGATCGAACAAAGCAATTGTTGTGGCTGTCACAAGATAAATAGGTGACAAAGGTGCTCCAGAGATTCGGCATGGAAAGCACGAAATCGGTCGGCTTGACACTGCCGACGAACTGCAAGCTAAGCATAGAACAATGTCCAAAATCAAAAACCGAGAAGGCTGAGATGTCAAAAGTTCCTTATGCCTCGGCAGTTGGAAGCCTGATGTATGCGATGATATGTACTAGGCCGGACATAGGATACGCAGTCGGCGTGGTTAGCTGATACATGAGCAACCCTGGAAGAGAGCATTGGGTTGCCATGAAGTGGATACTTCGGTACCAAACGTGTGCCTTGGTTTCGGTTTAGGTAACCCTACACTGGAAGGTTATACAGACTCAGACATGTCGGCTAATGTGGATACCAGCCGATCCATGTCCGGGTACGTAATGACTTATCCAGGGGGATCCTTTTCGTGGCTGTCGAGGCTGCAGAAGGTCGTGGCGTTGTCGACCACGGAAGCCGAATATATGGCCATAGCGGAAGCCGGGAAGGAAATCATATGGATGAAGGAGTTTATCGGTGAGCTGGGAATTCGACAGGAGTAATTCCAACTCCATTGCGATAACCAGAGTGCCATCCACCTTTCCAAAAATGCCACCTACCACTCAAGTACCAAACACATCCAGAGAATATATCATTGGGTTTGGGAGCGAGTGGAAGAAAAGGAGTTTGCTCTAGTGAAGATCGACACGGTCGAAAATGGATCGGATATGTTGATGAAGGTGTTGTCAGTTGAAAAGCTAAACGCGTGCCGATAGAGAGTCGGTTTGGTGAAGTACCCCATGCCGGAGTGAAGGGGGAGTTTGTTGGGAAACATGTCCCTCCGGATGGGAAGAGAAGTACCGTGTTGGTGAGTATTGAAATTGAAATTGAAATTGAAAACCAAACCAAAATCGAATTCGAAAATTGAAATATAAAACTAAATCGAAAATTGAAACCGTTTCGGAAGACTATAATTGTAAATAGTCTAAAATGCCCCTTGTGGGCTATACTTGTAAACATCCAGAAAGTTGTCTTTGTTTATAAGAAACTAGGGCAAACTTTAGTAAGTGTAGTTGATCATTATTGAAAAAGTAAGAACGAGGTAGTTGCCTCTGTAACCATGAGTGAGAGAGTGAGAGTGTAACTCTGTAGCCAGACGAACAAAGGAGAACTCGAGGTCTTTGCCTTCAAGTTCCGGATTTTTGTACTTCCTCTCTACCGTAGTGATCTGTTTTCTCGGGGTTTGTGGACCCCCGTGGTTTTTCCCATTTCGGGTTTTCCACGTAAAATATCGGTGTCTTTGTGTCTTCATGTTTTTCTCTGTTTGCCTGGTAATTCTTGGTTTCTGTATACAAATACGAACGTGTAACCGGTTGTGGCTTGACATTTCATAACAATGTTCAACTACACATAAAACATCTCATTCTTTATCAAATAAAGTTTTCCATAATATATATTTCTTATGAGAAGAAGATGCCCCTCGCACATTCCAAGATACCAATTTCATTTAACACCTTTAGTAAGAACTTGCTCTTTATGAGCAAGTGTATTCATGAATGTACTAACTACTTGTTCAAGAGCTGCATAAGGACTTGTGTGTACTACATCCCCTCTAACAATATTAGGGTTTTGTTGTCTAGCTCCACGAGAACGAAGTCCTTAATTTAATTGAGGTCGTACCACCCTTCCTGAAGAATTGAATTTTAATTGGTTGGACAATCTCTAATTTCACACTTGTTTCTGCCAAGGATTTTTCTTAAACCCCTCATTCAATCTCAAATTATCTTTTGGTTATGCCTTACCGTTAGTATTTTTTGTGTCCCTTTGTATGGCAACACCCTTCAATTTTATAATATGCTTCACTTGATGCCATTCTCCATCTTCAACATTTGGGTCATCATTAATGCATTCTCCATTCTCCTCCCCAACACCTCTAACATGACCATGAACTTTAGGATCACGCTCTAACCCATGAGATGTTCCCTTATCTATGACCATATCAACCATTGAGACAATATCCTTCTCAACATCTTCCTTATTTTTCCTTTTGACATTATTTTCTGGGGATAGTTCACCATGATATTGGCATTCAACTATAAAATGCCCCAATTTACCACATTTAAAATAATGTCCTGCAAAAGTCTCCCATTGAAGCTTAAAACGAAATTGACCAAATCGAGATGTATCTATACTCAACCGTCCTAGAAGTTTACAACTTGTATCCCATAACATGCAAAATCTACATTTGTTCAATGAATTAACATGAGGAGCAACCAAATCTTTACCAATTTGAGACATCAATCCTAGTAGTAAATCCGAAAAGAATGAGTTATTGTAATCAATGGTCACCCAAATTGGACATTGTTGTTTTAATAAATCTTTATAATCCACCATCGGAATATTCCATCACATGCACTAATCTTCTATCAAAAAAGATTGGTACCTTTCACATCAAAGCCGTACAGTGTTCTGATGATCAAAAAACCACATCATAGAAACCTCTTGAACCCACATAGACATCCTCAACACAATTAGGCATTATGAATGAATTCAACCACTGCTTAATCCATGATACCAAAGGAAGTTTGCTAGTGAAATACAAAATAACACCACGATCATAAAACCTGTCAAAAGTTGCTAACATAATAGACTTGGTCTCCATCACCACCTCCACACAATCTTTAGCATCTTTCTCATTTTTTTCCATAAAATCAGAAAGCAAAGCCTTAACAAAATCACGACAACTGTCCATATTATAATCATCTCCAATAACATCTTTCCCACCAAGAATAACATCATATGATGTTTTCTCATGTTCTGTAGAGTCGATATGCTTTTGCGTCTAGTAATTTTCACAACCATCATTACTACCACATCCATCAACAATCATCAACTCACTACCTATTGTTGTGTTAACCATCCTAATAGAGATTGAGAGAACTAACTTGAGACAATGACAATTTTGCTTGTAGCTTCATGTAATGTTATCTAAACTTAATGTGCAAATAATTGTTGGAAATCTCTCTGAATGAGCTTCACAACGAGCTAAAAATCATAAAAAATGGAGTTTTGAGTACAAAGTTACATCAAAAACATGTTTCAACACTATTCTTAGAACGCCATCGCTTTCTCTCTCTCTCTCTCTAGTATGATTTTTTCATAAGAATATCTACTCATAGATATCCACTCAAGTACGATTTTGTCATAAGAATATCTAATATTCTTTGACCACATTACACTTGACAACTAACTAGATATCACAATCTAGTTCTTCGTGTAACTAGGTAATTCACACAGATTACAATAAAGTGTGCTCACGCACTTTTTCACACATTGTGCTTTTCTTGATAAGAAAATATTCACACAAGTTGAGCTTGATTCTCAACATGCCCCCTCAAGGTCAATTGTGTGTCCTCTTAAGCTTGGTTGTCTCAGTGTAGTTGAAGACTCGGCTGAAGTTTCTCGAACTGTAGGACCGTGGTTTTAACATTGATGCTATGTACTTTATCTCTATTAGGCCCTTAAATAGAGTTCGAATGACCTCGATGCCGAGAAAATAATCTAGGGCATTCAAGTCCTTCATCTCGAACTTCTCTAAAAGCAGCTTTTTAATCTTTTGTGCCTCGGCTAGGCTTTCTCCGTCGATGACAAGTTCATCGACATACAAGATTATGAAGACCAAGCTTTTGATATTGTTTTGGATATAAAATGAATTATTTGATTTTGACATCCAGAAGTCGATGGTGTGAAGTTACAACGTGATCTTTGAATTGAGATTTTTCTTTAATCGATGAATTGCATGTTGATGTTTGCTTGATTCAAAGCTGGGTGGTTGCATCATGTAAACTTCCTCCCCGAGCTCGCTTTGGAGGAACGTGTTCTTCACGTTGTCGCGTTACTACGCGCGTGCGTGGAGAAACGAGGTGGGACCACCGGGGTCTTGGACCGAAGAGCAGGCGATAGAAGGGGAATGAGAAAGAGAGAGACGCCCTGTCACGTATGAGTAAGAAACACAGGGGCACGGCCCGTCAACACAGAAGACGCGAAGGGACACAAAGATAGGGAGACACAAGTGTTTGTATATTAACGAGTAACAGAATACACAACAAAGCACGCGAGCGGTTACAACCGAACAGGCCGGCGAACAGATGCCGATGCCTGTTCGTCTGCGCACGAAAGGAGAAAAGGGTGGAGGTGCTGCCGGAAGCACACGGGCGTTCCTCGAAGCAGCGCAAGCCTCCCGAAAACCTGTAGAGAAGAGCGATGGAGAACGAACAGAGGAGAAGCGTTCGGTTCCGGTCCGACAGCACTTCGTCCTCCTTAATGCCCGATCCCTTCTCACTGCGTCTCCCTCTCCTTTATAGCGTCAAGAAGGGAGCCGTCTCCCTCATTTACTTCCTACCTACCGAATCTAACTACCTAGGATATCTCTAGGTACCTAATTCTCTATTATATACATTAAGAGCGTGCACACGTGAAGGGCCGGTTCATGTGCGCTATTCACCGATTGCGCCAAGGGACAGTTTTCTTCACGACATCCGCCCCCACCTAACCGCGCATCCACCGGTATGCGCCAAAATTGGGTTCTGGTTGGAGAAAACCGGTCCGGGTTCCGTTTCTTTGTCCATCGGTTCGCCCTCCGTTTCGGACTGTTCGTCTTCGCTGTCCAGGCTTCTTAGATCCGGTTCATCGTCGTGGCGCTTCTTGAACGCTTTGATCCGCTTTCCTGCTACCGGCATCGCCATCCTCGTACCATCGAGTTCCGCCAGGTGATACATCCCGTTGTCGTTGGTGCTCGTTACCACGTAAGGCCCGAACCACTGCTTCGCAAACTTCCGTGTTGCTCGGTGCTGGTTGTCGAGGCTGCTGTCGTAGACTAGCACCCAGTCGCCTTCCTCGATTTTCTTCGGTCGTAGCTGGTGCGTTCGGTCGAATCGGGCTTTGTTCTTCATCCTCGCCGTTCGAAGTCTCTCCACCGCTCGTTCCACGTCCTCTGGCCTCCGCTCGAGTTGCCGTATACGTGCCGCTAGCAGTTCTTCCCGACTCACCTCGTCCCTCCAATGTACTGTCGCCCAAGAGGAGATCGTCTGTTCCATCGGCATGATCGGCTTCTGTCCGAACATGAGCTCTGACGGCATGAACCCGGTTACCAAACTATGCGTTGTCCGGTCCGCCCACAAGGCATAAGCTAACAGCCGTGGCCAATTCCCAACCTGGCCTCCGCATGCCCAGACTAGCGCTTTGACGATTGGCCCGTGCCCGCGCTCTACCTTCCCGTTTGCCTCCGGATTGTACGCTGTGGTGAGCGAGAGCTTGACCCCTAACCGGTCGAACAGCTCCTCGGCCTCTTCGGTGTCCAACTCCCCGCGGTCAGCCACGATCTTTCCGACGCACCCGTACCGGCATATCACGTCCTCGATCAGGAACTGACACACGACCGCGGTCATTTTGTTCTGCAGGGCTCGGCCTTCCACCTGGTTCGTCAGGTCCTCCCGGGCCAGCACCAGATATCGCATCTGCCCTATGCCTATCGGCATCGTCACCAAATCTACCATCCATTTGAAGTGGATGGCCGGAGGGTAAGTGGGGTGAAGCTTGTCCCGATGTCGGACTATGGAGTGCATCTGACAACTCTCACAAGTTGTCACGAACCGATGCACGTCCCGGTATAGTCCCGGCCACCAGTACTTCCCTTTTAGCTTCTCAAACGTGGCCCACATCCCACGGTGTCCAGCCCAGGGGCTGTCGTGGTAGGCCTTCAACAACTCCTCCTGTTCCTCCTTCACCGCCATTACTCGGAGTGGGATGCCGTTTCTCTTCTTCGGGTGCTTCCACAAGTATCTGTCCCGGAGAAAGAATCGGTATGCTTTCTTCCGGATCCGGTTGGCCTCGTCCTTCGTCCATGACGCGTCCGGCGTCATCGTCCTCAAGAATCCCCCAATCTGCAGCCACTCCCCGTCGTACTTGCTTACGTTGAAATCATTAAGCGCCGGAGTGCTCCCTCCCTCGGTTGTTGCGTAAGCCACCTCGAAGAAGTCCACGCCGACTTCCTTGTCCTCCGAAACCATGCCGCCCTCGTCGTTGAATCGTGCCCTCGAAAGCATGTCGTCCATGGCATTGTCTTTCCCGAAAATGTGTCGTATTTCCGGATCCAGGGACTTGATGTACGCTATCCACCTGAGCATCGCCAGGTCCGGGGTTGCGCATCCGGAAACCATGCCGAGAATCGGCAGGCAGTCCGTCTCGATAATCACTTCTGCCCCGATCAGATAGTCTTTATCGGCCTTCACCGCCGAAACGATACCCCAGAGTTCGCATTTAACCTGGGCGTATCTTCGCTGTCGCTCGCTGAGGAACTTCGCGCCGAACCGGATTGGGAACCGAATGCCGTCCTCATCGTCTTGGTTGACGACCCATCCGATCCCGGTCGGACTCGTATCTACCGTTATGTAGATGGGAGTGCCTTTCTCGTAGACAGCCTTCCGGAGTGCTGGGGTTGTAGAAAGAGCCTCCTTCATCTTTCGGACCGACTCCGCATGCTCGTCTCGCCACTCGAATTTTCGCCCCTTTTTCAGCAACCCGTATAGCGGCTCGGCAATGTGGGCGTAATGCGAGATCAATATGTGGTAGAATGCGCATGCTCCCAAAAACCTCCGTACCTCCGTGACCGAGTTACAGTCGGGCTTCATTGAGGAGATGGCTTCTACCTTAGCCGGAGACGGTTTCCGGCCATACGGCTCGCATAGATGTCCGACGACCATGATCTCTGATTTCCCGAAGGCCGATTTTTCCCCGGAGAAGGTGAGCCTCGCGTCCTCTAGCCTCTACAGCACCCTCTCGCAGTCGTCAATTTGTGTCGCCACGAATTTCCGGCATCCGTCCGGTCCAACCGTTTCGTCCTTTTCCTCCACCGGACATCCCTTGATCGGGATGTCGTCCAAGAATGGCATGGTGATGTCCGGGATACAATCCCTCAGCACCTTGTTCATTGCATTCACCATGTGGGCCACCGAGTTCGTCCCTCCTTGTGGAAAGGTGCACATCCGCACTAGGCCGAGAGGAGTCCGCATCGTCGTAATGTCTCTGCTCTCTACGGCTAGTTGGAACTGATCGTACCCCGAGTATAGATCACCGACCGAGTAGATCGACCTTCCGGCGAAGGCCTCCGCGAACTCGTCTATCATTGGTCCGATTCCTACGTTCCGAATGGTCATTCTGTTGACCGGTTGCAGGTCTTGAATGAAGCGCAACGTCCCATTCTTCTTCGGTATGGTAAACCACCGGTTCGAGTACCGGGGCACTCGACGGTTCGAGGATGCCCATATCGAATTTCTACCTCAATAGCTCCATCAGCTCCGGGATGTGAGCTCTCGGTACCGAAATTGGCTTGAGATTCCGTGGTACATGCGGTACCGTGAATATCACCATCGGCTTCACGACTGTCGGGTCTACGCACCCGATCTCTTCCAGTGAGAATGTGAAGGCTTTCCCATGCCTTCCAAGCATTCTCCGAAACCGGTCTTGTTCCGCCGGCAGTAGGAACCCGCCCCCACCTATTTTGAGCTCCCGTAGCATTTTGTCGGTGAAGGCGTGCCCTACACAGGCCGGATCTCGTAAACTGGGGTCCGACGCGACCCCCTCGATTCGCAACTCGCTGCCCTCCGGTAAGGGTGCCGCGACTGGCCTTACCTTCCGGTTCACAGTCTTGTACTTCGTGTTAACCCGGGCCGTCTGATCCGACTCGAGCCCTCGACTGAAGTCCGCGATGACTTCGTACATTTCTTCTGAACAAACCGGTATCGTCCAGTCCTCTCTAAGGCCCTCTCCGACCACCTCTCGCAGTATCCCCAAGGTATCATCGAAGGAGACCGCCTCCACGGCTCCGTAGATTTCCTCGCTGGGCCCGAGAACTCCGCACACCCGAAGTCGCTCTTCCGCCCTCGTCTTTTCTCTGGGCCAACGACGCCGACTATCGTACACCCTCCGTTTTCGGAGAAACAAAACTTCCTACTTATGGTACAAGGTTTCTTCGGTTTCACATCTATCGTACATATGTGGGGTTTTCCCGGAGTGTCCGGAGTGTCGCGGCCCCATGCCTTGGCAGCCCTCTCTAAAAATCCTCTCGGTTCTCGCCACCGAGGGACTCGCGGTTTTGCTCGTGGTTCGGTCGCACCGTCAGGAACTCGACCGAATGACGCCCGTCCTGACTCTTGACCCTCACGTAAGCAGACCCGTTGTCCAGCACCTTGGTCTCCATTCGCGCTGCCGTAATGTACGGTTCTCCCAGTATGACCGGGTGCGAGGACGTCTCCTGCACAAAGAAGTGCTGGTCTATTTCGACGTCGCCGATCTTTACTCGCACGTTTGGGCAGGCCCCGTGTAGTTCCTCGGTGGCGCGCGTCGCCGCCCGTATCTTCCACCCGTGCTTAGTGTTGATCGGCCATTTCCCCCTTCTTGTAGAAATCCATGGACATCAGGTTTATTTCCGAACCATGGTCCACCAGCGCCACCACCGGTTCCTAAACATCTCCGATCTTCACCGGGGTTTCCGTTGTCGTGAAGATTTTCGGCAATAGTGTGAAAATCCCATAAAACGTACAAAATCAAGTATGAATCATGTAATACAATAATTGTGAAGATAACATTTTTAATATCTAAGTACAAAATGATGGAGGTTTCGAATGCACTTTATTACACGAGAAATGGACAACTAAATGTCAAGATATAAGGGTATAAACTTTGTGAAAAGAAAAGAGAAAATTGTGAGATATCCCACATAGGCACGACAAATACGGCTCTCATCATATATAAGGTGGAGCAAAAGATATTATCTTTGTGTCTATGTGTGGAGCATAGAGAGTTCAAGGTAGCTTGAACTTAGAGTGGAGGTGGCTAGCTACTCGAAAAGGGTTTTTGGCCAACCAAAACCGGACCGGCGATGGAGCCGGTGATCCGACGGCGGCATGCGGCACCGGTATCCGGCTTCGGCGTCGGCATCCGGCGGCGGCACCGGCATCCGGCGACGGCATCCGGCGAACCGGCGACTAGATAAAATAAATATATAAAAATATATACATATACAAGGAGGGCAAGTATGGATTCGAACCTTGCACCTCCAAGTTAGGAGTCAAATGGCTTACCATTAAGCCATAGTATTTAGTTGAAATTATATTTCTATCATTGTACTTTTACATGTAAATTCTCATCCATGAGTGCTAAAATGAGTGACATGGTTAGCATGCACCACATGTAATACTTAAGCGCCAAATGGCAAACATGCAATTTACGCATGTCTTGTACCCTCACATGCATCATATGCATGAGAGCATCTATAAAAGAGGGAAGGGGGAGGAGAAAAACAGGGTTTTTTTTATGAAAATTAAGAGGAAGAAATTCGTTTTGAAATCAATCGTGTAATCTCATCTTCTCTCTTTCCCAATCTATCTTAAGTACTTTCTCGCCAAAGTTTGTATCGACTCTAAATCCTTCTGGTCCAGAACCCCGGCGGTTCCGCCTCACGATCCGCGCGTAGTGACGGATCTTCACGACACCGTGGTCACTCGGGCCCAGTGTGGCCTCGAGTAGTGGCTCTCCGCCCACTCGTCTTCCTACGCCATGTCCTCTATGTGCGTCATCCGCACCTCCACCGGCCTTCCCGGTTCTGCCTCCGTTGACAGCCTCTTCCTCTTCACCAAGTCCACGATGGAGTCATGGAACTCCTTCGTGGCGATCCCTAGCACCTCCCGCAGCGACAGTTCCACCTTGCTGTCGAGGATTCGTTCTTCCAGGACCTTTCGTAGGTCCGTGGTCCTTTCGATCTCCGTGCCAAAACGGTACCCGCCCTTTTTGTGGTTATCCTGGGCACTGGACTCACCGGCCTCGTTCCGTTTCGGCCCGAATCGGGTTTCGTATCTCTATGAAGATCCGGCCCCTTCAGGTTTACCTACCCATTTGTCTTCAACCAGAGCCTCGTAGTTCTGGCAAGCCGCTTCGACGAAACCCGTCTTTTCTTCGACCGGGTCACTCCACCCGGTTACCTCCTGGATCCGCTTCTCCGCGTGGTCCGCCTCGTCTCTCTTTAGTCGGGCACCGGCGAGGCCTTCCAGCACCGTCGGCCAGAACTCGGCTTTGCTCTCCTTCCGGGCCTCGCTGCCTCCAACCCGAATACCGGCTGTCGCTGAGTAGTGGAAGGTCTCCGCGTGCCAGGCTGCCGCCTCTTCCATCAGCCTTTTCATTCCTCCTCGCCCGTCGTTTCGGTTCAGGGCCCTCCGGGTATTGTTGGCGTGCACCCGACCTTCCCATAGGTACACTACCCGGCTTCTCAAAGCCTCCATAAAGTCCCCGCAGTCTTTCCGGATGTGGCCGACTTCGTCGCACCACATGCACCTACTTCCTGTCGGAGGTCGTTGGTCACGAGCCTGATCGCCGCCTTCTCTCCTAGCCTAGGCGATCTGGAGATCCTTTACCGCTCGTGTCAACTCCTCCAAAGCTGTTCCCCCGGATGAGCCTCTGACCACGCCGGTCGAAGCCGAACCGGTTTCGAGCCACTCCCGGGTCTCTTCCCTTCGCGCCTGCGGTATCGGTTCGAGCTTCCTTGCTGCGACAGGTCCCGCCCCGTCGCCTCTGTATCAGCCCACTCCCACCGTTTGTCAAAACGGCCACAGACTCTTTTTACCGCGGCCTAATCGGCCGTCAGCCCGTCTTTGGTTTCCAGTAAGGAGCCAACTTGCCCCCAATCCCGTGCGTCAACCGATTTGACAAACAGCAGGACACGACTTGTGTCCAGAACGGTCCGATCGAGCGCCGAAAGGCGCGCAAAGCGTTCCTCAAACTCCCGGAGGAGTACCGACGCATTTCTTCCTTTGTTGGGGGACTCCACCCACTCCATGAAGCTCCGCTTCGAAAGTCGAAGCGCGTCATCCAGCCTGTATTTCTCCAGGAACCGTCCTTTGAACTCCTCCTAGGTCCGGCTCTCCGCCCGGACCTCAAGCACCTCCGCATGGATGCCCGGCATCGCCACTCGAGGGAATCCGGCAAGACGCCTCTCTTTCGGAATATCCCTCATCAAAATCTCCGCTCGGTAGGACGCCGAATAACTCATGGCATCCTTTCCACTGAACCGGCCGATCGTACCGACGATCGCCTCAATAGCCCTCTCAAGGGCGCCGGTGCCCTCGCGCGCGCTTACTATCCGGTCCACGCCCGAAGCCATGGCCTCTGCAAGATCCGAACCCCTCATCTTCTGCTCCTCTGCCGCTTGTTTCACGTCGGGTTCACCAAATATGTCGCGTTACTACGCGCGTGCATGGAGAAACGAGGCGGGACCACCGGGGTCTTGGACCGAAGAGCAGGCGATAGAAGGGGAATGAGAAAGAGAGAGACGCCCTGTCACGTATGAGTAAGAAACACAGGGGCACGGCCCGTCAACACAGAAGACGCGAAGGGACACAAAGATAGGGCGACACAAGTGTTTGTATATTAACGAGTAACAGAATACACAACAAAGCAACACGAGCGGTTACAACCGAACAGGCCGGCGAACAGATGCCGATGCTTGTTCGTCTGCGCACGAAAGGAGAAAAGGGTGGAGGTGCCGCCGGAAGCACAAGGGCGTTCCTCGAAGCAGCGCGAGCCTCCCGAAAACCTGTAGAGAAGAACGATGGAGAACGAACAGAGGAGAAGCGTTCGGTTCCGGTCCGACAACACTTCGTCCTCCTTAATGCCCGATCCCTTCTCACTGCGTCTCCCTCTCCTTTATAGCGTCAAGAAGGGAGCCGTCTCCCTCATTTACTTCCTACCTACCGAATGTAACTACCCAGGATATCTCTATGTACCTAATTCTCTATTATATACATTAAGAGCGCGCACACGTGAAGGGCCGGTTCATGTGCGCTATTCACCGATTGCGCCAAGGGACGGTTTTCTTCACAACAACGTTCACTTGATGCAAGTGCCACAATCACTGTCGTGAGAGCGATTATAGTACTCCCGATAGTCATTTTTGCCACTGGGGAAAATGTTTCTTCATAGTCTATGCCATGGGTTTGTGCATACCCCTTGGCAAGTAACTGAGCCTTGAATCGATTGACTATGCCATTTGCATTATGCTTTATCTTTGAACCAATTCATTGTGTCATTCACATTATGCTTGTAAACAGAGTGATGTAGAAGCTTAAACAAACAGGCACCGAGTACAACCAACTCAACCAGACAACCAAAAACAAAACTTAAGAAAACACACATAGATAGGTTTATAGTATGTAGGAGCAAGAGAGATAGAGAGAGAGCAAAAGAGAAAATTCAATTCAAAATAATCAACACTCTGTGCATACAATGTGCTCAGTGAACACTTTTATACAAGCCCTGACAACAGGTTGACACAAGTACCATCAGTGCTTTAATGATCACATAATAGCATCTGACATTAACTCCTAAAGATATTCGTATCTACTAAAATAGGGGCGTAGGGCCCTAAAGGCCTGCTGGTTCCCATCTGATCTGGCTCACCACCGATCTGGTTCACAACCGATCTGGCACCCGTTCGATCAACTTTTCTGCTCCTTAGGCCTTCATCGGCTTTCTTCTTGCCTTTGTGATTTTGGCACTCTTCGATCCGTTGGTACTCCCTCTATGACGTTGTTTTTGGCTTCTTTCTCGTCCGCACGACACTCATATAAGTTGTTATATGTTTTAGGGTTAACATTTATGATGATTGGTGATAAGCATTGAGAGATTGATTATGACATTGATAGTGATGAAGATGGAAATGGTGATGGCGATAAGAATCATTGTGGGTGATAGCATGATGTGCATTGAGAAGCATTGCGGGGTGGGGGGTGGTGCCTAGAATGGCTCCACCCCCCTCCCAAGGGGGTTCAACGTAAGGGGGGAGAGAGAGAGAGAGAGAGAGAGAGAGAGAGAATGATTATATGTTTCATTCATTCCCCATAAGGGGTTAAATAGTACAACTCGAGCATTCATACTGAACACTCACTCACACCTTCTCGTATCCATCCACATGCACACACGTGTGCATGTGTTCACATACGTATAGACTCACAATTACATTTATGCCCCCTACACATACACAACAACATCATGATAACATTCGACCCTCGCTCATCACACTTGACTCTCCGTACATCTCGTACGGGGTAACACAATATGGCACGCCCGTGGGAGAGTGCCTTGCACGTCGATCCCACATGCCTTGATGATGATATTTCTTCGACCGGAACTTCCATCGGTCCTTTCAACGATCGACTCCCTCGATCGGAGTGCTTGACTCGAACATCTTTGTCGGTCAGCAAATCTTTCTGCGACACGAGCATTCTCGTTCTGTCGGCTTACGAACTTCGTCATGGGTCCAAAATCATGTCGTGTATATGTATGTTCTTCCTTTGTTTTGAGTGTGTGTGAGTAGTCTTGGGGATTTTCAAAATTTTGGTGGTGCCTTTTTTTTATTTTAAATTTTGATATGTACCCTCGAGTTTTGAAAAGTTCATTCAGTACCCCTGAGTTTCTGAAATTTTAGGCTGCTACCCTCAACATTTTAAAATTTCTTCGCATGCCCCTCTCTTCTCTTTTTCCCTCTCATTTTTTTTTTTTAGTGTTTGTCTTCTTACGTTTTCTCCTGCGTGTTGTCTGCATCTTCTTCCTCTTGGTGTTAACCGTTGCTTCTTCTCCTCTTCCTGTCTTTCTTTTCCTCCTCTCTCTTTCTTCTTCTATCTCTGTTTCATCCACTTCGTTTCTGTCTGTTCATGCCTTTCTCTTCTTCCATGACATCTTCTTTTTCTTCCTTTTCTGTTCTTCTTCTTCCTTGCATTTCTCTTCTCTCTTCTTCTTATTTTTTGTATGTCTGCCTCTTTCTTCTCTACGTTGTCTTTGTTTTGGTTTTCGTGGTTGGTCGTCTGTCCAGCCCGTTTGGCCACTCCGGCCACTGTTCGGCTATTACGGCCACTCTTTGGCCGCTCGTCCGTCTCCATCTCTCGCCGTTTCGACCAGTTTCCGGCCCTTCTGGCCGCTCTTTCCGCTGTCTGGCCCATTTGGCCATGTCTGTCCGGTCCATCTCCAGATGTCTCTGTCACTGACCTTGTTGGCCCTATTCGGCCGTCGGTTTTGGCCGAGGTCCGTCGCTTTTCGACATCAATGTCGCTGTTTCGGCTGTCTTTGTCCAGCGTGTCTCTGGCCGGTTATACGGTGACTCCGTCATCGTTCCGGCCGCCATCGTTTGTTTGGCGACCGATGCGGCTTCATCCGACCCTTGTTTGACCCTTCGGCCGCTCCAGTTGCTACAACCACTGTCCGGCTATTCCAACCGTTCTGACTGTTGCCCGACTACTCTTCAGCCATTGTTCGGCCATTCCGGTCGCTCTTCAGCCGTTATCCGACCATTCCGACTGCTCTCTGGCCGCTCCGCTCCGACTGCTATTGGTTGGTGGTGACCATTCCTGACGCCTTTCTCGTCGTCGCCAGCCCTGTCCGGCCAGCCTCCAGTCGCATGGCCGCTCTGTTCAGTCGTCACTATCCGAGCGTTCTTTTGGCCTCTGTTTTGGCCACGGTTCGGCTGTGTCTAACCGTTCTGTTCTTGGCTGTTGTCCATTAGTTGGTCGTGCTGGCTGTCCGTCTCGGACGATATCTTTCCGGTCCTTCGTTCATTCTTCCGTCCATCCGTTCGGCCGTTTCCAATCATCAAGTCGTTCTTCAACGGTCTTTGTCTCTTCGCATATTTGTCGCTGTTGACCTTGTCCGATTGTCTTCGTTCTTCCATGCCTGGTCGCTGTTGGTCGTCATAGTCACTATCTTTGTTGGCTCTGTCTGGCCGGTCTCTTTCCACTGTTCGACCCTCGGTTTGGCCGCCGCTTGCCGGCCTCTCCAGCCTTTTCCGTCTATGCCTCAGCCGCTATCAAGCTACCACTTCGTTGTGGACTCCATCACCGTCTCTGTTGGTTTCCATCCATTCGAGTCTGCGTCTGTGTCTCTTCTCTGTCTTCTATGGTCCTTCGGTGTTAACCAACTCTGGTTCTTGTTCCGATTCCGGTTCCGACTCTCTCCACGTTGTTTCTTCTAGAACCATTGCCCGTGCATTCTTAGCACATCCTGCCGGTCTCCGCTCCACACACTGCGACTTTCTTCGTAGTCTCCTGGTGGGCTTCTCTTTCCGGTCGTGCTGGCACCAGTTCCCTCTGCATTGTTGTTTGTCCAGCCGTGCATCTTGCACCACGCTTTTGAGAACACGCACATTGTCGCTAACCGCTTTCGGAAACACGCACATGGACACTAATCGCAACCTCGCACAAACATTGTTGCCATTCATGCATTCCTTCATAGACTTCTTCCAACATCTTCACCGTCATTTTCGCGTTTCGCCATTTCTTGCACTTAGTCGCTATGGCTTGCACATCCGTGTATCATTCTTCGACTCCGTCTCCAAAGGGGAATCGCCTTAGTGGTCGCCAAAAGGTGTGTGTATGTGTATCTTCCTTTTGTTGATTTTGTGAGTTGTGTGTCGATCGCATCCATTTCGTTTAGGTTGATGAGTTTTCGAAATTTCATAGGTACCATTTGATTTTTAAAAATTTTAAGTATGTACCCTTACATTTATGAAATTTGTTAGTCTACCCTCATGTTTCCGAAATTCTTCACGTGCCCCTATGTTTCTTTTTCCTTGTTGTTGTTGTCTTCTCTTTTTCTTTAGTTGCTTCGAACTGGTGCTTCTCCTTCCTCCTCCTCTTCTTCTTCTCTCTTTCTCTTCTCTCTTCTTCTTGTTTTATTCTGTTCTTCCATTGTTGCTTCTCATTCCTCTTCTTTCTTCTCTGCAATCTCTTCTTGTTTGATTTCTTCTGCAAATCTTCCCTTCTTCTCTCTTTCTTCCTCTGTTTTGGCTGTTTTGGTTGTCATCATTGGCCGTTTGTCTATATATGTCGCGTCTTCCATCTTTCTCTATTGTTTGTCGTAACCAACACCATTGTTGCCGATCTCTGTCCGGCCCTTCTAGCTGTCTCACCTTCTGATGTTCTGTATGTTTTCTTTTTCGTCTCCGGCTCTGGCACCGTCTCTGTCTGTCGTCGTCCGTCGCTTTGGCCACTCCAACTGCTCTCCGGCCGGCGCTTTTCCGGCCTCTCGTCAGTCTTTGTCGGTATCGCCGTTTTGGCCATCGATCCGGCCCATTCCGGTCATCGTCCAATCCGTTCTGGCCGGTTTTTCGGCAGTTTGTTCAACTGTTGTCCGGTTGCTCCCATCTCTGGCCATTTCGGTCGTCTTCTTCATCTCGACTACTATGTGGCTCGATTTGCCGGATTGGTGGAGCTTGCCGATTCAATAAGTTATATTCGCACCGGTCCATCGTGTGGCTCGTAGATTGGCAGAGTAAGCAGTGCGTCCACATGGTGCACTCTAGTGACGAGTGTCCGGAATTCAAGTAGGTCGTGCATTGGATTGCTTGCCGGAAACGGAGATCCTCATCGGTTGGTAATGCTCGTTGGAGGGCTCCCATTGTTAGCCAAGAGCTCGTTTTCTCCATTTCTCTAACCCGGTTGATGACTTGGTCGACGGTGCTTGTACGAAAGTCGATGACCGTGCGTACCATTCGTAGAGGTTCCCGGAGCGCGGCTAAAAATATAGCTCGCGTTTCCTCCTCCGGAGGTGCGCGGTTAAGTTGACTGTGCATCCGTTGAAACCGGATGACAAACTGTGGGATGCTCTCCCCGGGGTCCTGCCGAATTGTATAAAATAAGCCCACCATTTCTCGCTGATCCACCTCCTTCTGGAAGAAGTGCAAGAATTTGTCTTTCAGGTCCGCAAAGGTGGTGATGGTGCTGCGATCCTGCGTCCGGTGCCATCTGGCGGCCGGTCCTTCTAATGTCACGCTGAATTCGGCTATCTTAGATCGTTCCTCTTCTGCCGCGGTTAACCGTTGTGACACATGGTTCGCTTCCCATGTTTGTTCAAACGTGTGAACATGAGCCTCCGCGTCCGGGTCATCCCGATACTTGGAGTACTGGAACAACATGTCATTGTCCGGTGTCAGTACGCGGGCTGGCGGTGACGGTGGTCTTTCCTGCTGTTCCGTTGGCATCTGAGGTCTTTGCCGGTCCTCCTTTGGTGTTGCCGGCTCGACTTCCGATGTTGGAGGTTTTTGCCGGTGCACTTCCGTCTCCGGAGGTTGCTCCACGACGAGTGCCGGAGGTTCCCGGTCTGCCAACTCTGGTTCCGGTGTTGGTAAGGTATCCGACTCCTCGTCCTCCGGTCCTCCTAGGGTGTCGTTACTGCTGCAATAGTTCGTATGCGCGCTGTAACCTCCTTCCGAATCTGATTCCAACGCTGAAAATGCTTCGGATTCGCCGTCTCTTCCGACCAAGGCTTGGAGAAGGGTTTCCGCTTCCCGGAGGCTGCTTAAGCTGCTTCCTTCGTCCGGGTAGGTGTTTTGTTGCAAACCTCTGCTTGCTGGAAAGCCTCTCGCCGCCGTCTCCGTTCAGCAAGTCTTCGTGCTCTCTCCGTAACCGAGTCGTCTGTTGGCCTAGTCATCCGTTCCTGCCATTGTTCACTGCGATTATGCAGGAATCGTGGTCGCCAAAAACTGTGTTATTGCTAGGGCCAGACAACAGCTTAACACAGGGTGTCCACTTAAGACACTTTACTAAAGGATTGTACGACAGAATGATTTACGGTACAACGCTTAATTAGACCTTAATTGGTTACTTAGCAATCTGTAATTAACATGCTTAAGATATAAAATTGAATACAGAACGGTAATCAACACTGGAAGATTAAGACAATAAGCTTTATTAATTATCCGCTCCTGATTACATTGTAACCGGGCCTTTCTATAGGTCTCCGGTGCGAAATACAAAACGGTGCCAACCGGCACCTTTACGGGATTGTTCCGGATCCGGATCCGGATCGGCATACCGATTCCGGTCCGTCTGTCCACATCTTCTTATATAATAATATATATATTAAGACTACTAATTACAACAGTTCCCGAATAACTATTCCTTTCACACTCTGGTTTGGACCTCCTTAAGCCTTCTTGCCGGCCGGTAACATAAGTCGGCTCATCCAAATCATTCCTCTTGACCAAATCGGTTGTGACCTTTGATTTGTCTTCTTCTTTGACTCTCCTCTTGCCTTCGACTGGCTCTTGTTCTGGCTCATCATCACAACTATTGTTCTTCTCATCTAATATCCTAATTGCTTTCCCCCTCAAGTGCAGCATGTCAAGGTGTTGAAGTCCAAGCTCCTTCGAGAAGTGCTGCAACTTGTCCAGTTCGAGGGCCTTGGTGAAAATATCGGCAACCTATCGATAAGTCTTAACGTATCGTAGTTCGACCTCAAACACATTCATGTTCACAAGTGGAAGGATCGCACATTCCACTTGTAGAATCTTCTTGAAACTATCCAAATATACCCTCTCTACAAAAATTGGATGCACTAGTATCACATGTTCTACAACTTGATTAGAATTTGCAAATATAAAAATACATGATAGGTCTATGAGTGGAGGTCATTAGAAATACAAATAAGTTTGGACGTGTTGATAAGTTAATGTAGGCATAATAAAGTTCAACAATGGCTCAATATGTCACTAATGTGCGACATGGGAAACACTAAGTTAAAGACTTATATTAATTTGGTAAGTTTTACAAAAATATGAGGTGTACTTGTAACCAAATGAGTTATAATTTATACTTTGACCTACATACTCGCATGTATATAATTGTGGACAATGTAGGATAGTGCACTTTAGGATAATGTGGTTGGAATAACTAACTCATTAAGGTATTAAATACTTGTATTTAAAGTTGATCTAATCTATTCCTCAGTTTGTTCGTATGGGATCAAACCATATGTATATAATTGTGGACAATGTAAGACAATGAACTTTAGGATAATGTGGTGGAAATAACAAGCCTATTAAGGCTTTCATACTTGTATTGAAAATTGATCTAATCTATTCCTTAGGTGATTCAGATGGGATCAAACTCCGAACGAAAACGCTAGTGGAACTACAAGCGTATAAAAACATGCGGATAATGCTAGTGGAACCATTATCAACACACTACACAATCTAAGCAGCAATGGAAGAGAAACATAATAGTTTGAACAATAGAAGACAAAGATCCATAATGACAACATGGACAGTCATAGCAACAATTCAACGACCATGTTATGTTAAGGTAAAGTTTGACCAAAATCAGCCTCAATTTAAACTAATTCATGTTTCTCCATCAATTTGATAGTCAACAATGCACGCGGTGAAACCAATGTCATAAGTCTACTAACCAAGTATATAAAAATAAAATTAAAACATATAGAAGATTATAAATAATAGAATCCACCAAGTAAAACCCAAAATTTGTTTTAATAATGTGAAATCCAAACAATACATTTCGCATGTTTAAAAGAGTCTATTACATAACAATCAAATCGTCAATGTCATTTTCTTCATCATCCTGTATAGAAGTCTCTTCGGTTATATGTGCATTGGCTTCCCTTGTTAGTCGAGCCAACGAAATATCTTCTATAAGCTCATCATCAAGCTCTATTAGCTTTCCTGGTTCCCCGGCTAATGGAGGAATAGGCTCTCACGAAGCAGGTTGAAACCTTTCTGTATCAGTGAGGTTCTTTGCACCGACCTCCTCGTCCTGGTCTAGGCACTCCCACAAAGCCTTAATCCTCATTTTTATAAATATAACATGCTCCTCGTCCTTCTCCAATGCAACTGTGTTTCTAAAGAGCTTCAATGCACATGCAGACGTCGTTCCAGTGAAGAAAGTAACAAGAAGAATTAGTTCTCAAACAAAAAAGATTCAGTATTGGTTATCTCAAGATCATTACCCTAGCTCGAGGAATACTTGTGCCAGAAAAGAGATCTAATATCCAATGTCCTTCAACATAACACATCTCAATCAAGCGCATCATAAGTCGTTGAGGTTTTTGGTATGGGTTGACAAGTCCCCGTTCTGTCGTGGTGACATGTCGCAATTTCCATGTCACTGTTGGATATACTAGCAGATTTGAACCTCCCACTTCATTAGAATGCTCCTTGATTCTTTGTTTCTTAATTTCATCGAAGTAGCCAAATGTGATGCATTCAATGGCATTAACGAACCGAAAGGTTCACCCTCTATTTACATTGGTTTTTATCCTATAACAAATATTACATCGAGTTAAGAATAGATTGAACAATCTTAAGAAAGGCAATATAGTGAATGAGACCTATAAATAATCCTTACCATGCAAGGTTCTCGATGCCATGGCAACGAGATCTCAAAGCTTGAGCTATTGAGTACCCTTGGTCCATACTCTGAAAGACAACTATGAAAGACAACTATTCTCCACAAGGATGCAGTCGTTAGCTCAGCAAAATCCTTGACCATCTTCTCCAACTGTTTAAACCTAAATGGTTCATCGTCGTATGATGACCCTGCCATTCGAAATCCATAAGGAATATCGGCAATCATTAGCGTATATTCCTTCTTTGGCACTTTTTGGATCATGTCAATGACATCGCCGCAAATCACATTGTAGTAAAGATATCTCGTAATATCTTTTTTGTGGCTAAATATTTTGAAGGAGACATCTTCCTCTATTTTGTACGCCTTGACTAAGCGACGATCCTTTTCTTTTCTGGCTCTCTCGAGATGTGCAAGGAAGGATGTCGGGAAATCGTGTATATCCTTAACTTCTCATTGTTTCTTGCCACGACACGGTTTCTAATAGAAGCAATAGGACATTAAGTTTTATTATACAAGCTCTACATATGATGAAAGCTTAATGAAAAACCACCAATACTAACCCAATCCTTGAATGCAATAAAATACTCCGATAGCGCCTTATATGAAGACGTTAGAGGATAATCCTCGGTCACTTGTTCCCAAGTTATACATCCAAGTTGTTTCATCATAACTTCTTGGATCTTCATGTACACTTTATGACTGTGAAATTAGAAAACGAGATTAGAACTTTTAATTGCACCATATTGACTTCAATATCACTATTTGAAAGACTTACTTATTGAACTCAGTGACCATTTCTTCAAGGCTTAAATCTTTGGCCACAACCCTTGACAAAACAAACACAAGAAGCTGCTCGTCCTTAATACCTTGAATCGCTCTCCACAGAGACAACTTCATGTCGTTAGTCGCTTCTTCAATTGTCAAATCAATTTTCTTGGCCGCTTGTGACTTTAATTCTAGTTGAGGGTCTATCTTACATTTCTTTTGTCGTTGACCCTTGACCTCCTTATTCTCCCACATTGAGAAGATTTGATCTTGTAGGTCCCATACTTCTCCATCTCTAAAGGCCAATTAAAACCAAGACTCATATTTTCGAAGACCATCGGACTTAACATTATCATCTACCACAATGCCGACTTAATGCAAGCATTGATGTCGTAGGCCTGGATGTAGCTTCACACCAAACTTTTGTTTGATGTCCAAATACTCATGGTGGAAGAACCTTATACGCTCAATCGATGACATTTTCTACCTATAGTCATTATCGTTATTGTGGTCCCATGCCAACAGCTTTGCCTCTTCAGTTGTGAGACCCACGTCAATTTTGCACTCGGCATACTTGAAGAAGAAAGTCGTTGGATGTTCTCTCACAAGTTGCCGATGTGCCTCTACCGAATGCGATCCACCAATGACAAAGTAATTATATGGATCATGCTTTCTTATATCAAAATCTTCAATGGTTTCACATTCTTCAGGATCCACCATAACAATAAAAGGCACAACGATAGCATGTGGATTAATTTTCATTTTTTTTGTGAGATTTTGCACATGCATTCGGTGTGGCTCTCTAATCTCAAGTGGTCTTCGTCTTGTTTTTTCATCAATAGGGGGCCGATGGATGTGTGTTATAGGAAAATTAAACACTTGCCCTTTCTTGACCAGTTTACGCTGCATTAACTCTCTCTGTATCTTATTTTGCTCGGATGACAACACACCCGATGCCAGCTCAGCTCTTGGCGTCCCCTTAGTGTCCTCATCTTCGTTTGAGCTTGATGAGTTGGAGTCCAACATTTTAGTGGTCTTTTTTTTTGGTGGTCTTGATTGTACTTTAGATGCCCTTTTCGGGGCCTTTATTGGGGAGGGCAATGGCTCCCTTAGAGTTACATGGCCTTGTATATAAGGCCTCAAGGTAACAATAATGTTTTGTGAGCTTTCTAGATCTTTTTTGAAAGCTTCTGGCCCACAAGATTCCTTTACTAGAAGATCTTTAGAAAGGAACACTCTATGTACCCCCTTAGAGCACTCTATCATTACAAGTATGTTGGCCGAATCTGAATCTTCATAGTCAAATCGTAGAATACGGCCATACATAAATGGGGTTTCATTATTTTCAAGCTGCCCCTCGCCCTTCTTCTTTGTTGTATACAACATGACTTTTTTCTTGGAGTCGACGTATTGCATTCACCATTCCTTGTCCGTTAGATCACGGTTAGGAAGGTCTTCACCACCAGTAGCTGCTAACATTTTCTTTTGGCTGACCTCATTGGATGGTTGAGATTTTGTCTCCTCGTTGAAGAGAAGCTTTTTTCCTCTCTTCATGTTCTCCAAAACTATTAGGGTCTGGGTTTCAATTGGAGAACCCTGAATTTGGAGCTTTATTTTCTTCACAGGCCGGTCCGACAAGTTCTCAAACGACCTATTTAAGAAAGGACATGCGAAAACATAAGTTAGGTGGTTACGTAGATTAAGGTTGTATATTAAAATATACATAATTAGACGAAGACTAAAACTAGCAAGCGATTTGTGGTAAACTATAAATATCAATCATGTATTGAGTGAACATGATAGTCCTTTATTCGGAAATCCATTCTAGTAAGGGCTATTCAACTTCGAAAATTATATATCTTAATAAGTATACAAAGATATATAGCATCTTGATACCATATCCTTAAATTTGATATCATAAAGGTAATTCGTGGGTTATTTTCTATTATTTTAAGCTATAATAGGTCATAAAACCTTTTTAAGTAAGGCCCCTAGTTGTTACAAAATATGGCAAATGTCACTAAAAAAGTTTGATTTTGATAGAAAGTTTGGTATCTTTTCACACATAGACTAAATTGTTCCCCCAAAGACACAATATTCCTGTTTAAATTTTGTGTTTTATATAGTAACTCAATACGTCGTATCGAGTTCCTGTATAAAGTTAGTGTTTCTACAGGAACTCGATACAGGGTATCGAGTTACACATACTTTACACAGGAACTCGATACGACGTATCGAGTTCATGTGCAAAACATAAACTTTAAACAGGAACTCGATACTCCGTATCGAGTTCCTTTATAGAACACATACTTTACACAGGAACGCTCGATTAGTTAGTTAGTAACCACAATCACTTTAACCAAAGTTACTTTATTTAGTACCTAATCTTGAGTGTACCAATCACTCTCTAATGGATTTGAAATAAATGATGCTTATGAATGCATCAATGATTAAATAGTCAAACTAACATAATAATGATTATTTTATAGTCACACTTACATACAATGACTTTGAAGGTCATGAAGGAATCAATGATAAAAGGTTCATGAATGAACCAATGATTGAATACTCAAAGAAACATTTTTATGACTCTTAATTGATTTATAGTAAAGATGTGGCCATGAATGAACCAATGACTGAGAAGTTCTATATTAAATATGGGTGCCATTAATTAACCAATGATTTTAACTTTAATCCAACATATATGTGGCTTGGTAATGATTGTATTTATATTATACTTTGTTTAACTTTATATAGACTAGTTTAAGTAATTATTAATATGTTGAATACAATTATTATATTAAAAATAATATCTTTATTTATTGTATTAATATAATATTAAATAATATAGACATTATATTGAGGGAGCTTTTGTTTAAAGAGGAGTTTATGTTTAGAGAGGAGTATATGTTTAGAGAGGAGTATATGTTTAGAGAGGAGCTTATCAGTTTTTTATGTTAGCCTAAGCACATAACTTAAAGAGCTCTGTGTGAACCTTAAGCCATGAGTGAAGACTCACTGTTCTCGATTGAAGAATATTGTTTGTCATCAGACTCTTCGTTTTCTATCGAAGAATATTGTCTGAGCTCATCTTCACCTACAACGCCTGTGAATAATGACACATGTGAAGAGTTCTCTATTGAAGAATACAATATTAATAAAGATACGGAGAATGAAGGTAGTGCCAATAAAACATCGAATATCATGGGCGATGGTCACAACAAAGAATTGGATAGTAACAAGGTTACACCAACTTCTATGCAGGAAGAGAAATCTGGAAGCCCTATGCATATTAGAAGAATCCCACAAAGAATTCGTTTGGCTAGATTTAACTTGGTGACATCAGATAAGAAGATTGGATTTGATATCAAAAAAATATGTTGTGCCCTTGGTTGTATGTCTATGATTGGAAAATCAAAGTTGCAAGAATTAAGGTGATACTATTTTTCAATGACTAGTGATGAGCAAGACACTTACCTCGGGTCACATATGCAACTAGTGTCTGACAAATGTACGGGGATCAAAGTATCATTCGAGTATTATATCTTCCATGTGCAACAAATATGTAGAGTTGCATTCAAATTTGTGTTATGTGTTAGTAACATGCGGCTACATAGAGTACAACAACGTCTACTTAGCGGGGATCATATGCTCAATTGTAAAGAGGTTCCAAGTATGAAAGGTGCAATTGGAAGACATGTTATTGGTTGGATGAAAAGTTACTTTCAGTTAAATTGTGAAGTAATTCCCACTATAGGTAGGATGCACCTCTCTGATAATTACACACATCGAGAAGTTTATGATGTTTATCGATCTGATATGGTGGGCTCACGTAATAAGTCTGTCACATATAGCCAATTCACAAGATTATGGAGAGCTCGGTTTTCAAATGTTATCATTCCACGTAAAGTATGCATGGGGTATTGCTCCATTTGTGCAAATCTTAAAAGTTTGGCTAAAGGTGCAAAAACATCAATAGACAAGGATATGAGTAAGAAGTTACTACATGAGCATCATGATGCACAATCGTTAGAACGAAAGAAGGCGATGCATCATAGAGAGAAGTGTTTGAAGAGGCCCGAACAATACATGTGCTTAATGATAGATGGCATGGACCAGAAGAAGACGTGTTTGCCGCATATGCGAAGGCTCCCCAAACACGTCAATGATGAGTGCCTTGTTCAAATGCACCTGGTGGGATGCTTGGCTTATAATAGGTCAGTTGGATCTCACGTCTTCATTACATACCCCAATGTTCACAATGACCCTAACCTAACATTTACAGTGATTCACCGAGTTTTGATGTCTTGGGGCCAATCGTTCCCCCCTGTTCTATACATTCAATTGGACAATACTGCTAGAGATAACAAAAATTCAACTGTATTTGGCTATCTAAGTATGTTGGTCAACCAAGGATTGTTTAGAAAAGTGAAAGTCAATTTTCTTTTGGTTGGCCACACACATGATCATATAGATAAGATGTTTAGCACATTCTCTAGACAGTTGTCTCGGCATGATGCTTTCACATTACCTAAACTATTTGATGTCATTTGTGATGCATATACACCATGCCCAAAAGTGTTACACTTGAAGGAGGTATATGACTTTAAGAGATATATATCAGATGGGGGTGTTGGGAATGTTAAAGTGCTCGCCAAGTTAAACAATATAAGCTTCAATCACATTTTTATGATAAAGAAAAATGAAATAAGTGGTACAACACTAGAAGTGCAAATGCTTTTACAACTAAGTATACATTGGAGATGATTGAATGCCCAACAACAAGAGGAGGTAGGAAGAGGAAGCGAAACATTCGTAACACCTCGACCCTTGATATCTCTGATGTGGATATCATTGTGTACGACTTCACGCTTACAAAAGCCGGACGATTAAGGAAGTCAACAATAGATATAATAAAAGAAAAATTACCAGGTCTACAAGGTGGCTTGAGTCGAAGGCAAACGAGATCTGCTACATATAATCTAGAGTTAAACTATTTGGTTTATGACAAAGATACTGCCCTAATTGGTACATCAGAGGATGATGAGGAGGAATCGTCATTGTATATTAGTTATAGTAGTGATTCTCCGGAAAGGAGTGATCATGATTGTATTTTTGGCTATTAAGTGTAACTACATTCCGCTTGTAACAAATCGAGTAATATAAAAGCATGTGTTTTGAATTCTTATGATTTCTAAAAAATCGTTTAATATAAAATAACATTGGTTGTAAAGTTTGTGATATAAATTGAGAATGTAACTTTTTGAAATTCCTCTTTTTTTATTTCCTTCTAAATCATGAAAATAGTGGATTTTTAACCTTTTTCATTGTATATTTGAACATGTATGATACTAGTATCAATGTGTTTTGTAAAATCATTGAAAAAGCCCTAAAATCAACCAAAATATTCCTTATCCTTCCAGTTATGCGCAATCCTTCCACTTGTGAACGCGAATGTGTTCTCATCGCTTAGGACCCATTCACGCACAAAGTGATAGTGTACTTCTATGTGCTTGGTGCGAGCATGGAACACAAGGTTCTTTGCTAGCTGCATGCTACTGATGTTGTCATAGTAGATCGGGATCGAATCGGTAACTTTGTCTCGTAAGTCTTGTAACAGTTTCTTGAGCCATATTGCCTCACACGTAGCGACGGTGGCTCCTCGGTATTCAGCCTCGCTACTCGACAGGGACACTGTCAGTTGCTTCTTGCTACTCCACGCTATCGCCGCGCTCCCAAGAGAGAATGTGAACCCTGATGTCGACCAGCAATCCGTGGCGTCTCTGGCCCAATCAACATCAGTATAACCAATCAGTTGTTCGGCTATGCCGTGACGGTACAACAATCCCCGATCCTTCATGCGGCGCACATATCGTAAGATCCTTTGTGCGCACTAAAGCTGTGTTGTGGTCGGTTGCAACATAAACTGACTAATCAAGCTAACCGGATAGCTGAGGTTAGGCCGAGTGATTGTCAAATAGATAAGGCTTTCAACAATTTGTCTGAACCGTGTCAGGTCGCATGTCATTCCAGATTCAGGGCAGAACTTGACATTTCTATCAAGAGGAGTTGCAATGGATTTGCAATCTATCATTCTAAACTTGAAGAGCATACTCAAAACATAGTGATGTTGACTAATGAGTATGTCGTCCGGGGTGCGGATCACTTCGATCCCGAGGAAGTAATGAAGGTCCCCTAGATCCTTCATGTCAAATGGCGTGGTTAGTTGGGTGTTTACATGGCCGATCTCCTCTAGGTTGGTGTCGGCGATGACTAGATCATCAACATAGAGTAGAATACTTACCGGCCCATGCCGACCTTGTGGGATGAATAGTGAAGAGTTCGATTTCGACGTAGCAAACCCAATATGACGCAGTCGTTGCGTGATCTTCGCGTTCCAAGCACGATGTTGTGAAGGATTCTGGCCATAGGAGGAAAGGGGAGCCAGATGAGTGTGAATGGGGGTGTGCAAGGATGCACACAAATGAAGCCTATGTATATATTAAGAACAAATGTAAATATCGAAATATAATAAGTACTAGTTGTATGATTTAGATGGGTACTTTAATGTCCCACAAAAAGAGAGAATGAAACATGTGTAGGGAGGAAAACGAGGGGAAGAATCACTGACAGAATCAGTTGTCTTAAATGGCTGATATAACACCGATTCTCCTCTCCTTGGGTTTATAAAAGGAGACGAGAGAGACCATTAAAGGGATCCATTGTTTAGGAGGCACAAGCTCTGTTGGATTGTCGAGTTGGCTACTCGTTTCTTGCTTTTTGTCGGTCATTGTACTACGAGGCAACGTTGGAAGTCTGTGTGCTCCCAACTAGAGGCTCACTAGGATCTTTGTATGTGTGCATGGAGCGCACAAAGCTCTATTGCCGGTCAAGTCCGATTTTACTATGTATTATTTCAAGTTAATCGATTACTTTGTAGCTCCTGGATCCCCTGGGTCTTTCTATTTTTGTTTGTATCATCATCTTTGTTCCCTTCCTCTTGCGTGCATAACAAAGTGTTCGAGCCCGTGTACTCATCGTTCGGAATAACATACGTGCCTAAGCCCGTGTGCTCATCATTTGGCATCCCGTGACTGGTCTAGATCAGTTACATACTAACTTGTGTGACAGTGAAATTATCCGAAGATCGATCCGGATAATCATTTCCCACTCTCCTTATCGGCTCCTTCATTCAAGCCCCAATGGTCCCGCCCCGTACCGACACATACATGTGGAAATCCCGCGACATCTTTGGTGAAACCGACATTAAAAGGGCAGCAACGGAGTTCGAGATGAGGGGAAGCAAGCTTGCCGATGCGATGGTGGTGGCTGTCGATCGCTTGGTGAATGCTTAGGAAAGCACGAGTGGTCTCGGTTGGGCCATCGAAACGATAGTCGACACGATAGGTCGATTTAATGGTAAGGACGTAACGGGCTACTTGGAGGCCTATAAGGCCGAAATGCTGATGCGGGACATCTCGGAGGACAGGCGCCTGTCCGGATTTACCCGAGTTGTCATGTCAAGCATCCATACAGAGGTGCTTGAAATACAAGCCAACTGTTGTAACTAGGCGGAGTTCGAGGAGCTAATCCTCTAGAGGTATGGCATTGAAGACTCGCTCTGGTTGTTGAAGAGGGAGCTCATAGAGTGGTTGGAGCTCCCGGGCAAAGGTCATAATACATTGACACTTCTCCAATTCACACGACTTTTGGCACTAGACTGGACCGTGTTCGATACGACCAAGGTCTTGCTATTTATCAAGTCGGTCGACCCACTCCATTAGGAGAAGGTAGGTTTCCTCTTAGAGATGGATGAAGGGCTCACGACTGATTGGCCAGTGGTTAAAAGGGTTTGTAGCCATTTTGATAAACGACGTGAATGGAATGAAGCGGGGTTCTCGTCCGCCGAGAAGAGGTCGGAGGAGTTTTCGACTTGGTCAGACGAGACAAGAAGGCGCCTCGAGTCGGGTTCAATTTTGACCAACGTGGTCGAGGGACCATCCAGTGATGTAGCTCTGGAAGAGGTGACGAAGATGGTGCACGATCTCCAGATCGCTCAAGCTCAAAGGGAAGTCAGGGTCAATCGCTTTACTCACTCCCTCCGAATGACTAGAGGTGCATGTGGTGCGATGTTGTCGGCCACATTCGGAGAGAGTGCGCCGATTTTACCGATGCTCTTAAGAACAACGTAGTGTACCTTTGGAACGGTCGTGTACACGCGAGCGAGATGTGGAGGCCCCTGTAAATAAACATCGACTATGGTGGGATGGAAAGTCCGCGGCATGATGTCGAGGTAGTTGTGGTTCGTGCATCGAAGTCACAGGGACTAAGGTTAAGGGGAGTTCGAGCAAATATTTATAAGGTTTGTGCGGCGATAACACAAAGATTAAGGATAGAAGGAATAAGAGTTAAAAATAATGTGCAAGAGAGACGAGCAAGGATGAGAGATAGAGACAATGTATGATTGAAGTGGCAAGAAAATATGATAAGAATATGTATCATATTAAAAATCCAAAATTTTACCAATTTTACAATGCCTAATCATAGAAATGAAACCTTTCTCTACCAACTATGGATTTGAACCCTCAACTTTGTTGGGAAATTGGTCCCTCTGGATGGGATCCGGTTATGAATGAAGAGGACCCGGTGAGAACCGGAAGAGATCCGGAAACGGGAACGGATGGATCCGGTGAGAACCAAAAGAGATCCGGAAACCGGAGGAGACCTGGTGACAACCGGAAGAGAAGACATATTTGTAAATAACCCTAAGTTCATAAAAATATAACTATGACTTAGGGCAATCACTTTGAAGTTGTGTGGTTGTTGTCATATTGTTGTAGGCATAAGTATTCTATACACACACACACACACACACACACACAGAGTAACTATGAGCACTTTCTGTTGTAACCACCGTCAGGCGAAGATCGCGAGCATGAGGTCGTTGCCTTTGTGTCTCCACTTTGTATTTCCTCTCATATAGTGATAGTTGGAGTCCGTGGGCTTTCGTGGTTTTTCCCTATTAGGGTTTTCCATGTAAATATTCTGTGTACTCTCTACTTCTCGTTTCTGTGTTTCATTCCCATTTTTGTGATTCAAGACTCGGTTGTGGCCGAGCAATATTCTACGCTATTCTCCTCAAACTTCAACTCTAAGAAACAAGACACTTCCCCGGATGAGCTAGCTTCTTTGATTGTGTTAAATTATTTGCTTTCTTAACTTTTTTCTTAATTGATTGGCCTCCTCCCTCATTTGTTTCCTGTCTTTTTATAGGTGCCCCCATGCATACAATGCATGTGAGGGTACAAGACATGCATGCAATACATGAAACGCATGTGATGCATGATCATCATTTGGCATACATGCATTACATGTGATGCATGATAGACATCTCGCTCATTTGAGCTCTCATGTATGAAAATAGACATAGGATAACTACAATGACGGAAATATAATTACAAAAATAAATAAACCAAGATTAGTGGTATATTCTTTGCACCTCATATATGAGGTTATGGGTTCAAGTCTCTCAAATGTTACTCAATGCAATATTCAAGTTTTTTTTTATATCGTGAAGCAAAATCATTCACGACACCTAGCCCCTCTGAACTTTCACATTGGTTGTGCAAAGTTCATCCAAAATCTTGGAAAAACTCTTCATTCCCTTTTCGAACCGGATGTTCCCTCAAGCATGCTTTATTTCTTTCATGATTCAGCCTCATGGCTAAGAATTGGACAATCTTTCTTCCATCTTGACTCTTGATTCTTGCGAAAGCCGAACCATCATCAATCACCTTTGTTTGCATCCATATTGTGGTGATTTATTGCTGAGTAGGTTGATCGATCCTGCACAAAGAAATTTTGATTGACCGACGCATCTCCAATTGTTACCTTCACATTGGGATATGCTTTGAATAGATTCTCCGTAGTCTCTATGGGAGCTCTTATTTTCCACCTGTTGAGAATCAAGCTCAACATGTGAACACACCTTTTGAGAATCCATGATTACTCAAAAGTCAAGAGTCACACCACTACTCTCTACACATTAACTATGTGTCATAGAATCATATTCTATGACACATAACTAATGAGTTACATATTCCCCATGACTATGAGTCTTCACATTCCCCAATAGAGAGAGTGTTTGTTGTAGAGTTAATGAAGAGAGAGGGTGACTCTATATAAAGCACCCTCCTCATACTTCATACTAAGTCGGTTGTGATTCCTTGTTATGCTACATTTTCATTTCTCATTCTTCTTGTGAATATACATCTTCTTCTTGAGTATTTCACACTGGGATATGCTTTGAATAGATTCTCCGTAGTCTCTATGGGAGCTCTTATTTTCCACCTGTTGAGAATCAAGCTCAACATGTGAACACACCTTTTGAGAATCCATGATTACTCAAAAGTCAAGAGTCACACCACTACTCTCTACACATTAACTATGTGTCATAGAATCATATTCTATGACACATAACTAATGAGTTACATATTCCCCATGACTATGAGTCTTCACATTCCCCAATAGAGAGAGTGTTTGTTGTAGAGTTAATGAAGAGAGAGGGTGACTCTATATAAAGCACCCTCCTCATACTTCATACTAAGTCGGTTGTGATTCCTTGTTATGCTACATTTTCATTTCTCATTCTTCTTGTGAATATACATCTTCTTCTTGAGTATTTTCATTTTTCTAGCTTATCTATCTTGTGTTTCTATTCTCTTCTCTAATTCCTCTCACACATATACATAACACACATCTCTTCCACTACACAAGAATCATATCCGATTCTTTACATGGTATCAAAGTGATTTGGTAGCTCGATCTAACCCACTCGCCTCATCGTGATCGTGTGTTGTGCTCTATGCCGACGTTCAAGAAGAACCGGCTCATCGTTATCGTAGTGCGACTACATAGCTCGTGTTTGAGAAAGACGGAAAAGAAAAGAAGGAAGAAATCTACATCGACAATGAATACTCAAATGGGGAGCGCTCTCCCTAGCGAGAAGTTGGATCGCAACAACTTTGCATCTTGGGAGTACAAGATGCACTAATACCTTGTCGGCCAAGGCTATTGGAGCTACATCAAAGGAGCACAAGAAAATCGGCCCGAGCCGGAAGATGTCGACTATGCAACATTGTTAAGAGTCTATTACTAATCAATAGACCAAATCAAGTAAAAAGGAAGAAAATAGATTGGATAGAAGAACCCGTTCCACCCCACCACCCCCGAGCTATGATCTAGACATAGCCAACCTACCACCGACGTCCCATACCGCCGGATATTAGGATGACTAATACCTTGGAAGAGATAAACACGATCGTCGAGACGAAAGCCTAGCCCGCACCACCGGTGTCTACGACAGCAGCCTTCCGACGTGATGATCCCTATGAGGGTAGCTAAGCCTCATATTTATACCTTTTCCTAGGCCCCTTGAATAGATGTGCCTTTCTAAAAGGCTCTCTATTCATTGGTTGTCTAAATCATGATAGTGCATGCACATATCATTCATTCTATCCAATCATTAGTCCCCTTTTTAATAATAGTGAACATACCCTTCACTAATGTAAATATTAGTGACCTACCCTCACCAACGTTATGTGTACATAACAAACATGGGAGCAACCGGCAAGCCGAGTGATGTATTGCTTGCCGACATGTGTTCACGACCACATGCTCGGGTATATTTGAGAAGCCAAGACGCCGAAGGAAGCATGGGAGAATCTACGAAAGATTTTTGCCGCCAACACGACCGCGAGGAAGCTTCAACTCCGCCAAGAGTTGAATAATATCCAACAAAGGGATATGTCCGTCACGAGCTACACCTTGAAGATCAAGGAGCTTCGTGATTCTCTTGGCTCGATAAGCGTAAATGTGAAGGATGACGATATGGTGCAAGTATGTTTCGGTAGCCTTGCACCACAATTGAGCGCGATGCGAACCGCCGTACAAGCACGGGAGAATTCACCCTCCTTCTTTGATCTTCAATCCATGTTGTTGGTCGAAGAGAATCATGTTCGAACGAGGAGCATATGCTGTACATGCATTCAGACGGAGGAAGAGGACGCGGCCGTGCAAGAAGAGGCCGATTCGGCCAAGGACGTGGCAGACGAGGTGGACAACGCCCGATTTACAAAAACAACTCGCAATTTCAGCATCAAGACAGAAGCCATCAAGGAACCTTCGGAAGAAGGGGGAGCTTCCATTCCGGTTTGAACCGACAAAGCTCGTTCGAATGCGGATATTGCGGAAAAATTGGCCACCACGAAGAAGAATGTCGTACTAAGAAGATACACAAGTCGGCTTCAACTAGCCGACAACTCACCAACTATGCCATCAACTCCGATTATGACGATCGCGGCGGAATGTTTGTGATGAGACATAGAGCGAAGTCTATGTTGGCCTCTACCTCTACTAATGCCTCCGGTCCGGAAGACGCATGGTTCGTCGATTCCAGTGCCTCGAACCATATGACGTCACATCAAGAATGGTTCCGAGAACTTCGAGAGCCGGACCGACCCAGCTATGTCGAAACCGGAGACGATACTATGCACCTGATTCGGCACATTGGTAATGTTCTATTCGGAGAAGAAGGTAAGCAAACTTATATTAAAAATGTCTTGCATGTACCAACTATCACGAAGAATTTGGTCTCCGTTGGCCTAATTGTAGAGCAAGGAATACAAGTACGATTTAATCAAGGCGGTTGCTTCATCGAAAAAGAGGGCCGACTCATCGCATGCGGACGAAGAGAGGGCCGAATGTTCATCCTCGACTCACACAAGATGAAATCGGCCATGTTCGCAAAGGGTGTGAAAGCCGATTCTGACATAGAGTTATGGCACAAGCGGATTGGCCATATCAACCTCCAAAAGCTCAAGGCAATGCAATCGAAAGGAGTTGTCATCGGGCTCCCGACATTCACGGAGAAAGAGATTGAAGGCGTGTGTGCCGCTTGCCAATTCGGCAAGCAATATCGGCACCCATTTCCGAAGGAGCGGAACGTGAGCAAAGGCGTACTCGACGTAATTCATTCCGATGTATGGGGTCCGGCTCAAATGGGGACATTCGGCGGAAGCCAATACTACATGACCTTCATCGACGACTTCTCTAGACACACTTGGATCTACCCGATGCGGCAAAAGAGTGAAGTGTTCGGACACTTCCAAAAATTCAAAAATTCAAGAATGTACGATGTCTTCGGTCGGATGGAGGCAAGGAGTACTTCTCCAACGAAATTTCGGCGTTTCTACGGAAAAAAAGGAATACGGCGAGAGTTTTCATGTCGACATATGCTGCAACAAAACAGAGTGGCCAAACGCAAGAATCGGCACATCCTCGAAGTGGCACGGGCTATGCTTAACGAAAACCATATGCCAAAATCGTATTGGGCGGAAGTAGCTAACACGGCCGTCTATATCATGAATTGGTGTACGACATCGGGTGTGCACGAACTTACTCCGCACGAGAAGTTCTACGGAAAGAAGCCGGACATATTGCATGTTCGGATATTCGGCTCCATTGCGTATGTGCACATCCCCGACCAGAAGCGTCAAAAGCTTGACCCGAAGTCGGAGAAATGTATCCTCGTAGGATACTCACTGGAGCAAAAGGGGTACAAATGCTACAACCCCTCAACTCGAAAATCTCGAGTAAGTCAAGACGTCGTTTTTTACAAGTCCGCATCCTGGTACGCACCAGAGACAACTTCGACTCCGATTCTGCTCGACCTGGAATCCGCCGAACAAGAGATAGAGGATGAAGATCATTTTACACGCATGTTCGAAGAAAGTCCGATCACGACTCGACTGAGCGGACCACAAGAGCCTTTGAGCGATCAAAGCACATCTCGACTGAGTCCGAAGATGGACAAAGGGAAGGCGAAAATGCTAGAGTATGAAGACAAGCACTTCGACGACAACGAATCAACTCACTCCCTCGATAGTGAGTTCGAAGGCCTTGAGATCCAGACAAAATGAGTCTATGTACAACTCCCTCTATGTACAAAATGAGTCTAAAAGCCCAATTTTCATCATTCTATATGTAGATGATCTCGTTATTGGAGGTGAGCATTTAGTCGACATCAACAAGGTGAAGTCCCTCCTCTCCAAAAATTTCGAGATGACGAACATGAAGGAGTTACACTACTTCCTAGGCATCGAGGTGATTCGAAATCCGGCCGGCATTATGATCTCTCAACGACACTACATTCTCAACTTGTTATACAAGTTCCGGATGACTGAGTACAAATCGGTCGCTACGCCTCTCGATCGAAACCTCAAACTAGATGCTGACTCTGGCACAGATGAGTGTGAGCCGACCCAATATCGTCAACTGATTAGGAGCCTCATCTATCTCACGATCACTCGACCCGACCTTAGCTATCCAGTCGGACTCCTCAGCCAATTCATGCAAAAACCACGCGACATTCACTTGGATTGCGTTAAGCGAGTATTACGATACGTGAGCGGCACAATGGATTACGGAATTCTCTATGCATCGGCCACACCAATACACACCAATATGACTCGAAGGGTACACAGACGCAGACTGGGCAGGCTACAAAGCCGATCGATGATCGACCTCCGGATTCGTCTTCTCCCTAGGCAGTGGAGCGATTTCGTGGAGTAGCAAGAAGCAGCCTATCGTCGCTCTTTCGAGTACAGAGGTGGAATACAGGGGCATAGCTATAGCTGCATGTGAAGTTGTATGGCTCAAGAGGATTTTGAAGGATCTGGATGTTCCCATCAAGGATCTGACTCCCCTTTACTACGACAACATGAGCAATATTTATCTGGCTCGGAACCCGGTGTTCCATGCACACACGAAGCATATTGAAGTGCACTATCCCTTCATTCAGGAGCGTGTTCAAGCCGGAGATGTCGACCTTCAACACATCAATACAAATCTTCAAACGACCGACATCTTCACGAAGGTCCTAGGAGCCAACAAGCTTCGGGAATTCATGTCAGACCTTGGATTGACGATCCCTGACTTGCCAAGCTTGAGGGGGAGTACAAGCAAGAACCGGATACCGAGCAAACACCGGAGATCATCCGAACTGGATACCAACCCAAGTTGAGCTTGAGGGGGCGTGTTGAGAATCAAGCTCAACATAGCACAACATGTGAACACACCTTTTGAGAATCCATGATTACTCAAAAGTCAAGAGTCACACCACTAACACGTTCGCGTTCACAAGTGGAAGGATTGCGCATTCCACTTGTAGAATCTTCTTAAAACGAAGCAAATACACCCTCTCTACAAAAATTGGATGCACTAGTATCACATGTTCCTCAACTTGATGAGAATTTGCAAATATAAAAATACATGATAGATCTACGAGTGGAGATCATTAGAAATCATGCAAGTTTAGACATGTTGATAAGTTAATGTAGGCATAATAAAGTTCAACTATGGCTCAATATGGCACTATTGTGCGACAAGGGAAACACTAACTTAAAGACTTATATTAATTAGGTAGGTTTTACAAAAATATGAGGTGTACTTGTATCCATACTAATAAAATGAGATATAATTTATATTTTGACCCATACGTGCATGTATGTAATTGTGGAAAATGTAGGATAGTGCACATTAGGATAAGTGATTGGAATAACTAACTTATTAAAGTATTCAATACTTGTATTTAAAGTTGATCTAATCTATTCCTCAGTTTGTTCATATGGGATCAAACCATATGTGTATATAATTGTGCACAATGTAAGGCAGTGAACTTTAGGATAATGTCGTGGAAATAACAAACCTATTAGGCTTTCATACCTGTATTTAAAATTGATCTACTCTATTGCTTAGGTGATTCACACAAGATCAAACTCCGAACGATAACGCAACTGGAACCATTATCAACACACTACACAATCTAAGCAGCAATGGAATAGAAACATAATAGTTTTAACAATAGAAGACAAAGATCCATAATAACAACATGGACAGTCATGGCAACAATTATAGGGCCATGTTCTGTTAAGGTTAGCTTGGACCAAAATCAGCCTCCATTTAAACTAGTCAATGTTTCTCCATAAGTTCGGTAGTCAGCTATGCACGCGGTGAAACCAATGTCATAAATCTACTAATCAAGTATATAAAAATAAAATTGAAACATATAGAAGATTATAAAGAATAGAATTCACTAGGTAAAACCCAAAATTGGTATTAATAATGTGAAATCTTAACAAATCGTCAGTGTCATATTCTTTATAGAGTCTATTACATAGCAATCAATTCATCAACGTCATTTTCTTCATCATCTTGTGTAGAACTGTCTTCGGCTATACGTGCATTGGTTTCCCCTGTTAGCCGAGCCAACGAAATATCTTCTATAAGCTCATCATCAAGCTCTATTAGCTCCCTCGGTTCGCCGGCTAATGGAGGAATAGGCTCTCGCGAAGCAGGTTGAAACCTTTCTATATTGGCGAGGTTCTTTGCACCGACCTCCTCATCCTGGTCTGGGCACTCCCACAAAGCCTTAATCCGCATATTAATAATTATAACTTGGTCCTCGTCCTTCTCCAATGCAACTGTATTTCTAAACAGCTTCAATGCACATGCTGACGTAGTTCCTGTGATGTAAGTAACAAGAAGATTTAGTTGTCAAACGAAAAAAAAGTGATTGGTTATCTCAAGATCGTTACCCTAGTTCGAGGAATACCTGTGCCAGAAAAAAGATCTAATATCCAGTCTCCTTCGACAGAAAACATCTTGATCAAGCGCATCATAAGTCGTTGAGGTTTTTGGTATGGGTTGACAAGTCCCCGTTCTGTCGTGGTGACATGTCGCAATTTCCGAGTCACTGCTGGATATACCAACAGATTTGAACCTCCAACTTCATTAGAATGCTCTTTGATTCTCTGTTTCTTAATTTCATCGAAGTAGCCAACCGTTATGTATTCAATGGCATTAACGAACCGAAAAGTTGGCCCTCTATTTACATTGGTCTTGAGCCTATAAAAAATAATTCATTGAGTTAAGAATAGATTCAACAACCTTAAGAATTGCAATATAGTGAAAGACACCTATAAATAATCCTTACCATGCAAGGTTCTCGATGCCATGGCAACGAGATCTCAAAGCTTGAGCTACCGAGTACCATTGGTCCATACTATGAAAGACAATTATTCGCCACAAGGATGCGGTCGTTAGCTCAGCGAAATCCTTGACCATCTTCTCCAATTGTTTAAACCTAAACGGTTCATCGTCGTATGATGACCCAGCCATTCGAAATCCGTAAGGAATATCCGCAATCATTAGCGTATATTCCTTCTTTGGCACCTTCTAGATCAAGTCGATGACATCACCGCAAACCACATTGTAGTAAAGATCTCTCGTAATATCTTTTTTGTGGCTAAATTTTTTAAACGAGCCATCTTCCTCCATTTCGTACGCCTTGACTAAGCGACGATCCTTTTCTTTTCTGGCTCGCTCGAGATGTGCAAGGAAGGATGTGGGGAAATCGTGTATATCCTTAACTTCTCCTTGTTTCTTGCCTCGACACGGTTTCTAATAGAAGCAATTGGACATCAGGTATTATTATACAAGCTCTACATATGATGAAAGGGTAATGAAAAAACATGAATACTAACCCAATCCTTGAATGCAATAAAATACTCTGATAACGCCTTATACGAAGACGTTAGAGGATAATCCTCGGTCACTTGTTCCCAAGTTATACATCCAAGTTGTTTCATCATAACTTCTTGGATCTTCATGTACACCTTATGACTGTAAAATTAGAAATCAAGATTAGAACTTTGAATTACACCAGATAGACTACAATTTTAGTATTTGAAAGACTTACTTATTGAACTCAGTGACCATTTCTTCAAGGCTTAAATCTTTCGCCACAACCCTTGACAAAACCGACACAAGAAGCTGCTCGTCCTTAATACCTTGCATCGCTCTCCATAGAGACAACTTCATGTCATCTGCCGCTTCTTCAATTGTCAAGTCAATTTTCTTGGCAGCTTGTGACTTTAACTCTACATTTCTCCCTACATTTCTTTTGTCGTTGACCCTTTACCTCCTTATTCTCCCACATTGAGAAGATTTGATCTTGTAGGTCCCATACTTCTCCATCTCTAAACGCCAATTGAAACCAAGACTCATACTTTCGAAGACCATCGGACCTAACATTATCATCTACCACAATGCCAACTTCATGCAGACATTGACGTCGAAGGCCTGGATGTAACTTCACACCAAACTTTTGTTTCACATCTAAATACTCGTGGTGGAAGAACCGTATACGCTCAATAGACGACATTTTCTGCCTATAGTCATTATCATTATTATGGTCCCATGCCAACAGCTTAGCCTCTTCGGTTGTGAGCCCAACATAAATTTTGCACTCGGCATACTTGAAGAAGAAAGTGGTTGGATGTTCTCTCACAAGTTGTCGACGTGCCTCTGCTGAATGCGATCCACCAATGACAAAATAATTATATTGATCATGCTTTCTAATATCAAAATCTTCAATGGTTTCACATTCTTCAGGATCTACCATAACAATAAAAGGCACCACAGTGGCATGAGGATTAATTTACATTTTTTTCTTGAGATTTTGAACATGCATGCGGTGAGGCTCTCTGATCTCAAGTGGTCTTCGACCTGTTTTTGCATCAATAGGGGGCCGATGGATGTGTGTTATAGGCAAATTAAATACTTGCCCTTTCCTGACCAGCTTCCGTTGCATTAACTCTCTCCTTATTTTATTCTGCTCGGATGACAAAACACCCGAGGCCAGCTCGGCTCCTGGCGTCCCCTTATTATCCTCCTCTTCATTTTCACTTGTTGAATCCGTATCCGACATTTTCGTTGTCTTCTTCTTTGCTGGTCTTGACTGGACTTTGGATACCTTTTTTGTGGCCTTCAATGTGGAGGGCACTTCATCTCTTAGAGTTACATGGCCTTGTATATAAGGCCTCAAGGTAACAATAAGGTTTTGTGAGTTATCAAGTGCTTTTTTGAACACTTCTGGCCCACAAGATTCCTTTACTAAAAGGTCTTCTGAAAGGAACACTTTACGTACCCCCTTGGAGCACTCTATCATTACCAGTATGTTGGCCGAATCTGCATCTTCGTAGTCAAATCGTAGAATACGGCCATACATAAATGGGGTTTCCTTTCCAAGTTGCCCCTCACCCTTCTTCTTTGCTGTATACAATACGACTTTTTTCTTTGAGTCGACATATTGCATACACCATTCCTTGTCCGTTAGATCTCGGTCAGGAAGGTCTTCGCCTCCAGTAGCGGCGACAAGTTTCTTTTGGCTAACATCACTATGTGGCTGAGATTTTGTCTCTTCGTTAAAGAGAAGCTTTTTTCCTCTCTTCATGGTCTCAGGAGCTAACTTGGTCTGGGCTTCGATTGGAGAACCTTGTATGCGAAGCTTTATTTTCTTCACGGGTCTGTCCGACAGGTTCTCAAACGACCTATTTAAGAAAGTATATGCAAAAACATAAGTTAGGTAGTCACGTAGATTGAGGTTGTATATTATAATGAAGAACAGTTCCCAAGAGTAGTAACATATTCAAAAATCTATTATAGGCAGGGCTATTCAACCTAGAAAATATATATCGTAATAAGTAAAATGGGTTATATATTCTTTTAAATAGTAGGTATGACTTATATAGATTCCAAACCTATATTGAGGAGAATTTGCTATCGTAAAGGTAATTTGTGGATCATTTTCTACTATTTTAAGCTAAAGTAGGTCATAAAACACCTATAATTAGAGCATGTTTTTCTTTAAAAGTAAGGAAAGTCAACATAAAAAAGACTGATTTTGCCAGACAATTTGATATCATTTCCACCCCATAATTATTTGTTACCCCCAAAACACGATTTTTCTCTCTCAAAGCCTTCTTATATACAGGGACTCGATACGGCGTATCGAGTTCCTGTTTAAAACCTACACTTTAAACACAAACTCGATACGACGTACCGAGTTCGTGTTTAAAGTGTAGGTTTCAAACAGGAACTCGATACGGCGTATCGAGTTCGTGTTTAAAACCTACACTATAAACAGGAACTCGATACGGCGTATCGAGTTCGTGTTTAAAACCTACACTATAAACAGGAACTCGATACGGCGTATCGAGTTCGTGTTTGAAACCTACACTTTAAACACGAACTCGATACGCCGTATCGAGTTTGTGTTTAAAACCTACACTATAAATAGGAACTCGATACGGCGTATCGAGTTCCTATTTAAAATTCAAACTTTAAACACGAACTCGATACGGCGTATCGAGTTCGTGTTTAAAGTGTAGGTTTTAAACACGAACTCGATACGCCGTATCGAGTTCATGTTTAAAACCTACACTTTAAACATGAACTCGATACGGCGTATCGAGTTCATGTATAAATATTTGTATTGTATACATGAACTCGATACGGCATTAAAGATGTGGGCATGAATTAACCAATGATTGATAAGTCTAATATATAAAATGGTGAGCATTAAGGAACCAATGAGTGAGACGTTCTATATCAAAATGGGTGCCATTAATTAGCCAATGATTTTAACATTAATCCAACATATTCATGGCTTGTTAATGATTAGTTTTATATTTTACTTGATTTAACTTCATATAGATCTAGTTTATATAATAATTGATAATTTAAGTACAATTACTTTATTAAAAATAATTTTTTGATGTATTGTATTAATAGAATATTACATAATATAGACATTCTATTGATTTGGCTTTTGTTTAGAGAGAAATTTATGTTTAAAGAGGAGTATATGTTTAGAGAGGAGTATAACTTAGAGAGCCCTATCTAGACCTTAAGCCATGAGTGAAGATTCACCGTTCTCGATTGAAGAATATTGTTTGTCATCAGACCCATCGTTTTCTACTGAAGAGTATTGTTTGTCATCAGAGTCACCATATTCGATTGAAGAATATTGTCTGTCGACCGACTCACCATATTCTATCGAAGAATATTGTCTGAGCTCATCTACACGGAATGTAAATAATGACACATGTGAAGAGTTCTCTATTGAAGAATATGATATTAATAAAGATAGCGAGAATGAAGGAAGTGCCCAGGAAACATTGAATAACATTGGCGATGGTCACAACAGAGAATTAGACTGTAACAAGGTTACACCAACCTCTATGCAGGAAGAGAAATCTGGGAGCCCTATGCATATTAGAAGAATCCCACGAAGAATTCGTCTGGCTAGATTTAGCTTGGTGACATCAGATAAACAGATTGGATTTGATGTCAACAAAATATGTTGTGCCCGTGGTTGTATGTCTATGATTGGAAAATCAAAGTTGCGAGAATTAAGGCGATACTATTTTTCGATGACCGGTGATGAGCAAGACACTTACCTCGGGTCACATATGCAACTAGTATCTGACAAATGTACGGGGATCAAAGTATCATTCGAGTATTATATCTTCCATGCGCAACAGATATGTAGAGTTGCATTCAAAATTGCGTTATGTGTTAGTAACATGCGGCTACATAGAGTACAACAACGTCTACTTAGCGGGGATCAGATGCTCAATTGTAAAGAGGTTCCAAGTATGAAAGGTGCAATTGGAAGACTAGCTATTGGCTGGATGAAAACTTACTTTCAGTTAAATTGTGAAGTAATGCCCACTACAGGTAGGATGCATCTTTCTGATAATTATACCCGTCGGGAAGTTTATGATGTCTATCGATCTGATATGCTGGGCTCACGTAATAAGTCTATCACCTATAGCCAATTCACAAGATTATGGAGAGCTCGGTTTTCAAATGTTATTATTCCTCGTAAAGTACGTATGGGGTATTGCTCCATTTGTGCAAATCTTAAAAGTTTGGCTAAAGGTGCAAAGACATCAATGGAAAAGGATACGAGTAAGAAGTTACTACAAGAGCATCGTGAGGCACAATCCTTGGAACGAAGGAAGGCGATGCATCATAGAGAGAAGTGTTTGAAGAGGCCCGAACAATACATGTGCTTAATGATAGATGGCATGGACCAGAAGAAGACATGCTTGCCGCATATGCGGAGACTCCCCAAAGATGTCAATGATGAGTGCCTTGTTCAAATGCACTTGGTGGGATGCTTGGCTTATAATAGGTCTGTTCCACCTCACGTCTTCATTACTTACCCCAATGTTCACAATGACCCTAACCTAACAGTTACAGCGATTCACCGAGTTTTGATGTCTTGGGGACAACCTTTCCCCCCTGTTCTATACATTCAATTGGACAATACTGCTAGAGAGAACAAAAATTCAACTGTATTTGGCTATCTAAGTATGTTGGTCAACCGAGAATTGTTTAGGAAAGTGAAAGTCAATTTCCTTTTGGTTGGCCACACACATGACCATATAGATCAGATGTTTAGCACATTCTCCAGACAGTTGTCTCGGCATGATGCTTTCACTTTACCTAAACTATTTGATGTCATTTGTGATGCTTATACACCACGCCCAAAAGTGTTACACTTGAAGGAGGTATATGACTTTAAGAGATATATATTAGATGGGGGTGGTGGGAATGTTAAAGTGCTTGCTCAGTTAAACAATATAAGTTTCAATCACATTTTTTTGATAAAGAAAAATGGAATAAGTGGTTCTACACTTTTGTATGCTAAACAATATTCATCTTCTACAACATGGGAACCTGAAGGTGGTTGCCAGTTATTACTTTGTATGCCGAGTACAATTGTCCATGGAGCTAAGCAAATGCCAATTGAGAAGAAAGGACAGTTGCAGAGCGACTTGGTATCAGAACAAAAACGGTCATGGCTCCAAGCCTTAGAAGAAAAAAGAAAGCATATTGAGGCCGCCAAGAAATATGCCGCACAACAAGACAGGTCATGGTGGGATGTATTTTATAGTGATCAGAAAGAAATTATAGACAATTGTGTATCTGTTGATAATTGGAATTTGGAAACGCCATTCACATGCTCGCTGCAACATGATCGCGTAAATAGAAGTCCGGAGCGACTAGTAAATGCGATTAATGACAGCTTGGTCCATCCACAACAAAGAGACATTTATGTGGGACCAAGGATGACCAAAGCAGTCGAAGCTAGATGGCAAGGAAATTTGCAAGAGCTCACCGCGGGGATGTTGATTGCAACGCCGGCTGATGAGAACTCACATGGCCACCGATTTTGGGTTGGTAAAATTCTAGAAGTGCTAATGCATGAAATAGAAAACACGATCAAGTCTATAAATGTTCATTGGTACAACACTAGAAGTGCAAATGCTTTTACAGGTAAGTATACATTGGAGATGATTGAATGCCAAACAAGAAGGGGAGGTAGGAAGAGGAAGCGAAACATTCGTAACACCTCGACCCTTGATATCTCTGATGTGGATATCATTGTGTACGACTTCACACTTACAAAAGCCGGACGATTAAGGAAGTCAACAATAGATATAATAAAAGAAAAATTACCAGGTCTACAAGGTGGCTCGAGTCAAAGGCAAACGAGATCTGCTACATATAATCTAGAGTCAAACCATTTGGTTTATGACGAAGATAATGCACTGATTGGTACATCCGAGGATGAGGAGGAGGAATCGTCATTGTATATTAGTTATAGTAGTGATTCTCCGTAAAGGAGTGATCATGAATGTATATTTGGCTATTAAGTGTAACTACATTCCGCTTGTAACAAATCGAGTAATATAAAATCATGTGTTTTGAATTCTTATGATTTCTAAAAAATCGTTTCTTATAAAATAACATTGGTTGTAAAGTTTGTGATATAAATTGAGAATGTATGTTTTTGAAATTCGTCTTTTTTTAGTTACTTCTAAATCACGAAAATAGTGGATTTTTAACCTTTTTCATAGTATGTTTGAACTTGTATGATACTGGTATCAATGTGTTTTGTAAAATCATTGAAAAACCCCTAAAATTTCCCTTATCCTTCCATTTATGCGCGATCCTTCCACTTGTGAACGCGAACGTGTTCACTACTCTCTACACATTAACTATGTGTCATAGAATCATATTCTATGGCACATAACTAATGAGAAACTACATATTCCCCATGACTATGAGTCTTCACATTCCCCAAGAGAGAGAGAGTGTGTGTTTGTTGTAAAGTTAATGAAGAGAGAGGGTGACTCTATATAAAGCACCCTCATACTTCATACTAAGTCGGTTGTGACTCCTTGTTATGCTACATTTTCATTTCTCATTCTACTTGTGAATATACATCTTCTTCTTGAGTATTTTCATTTCTCTAGCTTATCTATCTTGTCTTTCTATTCTCTTCTCTAATTCCTCTCACACATACACATAACACACATCTCTTCCGCTACCCAAGAATCATATCTGATTCTTTACACCACCCATGATTCCTTTCGATCGACCACCATCCTTGAGCATAAAATTCCAATGACATCATGTTAATCTCTAATCCATGATCGATCAAAGCAATACATGGAATTTTTTGCTCTCCAATTTTCGTAGGTGCCTTCGTTGTTGCCCAACCCCAATCATCCCTTGTATAATGACTTCTATCCCCTTCATGAATCCCAACATCATTTATCGTCTTTAATCTTGCAACATTAATGGTGTCATGATCCAAATCTTGGAGTGTTGTTGCACACCCTCCCGTAACTTCTTCCATCAAATGTTTTATATCTGTCACTACTTCTGTGTCCGAAGACAGCTTGAAAGTTGGGTTTATCTTCCCTTTTACTTTATTAGCTTCTTTCGACTTAGGAGCATCCTTTTCCATCTCTCTTCTCTCTTGTTCTTGTGTCTCATAGCTTTTAGCTAGATCAGCCTCCTCATCCCTCTTCTGCTTCTCTTCCACTAGTACATCTTGTGCATTCACTTGGCTGAATGCTGATTGTGCGTCTACCGGATCATTCCATCCAGTGAAGTTTCGTATTTCATCACCCGCTCTTTTTATTTCATCCACTCGAACCTTCCCTTTTCTTGTATACTCCATCACATCATGTCAAAAGCTAGATCCACCATATGAGTCTTCCACGCGCAAACCTAAGGTTGCCACGGATCGTATCACTTGAATTGTTTTTACCTTAACATCTTTCATTAGTTTTTTCATTCCACCTTGCCCGAAGTTGAGTTGGAATGGTTTTTGAGTCTTGGTCGAGTGAACCTTACCATCTTGATAATAGATTTTATCACAATTAAGAGCATCCCTATGTTCTTGACATTCTTTCTTCTAATGGTTGATACTATCACACCACATACACCTTTGGACCATCTACCTCCTTCCTTTTGCGAGGTTGAGCTTTGTCCATATTCCAGCTTTGTCACTTTGATTGACAAGTCTTTTATGCCTTTCACCAATTCTTGCAAGAGTGACTCTTCTACTTTCTTTTCTCCCAAGTCATTCCTCGTTTCTTCTCCCTTTCTCTCTGGCAGCTCCATAAACCATAACTTTCTTTTACAAAAATGTTCATAAGCCCTTTTTACCAGTAAGTCCTTTGGACTATTCTAATCTTCCAGAAGCATTCCCAAGTCTTTCCTGTCTTTCATATTAGTGGCTTGTAGAAACAATATTATTTTACTGGCATTATTATATTTCTATCCCTAACATTTAATTGCTCAAATCTTTCTGAAAACTCTTTTAACACTTCCAAAACACTTAAATGTTTATCAGACTCTACCCAATCCATGAAAGCTCTCCTTGTCACCCTTGACATATCATTGAGGTGGTATTCATTCAATAATGCTCTTTCGAAAGTCGCCCATGTCTGATGCTCCCTTTGTAGCTCATGGATCCTTTCTTGTAGCCCAATCGCAGTGACTCGACTAAAGCTATTAATTTTTACAGCGTCATTGACACCACGTTTAAGCGTCTCCTCATTGTAAATCTTTAGAAACCTTCTCAAATTCATACCTTCTAAGATTCCTACTCATGCAAGAATATTGTCAACACCTTTGTCGATGCTTGCCATCATCTCTTGCTCCCGCATCATTAGTTCCATCATCGTACACATAAGCCTAATTTGCTCCTCCATTTTTCCTTGTCGCTGCCTCCACATCGGGTTCACCAAATATGTCGGGGTAGTTGTGGTTCGTGCGTCGAAGTCACAGGGACTAAGGTTAAAGGGAGTTCGAGCAAATATTTATAAGGCTTGTGCGGCGATAGCACAAATATTAAGGATAGAAGGAATAAGAGTTAAAAATAATGTGCGAGAGAGACGAGCAAGAATGAGAGATAGAGACAATGTATGATTGAAGAGGCAAGAGAATATGATAAGAAAATGTATTATATTACAAATCCAAAATTTTACCAATTTTACAATGCTTGATCGTAGAGATGATCAACCTTTCTCTACCAACTCTGAATTTGACCCCTTGACTTTAACTCTGAGAAACAAGACACTTCCCAAATGAGCTAGCGTCTTTGATTGTTAGATTATTTGATTTCTTAACTTTTTTCTTAATTGATTGGCCTCCCATTGTCGTGCCTTTCAGCGCCGGATCGTTTGCATGAGTCAGACATATTTCATGTAGTGTGCGAATTACACTATGACACCGTGCATGAAACGCATGTGATGCATGATCGCAATTTGGCGTACATGCATTACATGTGATGCATGATAGACATCTCGCTCATTTGAGCTCTCATGTATGAAAATAGACATGGGATAAGTACAATGAAGGAAATATATTATAAAAACAAATAAACTAGCCTAGTTGTATATACTTTGCACTTGGTATATGAGGGTATGGGTTCAAGTCTCTCAAACGTTACTTAATCAAATATTTAAGTTTATTTTTATATCGTGAAGCAAAATCCTTCACGACAACGACACGCAAAGACCGTCCATTACTCAACATCGGTTGGTATTCGGGTCAGAGGGGAGAACGGTAAGCTGGGACGGACACCAGATTATGGTCAGTGGTGTTAGAAGGGTTCTCTGGAAAGAAGCTAGTGATGGAGGAAGTAGATCGCACGGAGAGGTGGGTCTGAGAGGTCACCCGATGGGACGATCCGATAGAAGAGAAAACCAGCTTCGTGGAAGTTGCATGCCAAAACTACGAGGTTCTAATCGAGGAGAAACAAGTCAGGAAGGCCAGAGGGGCCAATCCTTCGAATCGGTATGACACCCGGAGTGGCCCGAGGAAGACTGATGTCGGTCCGGTTGACCAACAGGAGAAAGAGAAGATGAAGTTCCCGAGATTCTAGCTGAGCTCAGAGATTGAGAAGACAATGGACCTATAGGTCTTAGAGGAGCGGATCCTCGACACCTGGGTGGAGCTCCCACTATGAGAAGTGTTAGGAATCGTGAAGAAGGAGTTCCACAACTCGATAATCGATTTGGTTAAGAGAAAGTGGCTCTTGACTGAGCCGGAAAGCGAGAAATCGATCGAAGTTAAGGTGGCACATATTGACGAAGTGGCGGTAGAAGACGACCATGCCGACAGCCACTACCTGAAGCCACACTTGGCGAGGGCAATCACAAAGACGCCACTTCGGATCAATGATGTCAAGGAGCCGGTTGTGGCATTAATCGACCATGGATCTGAGATGAACCTGATGTCAATGAACTTCTACAAAAAGGGGAAGTGGTTGATCAACACAAAGCACGATTGGAAGATATGCGTAGCAACCCGCGCCACCAAAGAACTTCATGGGACATGCCCGAATGTCCATGGTGAAGGTCGGAGATGTCGAGATCGACTAACACTTCTTCATGCAAGAGACATCCTCGCACCCGGTTATACTTGGCGAACCATATCACGATGGCTTGAATGGAGACTAAGGTGCTCGATAACGATTCTGCTTACGCCCAAGTCAAGAGCCAAGATGGTCGGCATTCCGTCCAATTTCTGACAGTTCGACCAAACAATGAACGAAATCTAGACTCTCTCGGCGGCGAAGGACGAGAGGTTTTTTAGACAGGGCTATCAAGGCCTGGGGCCACAATAGTTCGGACAGACACCGGAAACCCCACACTTTACTATAGATAGAAAATTTTGTCTCTCCGAAAACAGAGGTTGTAGAGTAGTCAACGTTTTCAGCTGAGAAAAACGACAAGTTGAAAGACATCTGAAGGCATGCGGAGCCTTGGACCGCGACGACTCAATAAGTGGCGCCATGGAGGCAATCTCATTCGATGACATTGTTGAGGAGATCGAGAAGGTGGTCAAGGAAGGTTTGAGCGAAGAATGGATGATACTGGTCGGTTCGATCGAAATGTACGAGGAAATAGAGAAGTTCAGACGGATGGTTGGGTCGGGTCGGATTGCCCAAGTCAATAGGAAGTATAAGACTGTGGACCAGAAGGTGAGGCCAGTCATGGCTCCCTTACCGGAGGACAACTGGATACGGATGAAGGGGGTCGCAACCAACCCGAGTTTGCAAGATCTTGCCAACATAGGGCACCGGTTCACCGACCAAACACTACGAAAGTTGAAGATTGGTGGGGTTGGCTTTCTACTATCGACGGAGGACGACTGGTTCCGGAGAATCCTCCAAAGGCATGGTTGCCAGTGTTGGAAAACAGGTCCCTCTGGATGGGATCTGGGTGAGAACCAGACGAGCCGAAGGAAAGAACTGGACCGGATGGATTCGATAGATATCCGGAAACCGGATCGGATGGATTCGATTGGTATCCGGTCAAACATTAGCTTATGTATATGTTCCGATGTGACTGTTTTAGGTCATATTTGTAAATAGCCCCAAAGTTAAATATGTATAAATATAAGGGAAAAGTACTAGGATACCCCTGGAAGTTTGTCTATTTACCATAATGCCCCTAGAAGTTCCAAATTTACCAAACTATCCCTATGTCCAAAAAAATACACTCTATAAAGTAAATATGCACTCAAATCTACAAGCCCTATTTACCAAAATACCCTTAAGCCTAAACTTATTTACCATAATGCCATTATATACCTATTTTGACCAATTTGTACCACTTTTATTTCCCAAAATACATCATAAATCATATCCCCCTCGAACCCTCCACATCCCCATCTGTTCACCATATCCATCATCTTGATCATCATCTTCACCATACTCATCTTCCTCTTCGACATCTGCCTCGTCACCAGTGACCACCACCACCACCACCATCATCATCATCAGGAATTTCCTCCCCCAATTTACCATCTCTTCACACGGCAACACCTCTCTGCTAACCTAGATAGTTCCAGTGATTCCTACTCTCCTTCTCCTCATTCTGGTTTAGGCTCTGCTACTACCACATCTATATCACCCGAAGAAGCAAAGAAGAACAACCGGAGCCTACTACTATCACCCACCTTTTCACACTCGTCTATCATATTCTGCATATCATCATCCAATGTCACAGAAATCAATGCATCGAGATCTTCATTAGGAAGTTGATATTTAAGCCTGAATGGCCCTGTCAAATTAGAACCCTTACTAAAGTAGCCGATCAGTTTACTCATAACATCACGAAACGAGGCTTTTCTAGCGACATTCAAGATGTGAGTATCTCCTCCTACATATCTGAGCTTCCCATCCATTGGCCAAGCCATGATCTTTCCACCGAAACTACACATTAACTTGATTTGATCATTGGTCGAAGCCTTAACCCTAGCAGAATCAGGATCCACACCACCGATGGAGTTTATCCAAGTGGAAGATAGGTCCGAATCGGAATGGTAATCCAAAGTCCATACTTTGGATAGATCACCATGCTGCTTCCCCTTTACTGCGGCATGATTGTTCTGATTCCTACCCCATTGGATGGGTCGTATCTTCGTGCTCGCAACAACAAGAAGCATATCATAGAAAGGCTTACTTTAAGGATGTGGATATGCCTAATGTTATGACTCATTCTAAGGTCCCCTCTACACCACCAATCTCGGCTCCATCTTCACAATCCTTGGCTCTTCACTACAAATATGGTTTTGTTGGTAGTGATTCTTGCCTTCAAGACTTAAGGGAACAACTTAGCAAGATTGCTATCAATTCTCAGCAATTCAATAATCAATTTGATTTGTTGGCTAGTTCTTCCAATTCTTCTCATCACGATCCACAATTTTATATGGCTGCAGAATCTCCCAAAGTAGCACATCACAATCTTACACTACCTCAATGTAGGCTTGCTAATTGCCAATGTAAACATGATGTGGAGCATATAAGGCCTACCGATCGGCATCAGGAATAACAATTCAGCAGGTTTGCATCAGATTCGCCAAGGATGGTTCATCATGATCTCTCCATTAATCCAAAGGATGAGGCTTGGCCTATTATAGATCCAAAGGATGAGGGGGATATGAGCAGTGGAGAACTATAGTGGCTAGTAATTATTCGACAATTCATAAGAATTGTAGGATAGAGTTTCTAGGTTTTCCAAATCCTATTCATGTGAATGCTTAGCACAAGAGTTTCATGTACTTGATAAATTCAAAACGTTTTCCAATTCCTTGATTGCAGAATAATTCCGTATACTTACTAGCCAAGCATTCCTTGGATCACAACTTCTATATCATCTAATAATTTAAAAGAATCCTAAGTAACGATAGTAGGCTTTACAATCTTTGAATCTGAATGTATACCACAATACTACAAAGATAAAAAAATGCACATACTACTAATATCGGATGCATTTCTTCCATGTTTTTTGTCACATGAACACATAGTGTTAGCACAAGCTATTACTAATCTCGTAGAGCTCTCCCCCTTTCTTCTATAGTTAATCATTTCCTCAAACAAATTTCCTCCATTTCATTTGCACACACAACATTAAGAAGGAGTCAAAGCACAAAAATTTCCTACAGTAACTCAAATTTTTATTTTCATTTTCTTTTGTCAGACAACAATCATGAAGAGTGAAGAGAAATGACTACATATAAACACACACACACACACACACACACACACACACAGAGTACTGACCTGATGAAGACGATTGATGATGAACAAGAAAGAAGAGAAAGACTACCCAAAGAATCGCTAAGTAAACAATTTTCTGTTTGAAGGGTATTTTGGTAAATATGGCTTGTATATTTGAGTGTATAATTCCTTTATAAAGTGTATTTTTTTGGACATAGGGGTAATTTGGTAAATTTGGAACTTCTAGGGGCATTCTGGTAAATAGACAAACTTCGAGGGGTATCCTGGTACTTTTCCCTAAATATAACTAGCGCAACACTGTTTTGAAGTGTTGAGATACTGAAGGTATAGAGAGACAGATTGTGAGAGATAGAGAGACACAAAAAGCCTATTTCTATTGTAACTACATGTTGGCAAAGATACAGTCCTCGAGGTCATTGCCTCTAAGTCTCATTTTGGTGTACTCCATCTCTATAGTGATTCTGTTTGGAGTCAGAGAACTCCTATGGTTTTCCCCAATTAGGGTTTCCACATTAATATCCTGTGTCGACCCATTTTGTGTGTAAGCGTGTTAATCTTATTTCTGTTCTGATTCCTCCATTGTGATTAAGACTCAGTTGTGGCCTAGCCCTATTTTGTAACAAACTGGTTACAAAGCGAAGTTTCTAAACTTCAAAAAAATAAAAAAATGGAAGACTCATTCGGCGGCATGTTCAAGCTCACCGGCTCCAACTACCTAGTATGGAAGTCGAAGATGAGGGACATACTGGTGGTCAAAAATCTTTGGTTGTTGGTATAGTTTAGACATGCAAAACCGGACAAAATAGATGCGTCGACCTGGGAGGTGATGCACATGAAGACAACAACCTATATTCGATGCTTCATAGATATGAGCATGTACAACAACTTCAATGAAGAGAGTAAAGCTCATGAACTCTAGGAGAATATAGGTATCATGCTTCAAAACAAGAATGCTGTGAATCGGGTCTCAGTATTCCAAAATTTAGTGAGACTCTGATCCCAAGATGGCTCTAGCTGGCGGAGCACATGAATGCTTTCCAGGGGCTTATAAATCAAACAACCTCGTTGGAAGTACCATCCCTTTCCTATAAAAGGGATGGGAATATAGTCACAAGGATATCAATGAATCAATCAGATTGAATAGCATTATATTGTATCGGATCAAGCGAAATAAAATGGTGCACATGTAGAACCATCCCTTTCCTATAAAAGGGATGGGAATATAATCACAAGGATATCAATGAATCAATCAGATTGAATAACATTATATTGTATCAGATCAAGCGAAATAAAATGGTGAACATGTAGAACCATCCCTTTCCTATAAAAGGAGAAGGGAATATAATCACAAGGATATCAATGAATCAATCAGATTGAATAGCATTATATTGTAAGAGGTATCATAAAAGAGAAAGAGGGAGAGAAGGTGAAAGCTATATACAATCTTCAAAAGACAAGAGAAGAACTAGCCTAGCGGTGGTGGTCCTCAAATCGCAACGAAAAGATGGAGGTTCCAGTCCTATCCTCATCAAAATATAGAAGGGAAGATTGTGGTCTACTATCAAGAAAGAGAAGAGTGATTACCAAATTTTCAAGGTTCAACAACGCTCGCAACCATTTTGTAATTCTTTCATCAAACAATTATAAATTTCTTACATTCCCTCAAATATCATGTTACATCCTATCTTGTCATATCTTGTTGATCTTTGTTTACTACATCTCTACTCTTTCGTCTCTTCCGTCCATAATCCCAACGATTCCTTCCTCACTTTCATGTTATCTTCTATTCGAACAATGCTACGCTTCTGGGCGAGCCACGCCACAACAATGGAAGAACGGATCAAGGGCATCCCTTGTTTTGTATGCTTTGGCCGAGAGGGACTATTCGCCAAAGTAGTGTTCGGGGACCTCTGTTGGAGGGATCTCAAAGTGGCATTCCCCTATAGCGGTCAAGCTTAACTTCTTGTGGATCGTCGCGTTCATGATTGTGTCCACATTTATTTGTGTCGCCAGTTCTTGGGAGTTGGGTTGAGGTGGCGCTTCCCCTACTTGGATATATCCAGAGACGTTGTGGTCATGGAGCCACCGTCGTAGAGCAGGGGAGATTTCAATCGGCATGGCTACTTTGGTGTCTCGGTGCGCAGAAGGGTTGTCTATGTGGTGTGAAGAGCGAAGAGAGATAACAGAGGAAGGGTAGCGAGGATGTGAGAGTTTGTGAGCGTAGATAGAGCAAGGAGAGCGGGGGGAGCAATGGGAGCAATGGGAGCTTCTGAGGTGTGTAGAGTGAGGGAAATGGCTTGAATTACCTTTTTGTGAGGTGGGAGTGCTAGTGTTCAAGATTCATCGAGCCATGTTGTCTACGCATGTGACTGGAGGGGGTACTTTCTTTCTTGGGATGTACGCATGCATGCAAGATCTTTAAATATATATAGTTTTGAGTGCCTTCTTTCTCTCTCTCTCTCTCTCTTTTTCATTTTATACCTAATAGTAATGCCTATTACTATGTTACATTAATATTACATGATTACATAGTGGGGTTCATAGTTAATGAGGATTGGGTCCCCGCCCGAAATTGATTTGGCAGGGAGTGGGCCAGCGTTTTCACCTGCTAATTCCATGGCATTCCTAAACGGGTTTGGGAATGTGGGTCGCTAGTATGACTTGAGTCGAACGTTGTTGACCTTTTGTCGTAAAATTTCGCTGGCGAGAGTGTCGAGCTCGAAAGTGCCATTTTCGACCCCGACTATCCAATACAGCCCTGTGCACCGAAATCAGAGTTTGCCTGGCGTTTTTCCCATGCGTGTTTGGAACACGAGTACAGCTTTTCTGATTTTGAAAAATTCCTCGTTACCCCCTCGATGCCAATCGACGAACGCTTTGTGACGACGTTGTTCCTGTTCTAGAGCCTCCAAGCTGAGTATCCTAGCTTTGCCAAGTTCAAGGAGTTGTTGTAGCCGTAGTTGTTTCGACTGTTTTTTGGGAAGGTGTTCCTGGATCTGTATCCGCAGACTTTGGATCTGGAACTCACCGGTTAAGGTGACACAGTATTGAATCCTCAGTCCTTCGGGGTTCGGCTCAAGGGAATCGTGGTTAGGGAAAGAGTGTTTCTGTTGTGCTCGTAACTCGAATGAACTATACTAGAATCGTAATGTTATCTTAATCGTGGAGATTGTGGAGGTTACGATGATGGCTACAACCGACTCATACGTACTTAGCCTAAGCAGAGTACACATCACAAATCAGAGAGACACAAAGAGTCAAGCAAACAAAAACTATATTGCAGAAACTGTATACAAGATTACGATTAATTTTTACAAGTTTTCCATGCCCTTTATATAGGGTCATGGGGGTTTACACTCAGCGCGTGAACCGTTACCCTTCATAATTGTTTTCGGCTGTTACCCCCTCTTAACTACACTACGGCCCCACCCTACTTCTTCGTTTGTCGTAACCGTCCCGTTTGTCTTTCACCTTTTCGACCTTTCCCACTTGGCCGTCCAAGGCGGCCAACACCACATTTACTTCCCCTCAGCATAATCGAGCACGCATTAAGTACAATGTGTTTGTTTTTCGGGCTTGGGCCACAATTAGGCTTCCTTTGGAAAACTTCATGATACCATTCCAGATGCTACTCGTGTAGCCTTCATCATCCAGTCGACCGACTGATAATAGATTCAATCTGACTTCCGAAACGTGTCAAACATCTTTCAACACTAGTCGATATCCAGTCGACGTTACCAGACACACATCTCCAATGCCGACAATTCGGCATGCTCCTTCATTTCCCATCTTTACAGATCCGAGATCTTCGGCTCTATAAGATGAGAAGCACTTCCAGTCGGGGGTTAGGTGAAACAACACACCCGAGTCGACCACCCATGTCGATTCGTCGTCGACAAGGTTCACTTTGTTTTGCTCACTGATGAGCAACAACTCCTCCTCAATTGTCGCGATTGCCAACGTGTTCTTGTTGTCTGAAATCTTCTTCAACTGCACACTATCGGCTCCCCCTTTTTCCTTTCGAAAGTGTCAGCAATTCTTTTGGAAGTACCCAGACTTCCCACAATAGAAGCACGTGGGCCTTCCCCTCGACTTCGACCTTGTCCCTGACTTATCTTGATTCTGGGGACTTTGATTTCGGCCTCTTCCTCGATTTTTGTCACTTTCTATGACTAAGGCCTTTGGGTTAGCTATTGACTCTTGGTACTTCCAATGAGCTTCCTCATTCACTAAGCTCGACTTCACCTACTCTAGGGACAGATGCTTCCCTTCCGGTTCGGCGTTGCCCAATGTGATAACGAGTGTCTCCTAGTTGTCTGGAAGGGATCCCAGCAACAAGAGGTACTTCTAGACATGTGGTTTGATTCATCAATCTGTGTAAGGCATTTATGTGCTCCACCATACTGGTACCATCTTGATACTGAAGTCTCAAGATTTTTCTGAAAATTGAGACTCTGTTCACGACGTTCTTGTTTTCGAACATCAAACCAATCTTCTTCCAAAGGACGTCGGCACTCATCTCTTCATCAAAGTTGTTGTATAGACTCATGTCTATAACAAGGTTGTTAGGTACGGTACGGATACCATACGTATTTAACGTATTAATACCCGTATAGTACCTCCCAATTTAAAAATACGTTAAATACGTTTTCTTAATATGTTAAATACTTATAAAATACGTATTTTACATATAGTACGTTAAATACTTCTAGAATTTGAAAATTATTTACTTTTCTAAAAGATATCTATAATATTGTAAAAAACATCTATGTTTACACAATTTTGTGATGTACAATATAGTTCTACATCCTAAAATGCATATAAGACATTTGAACATTTCACATCCTAAAATACTTGTAGTAATATGGATGTCGACATTCCCTTATTCTATAAATCAGTGTAAGTGTGTATCGCGATGTTCTACTTCAAATTATAATTATTTACAATTATGCCTTCATAGATTAAGGAATCATCTACGATTATCACACTCATGATAGGTTTCTCTTTTCTTCGTTTTCTTCTTCTTCTTCTTCTATCTTCTGCGATTATCACACTCAGGACAGGTTTATGTCTTCTTTTCTCTCTTCTTCTTCTTCATCTTCTTCATCGTCGTCTCTTCTATTCTTCTTTCTTCCTTCCTTTGGCTTCTTTTTCAGTAAAATCTTTTTTTCTTCTGCTTTTTGTTAGGGTTTTACTTACATTTTCTTTATAAATACGTATTATACCTATTTTTTTATAAATACGTTAAATACCGTATTGGACAAATGTACATGATATTTGACTGAACAACATTGAGGTATAGTACGTACTATACAAATGATGAGGTACTATAAGTATTTAAACGTTAAATACGGGTACGTAAACAACCATGGTCTATAAAACACCTTCTATATGTGGCCGACTTCAGATGCATGACTTCCCAAGTCGATGCACCGATCTTGTCTGTCTGGCTTCGTCTTGCCATATTGCTCCGACAGCCACAGGTCTTTGCACACGAGCATATCTCACATCTTTGACTTCCACACTAAATAGTTGGAGCCTGTTAACTTGAACATTCCACCGAAGTGTTCTTCCATCACTCTGGTACCAGTTTGTTAGGATCGTGACCGGCCACAACCGGTTCCTCTAATGTATGTTCGGGTGCAAAGAATCAACAATGATAGTGCATAGACAGAGAACGGAAAGTACCGAGAAAAAAGAGAACACAAAGACACAGATGTTTACGTGGAAAAACCAAAAGGGAAAAACCATGCGGATTCCACAAATTCCAAACAAATCACTATGATAGGAGGAGTACAATGAGAAGCTTCAAAAGCAACAACCTTAAGCTCTCCTTCGTCAGATTGACGACCGTAGAGTTACTCGTTAACTCTCACTCTCTCACAGTTACAGAGGCAACCACATTCTCCAACTATTTAACAACTAATGATAATACAACTCGCTAACAAATTTTACGCTAGTTGTATTTATACTTATACAACTTTTTGGTTATTTACAGATATAACCCACATGGGGCACATTCAAACTATTTACAAATATAGTCTCCCGAATCTGTTATATAATGGATTTCCGATTTCAATTCTTGATTTCGGCCAAAGCCGATAAGCCGATTTAGCTCATACTCTTCTTCCCATATGGAGGGACATGTTTTCCCAACACAAGGTGACATCGAGCCTGAAGACCAGCAAGCCCTTTATCGAATAAGACGTCAGAGGGAAGCAAAGAATAAAGGAAGAGCTTTCCAGATGCCACCTCTGCATAGAGCATTGGTCAATGTGCATGAACAACTTGCCAATACGATTAGGGTCGCAAAAGATATGGCTCAAGTAAGTAAACGTACAATGAAGGTGGCAGACTTAATGGAGTGGTCGAAATCCACTCAAGCGAAAACACAGTTAGCAGAATGACTACAACAAGCTAATTCGAAGCTAAAGGATGCAGAAGAACAACTCCAAACTTATGACCACGCAATTGTTCTCGTACCGGACAAGCGTCTGTGGGAAGAATTGCAACAAAAGGAGGATCTACTCGACAAGGCAAATAAAAAACTAGAGACTGTTGACGCTAAAGTCCATTAACTATGGGGCCGACTTCAGACAGCACATCAACAGGTCGAAGTATTTCAAAAACACATCAATGACACACTTTGAGCATGACAAGAAGAATTTGACAAACTCCAGTACGAACACCGACACCTCAAAATTCCTTTTGATCGGAAACAACAAATAATAGCTAATCTCAACAAGGACATGAAGGCCCAGGAGGAGATTTGCCAAAGACACACAACAAAATTCAAAGTAGAAAGGGAAAAGATGTGCCAAGATTTCCAAGATGACCAAGACAAAATAACGCAACAAATCAAGAAGCTCATGGAGAAATACGAACAAGCGTGAACCTCACTCTTAGTGGGCAAAATCTAAATTTCAAATTGCACAAGACTCAGCAATAGCTCGATAAGATGAGCCACAGATTGAAATGAAGGCTCTGAAAAATCGACTCAGCATGGGCGAACAAAAGATTCAAGCTATCTTAAACCGACATAAGCAAAGACTGCACAAGAAAATAACATCATCCCTCGAACAAGGAAGACCTGGTCGACTCAAGCAATAGAATTACAACTGCTAAGGGCCGATCAGGAGAACAAAAAAAAAAAACGGTAATGGATTTTATGAATTGGACTAGGCGAGTCTAAGGGTAATTCGGGATGAATTGTCAGCTGATTTCGGGGAGCTCACAACTAAACACATAGGTGAAATCACTAAACTACTGGAAGAATATGACGACGAACGACCAATTATAGCTTGTCCTCAAACTTGAATCTTACGAAAATGCACAACTTCGACGACTCCAGTCTCCGACCACAATCTTATTGATAGAGAGACTATATAAAATAGTCGTTCGACCCTTTGTGTTAGTCGACAGGGATAACAAGCTCAATATCACACCATAACAGAACTTGTTGATATAACATAACCTCAACAACAACTATACCCCTACTCCAGATATGTGGGTTGACTTCTTAACCAAGTTGGTTCCAAGTACTAAACATCGGAATTGTTGCAAGCATATTGGGTTGAGTCTCTCTCACTAATCTATAAGTATTAGAGTTAAGGGGGGTTGGTTGAAAGTAACTCTGATATTTGTTGAAACTAACTCTAATATTAATAAAAACCATATGTGACGTAAACAATGGGAGAAGCTATGTGTCCACCATAACCTGTGAGACATCTGGTATTCTGACAACTTCCAACGAAAAAGGGATTCTCTCCTATTCTCCCAATCAAACCAGCGGAATAGTGGACCCACCCTATCTCTCATTGACCGCATTTATGTGGGTGAGGTTCTAGAAGCGAAGGGGGGGGGGGGTGTCGCATAACTCCAGGCACGACTTTCTCTGACCATTACCCGGTAGCTGGTCATTTTCAATTGCACTGAAAATGGGGCCCATTCCAGATTCGCATCCCCCACACTATTTACTCATCTATGGAGGTGAAGGACCAACTCTCCAACCAATGGTCATTACCCGTCAATGACTCATCAGCATCTGACAAACTTCTTGCTAAATTAACAAGAGCTTCAACTCTCCTACATGAGATTGTCAAGACCAGGAGCAAGGATGCTCAGGAGAAGCGACAGAGGACAAAACAGAGACTAAGAACCTTACAACGACTCCAACAGAGATACCCATCATGTATTTGGATCGCAGGACAAGTCACCACGGCCAAACATGAACTTAGCATGGCGGAAAAGGAAATATATGACATGGAGTTTCATGGAAGCATGGTGTGATGGATTTGAGTAGGGGACAAAACCACGAAGGAATTCTTCCGCTCCAAAGGCCTGAGGCACGCCAGAATTGTGATGTGCAGCCTCAACCGAGAGGATGGAACGACCATTGAGGATGGCGATGAAATGAGGAATATTGCCACAAGTTACTATAACCGCCTACTTACCAAAGACATTATAGCTACAAGGGAAGACATAAGAGAAGATATTATCCTACAAAGCATACCCGAGAAAGTCACGCCGGAAATGAATACATGGCTTGTGCGTCCCCTATCAATCATTGAGATATGGGAGGCCCTCACTGATTTAGATGCCAATACTTGCCCCGGAATCGACAGCCTCACCTCGCACTTTTTCACATGCCTTTGGGACACTATTAAAGAAGACCTCCTCCAGGCATATGAGGAGATCATCGCCTTTGGAAGCATGCCAGAGGAATTTGGACAGGAGATGATACATCTCATTCCTAGCTCTTCTCAATATTGTCTATAAGTTGCTCGTAAAAATCGTGGCACCCCGTTGAACACCACTTCTCCCTCAACTCATTCATCCATCCCAGACAGGGTTCGTTAGAAATCGGAACATCCTAGATAACCTCTTCTCATTCTAGGAAGCAGTAGCCCTTGCCAAGCGTACCAACAACAAGGTAGCGGCGGTGGTGCTACTAGATTTTGAGAAAGCATATGGCAGGGTAGGCTGGAACTTTCTAGAAAGTGTGATGCGGAAACTCGGCTTTCAAGAGACATGGATCAAAGGCATTGCTGGACTTTATAGGAATGGCAGCAATTGCGTTTCATTGGCAGGTGAAAGGGGCCCCTTTTTCCGAATATCCCGATCTGTATGACAAGGATGCCCACTACCTCCATCCTTATTTCTATTATACACCGAAGCACTCTCTTGCTTTCTTAACTCGCGGCATGTCAACCTACGTGGTCTTCCCGTACCTCATTCTCACCAAAGCATCCTGGATATAGAATTTGCAGATGACACAACGGTCTACCTACAAGGGGACTTGGAAAACCTCCAAAAGCTAGAAAGTGGGCTAGCTGTATTTTGCAAGAGATCCAATGTCATGATCAATTGGCACAAATCTTGCGCAATATGGCTCTCTCAGGAAACACATCTGGTGTGGCACCCACATCCCACTTTCAAATGGATCAATCAAGGAGCAAGCACCAAATATTTGGGTTTCCAAATTGGTTTCAACATACCGCCAGAGACTATGATTGCACCCGTTATCCATTCCATTCGACAAAAGTTGATACATTGGAGCTCGGAAAAACTGTCATTAGCAGGTCGCATCATAGTGGCAAATCAGGTACTACTCGCAACAACATGGTACAGTCTATCATGTTGGACAATCTCCAAGGAAAGTATACATCAGATTCAACAACTGGTCCACAACTACATTTGGTCTAGTAAGGAAGACCATGTAGCTCACGCCAAGTTGGCGTGGCCTATACTCACAACGCCTAAGTCGAGAGGGGGATTGGGTCTTATTGATCTCCTTTCACAATCGAAAGCCTTACTTGCTAAATTTGTGGTGCAAGGACTCCAACCAGGAAATGACTGTTGGAAAATGCTATTGAGGTTACGTTTCGCTTACTTTAGGCCACAAAAAGGGGTCAATTAGGCCCCCCAAACGAGATGGATTCTAAACATGGATCTCAAACCTAGTTTCTCCCGCCAATTGGAGGATAGATTCAGTGCATCCATGTGGAAGGCATGGTGTGACATTTGTCGAGGGCTCAAGTGTGATCAACCGAGATCCGAACCTTCCTGGCTCAGTCAACGTATCCTATGGAACCCATGTATCAAGGATGAATCTAATCAACTACTAGGATCACGCAAGGGGTTGTCATGGGAATACATTGCATAAGGTTCAGGAAAAAGTAATGATAGAATGTTGGCGAAGGTTTATGTCATTGCCACTACAAGATCAGGCGAACATACTCCATGGAATCAGGGGCGGATGGACTATGCGATCAGAAATCATTAACGCTCTACTGATTACGGAATCTGCTACTCAAAGGACGACAATGGAGAAATGGATAGGCCACGAGGAGGAGGGATCTTTGATCCCGAGAGGTAGGGGACCACTAGACAGGCTCGAAGGCTATGAATTGCGAGACACTGAGACACCAAT